>NC_089496.1:62384209-62723376 GCF_036850765.1 Saccopteryx bilineata
GTGCTAGTGGCTCGTCCTACCTGGGGCTGGGGGTTGGGTGCTTACAGCCCTCCCTGCAGGCAAACGGGTTTTCCCCTGGGCCTCTGAGAGGAACCAGCCCTGCAGACACCTTTGTTTTTTGCCCAGTGAGACCCACATCAGATTTTTTACCTCCAGAACTGGAACATAAAACACGTGTATTCTTTTAAGCCACGCTGTTTGGACAACTTGATACAGCAGCAAGCGGGAACTAATAGAAGTCAGCGGACTATGGCATGACATCTTTCTCATCCCGAGTTCAACAAAGGGCCAGGTGCTCTGAGTACCTAAATAAAGACATTCAGTGACACTTTGGTCATCAGACCCCTTCCCTCTCTCTGCACCCTGACAGCTCAGGGGGTCCCCGTCATCTAGCCACATCGAGACCCTCGGAGGCAAACACAGCTACCTCCGCCAGTCTCAGAGACAGAATCGATGCAACTTTCTCCACCAACCCCACTGCACCTAACACAGGGCTGGTCAACGGACACAGGAGACAGTGTGTAACATGAATGCCTTTTTCTCTCTCCACATTTCCTTGTCAGTGATCTCCTGGCTGAGCAAGGAGCAGAGAAGGGAATAAAGATTGTTTATAGTGAGAATAAAAAGAGAAAGAGACATGGTCTGTATTTTGACGTATGGGATACACTCTTGAAACCCATTCCAGAAACAAGAGCAAGGTGGTCAGAGCCAGGCGCTTGCGAGAGAAAAAGCCTGCTAAATTCCAGAAGTATATTGAGACTGGAAAGACCAAATGTGCTGAGTTTTGTTTCATTGTGGTCAAAGATCCGTGACACCAAGGTACACGTTTACCGTCTCAACCATGTCTCGGCGTCTCTCTGGCGTCACGGCAGAGTACACTCACAGTGCCGTGCGGCCATCACCGCCGTCCGTCCCCAGAACTTGATCGTCTTCCCCAGCTAAACTTTGGAGCAATGAAACAAGTCACCCCACCCTCCCCTTGCTGCCCCTGAATGTGACTCCTCGGGGCGCCTCGTCCACGTGGAGAGCGTCACTTTCAGGCTGTGAACGGGGAGAGGAGCAGAAACAGGGCGTGCCAGGTGGGCGGCTTCCTGCCACCCAGGAATCTGTCGTCTTGGGCCAGAGGGAGAGCCTGGAGACAGAAGAGACGCGAGCCTTGAGTATGTAGCCTCTGCACCCTTGTCCTTGGAGCGAGGGGTGACAGGGTCCCCCAGCAGGTCTGGGAATCTCAGAATGGAAGGAGCTGGCCCTGTGACCAAAGGAAGCCTGCCTGCCATCCGGAGGAGCTGTGCTCCTGTGACGAGATGGTACGCAGGCGTCCCCAGGCTCCATGTGCCACCAGGAAAGACTGAGGTCTCTCCAAGGAGACTGGTGTCACCGGACTGAATTGCAAACTCCGTGTGACCCCGTTCCCCTGGAGGGATGAGGTTAATCCCCCCACCCCACCCCGCTCCGGAGTAGAAAAGAATTCATCAGCAAATGGAGTTCTGTTGTAGAAAATAAGGACAGGCCCTGGCCGCTTGGCTCAGTGGTAGAGCGTCGGCCTGGCGTGTGGAAGTCCAGGGTTTGATTCCCGGCCAGGGCACACAGGAGAAGTGACCATCTGCTTCTCCACCCCTCCCCCTCTCCTTCCTCTCTGTCTCTCTCTTCCCCTCCCGCAGCCTAGGCTCCATTGGAGCAAAAGATGGCCTGGGCGCTGGGGATGGCTACGTGGCCTCTGCCCCAGGCACTAGAGTGGCTCTGATTATGGCAGAGCAATGCCCCGGATGGGCAGAGCGTCGCCCCCTGGTGGGCGTGCCGGGTGGATCCCGGTCGGGCGCATGTGGGAGTCTGTCTGACTGCCTCCCCATTTCCAGCTTCAGAAAAATACAAAAAAAAAAGAAAAAAAGAAAATAAGGACATTCACTTCTCTGCACATCTGAGTTCTAACGGCAGGTTTTATTCCCACTGTGAATACCCTGGCTCAGGAGAGCTCTTTGTCACCTCCGAGGGGTTCAGGGCTGGCATTTTTTGGAGTCGCTGGCTGTGTGGCTCCAAGCTGGATGGGGCGCATGCAGGAGCTCCGTGTAGAAACTATTTCAGATTTCCCCGTTGGGCACGGTGCCACACGCACAGGCCACACTCACTGTGGACAGTGATGCCCAACACGCTGGCAGGCTGCACACCTCCCCACTTTTCATGCCCCTTACAAACCCTCTTCCTCCCCCCACTATCTCTCCTGCTCTAAGAAAAATATTTGGACATCGGGCTACGTGCTGGCCGTCAGGCAGGGGAAACTGGCCCACTCGGCGAACTCAGGAGTGCGGCTGGGTGCCTCCAAAGCCTGGAGGTGTTGGAGGACCTGTGGGACTCACAGCCACCCTCTCACCCCCAGCACACAGGAGCTCCCGAAGGCAGGGCCTGGCTGGGTGACATCAACACCCTCCACCCTCTGGGGCCTTCTATAAGGGGGTCTCCATCCTCTTCCCTCCAAGACTCCCGTAGCTAAACCCACTCCCTTTCACCTGCAAAACCTACGAAGCAGAGGCTGGCAAAGCAGAAACAATGAGAGGCCCAGCGGGCACTCCAGACCCATTTGGCTGAATTTCAACTAGAACCAAGAAGAACCTGACCAGGCGGTGGTGCAGTGGACAGAGCATCGGACTGGGATGTGGGGGGCTCAGGTTTGAAGCCCGAGGTTGCTGTCTTGAGCATGGGCTCACCAGCTTGAGCACAGGGTCGCTGGCTTGAGCGTGGGATCATAGACGTGACCCACGGTCACTGGCTTGAGCTAAGGTCATCACTGGCTTGAAGCCCAAGGTCTCTGGCTTGAGCAAGGGATCACTGGCTCATCTGGAGCCTCCCCCCAGCCCCCAAGGCACATATGAGAAAGCAATCAATGAACAACTAAGGAGCTGCAAATTGATGCTTCTCATCTCTCTCTCCCTTCCTGTCTGTCTGTCCCTATCTGTCCCTCTCTCTGGCTCTGTCAAAAGAAAAGAAAAAGAACCAAGGAGAAAGGAAGTAGAGCATGAGGCCAAACCCCAAAGGCAGCCATTGAGTCTGGTCTCCTTCAAGGTCTGAACCCCTTCCCGGGGGGCTCTCACCGTGGGTACGGCTGCCATCTGTTTCCACGGCCATTTTGCCGGTGGCTTTCTTTTGTATACCAAAAGCAAAACCCCCAAATTCTTTGTCCTCCTTTCAGCTGAGAGGTGGGTCCCCTCCCCTTGAATCTGGCGACTTGCTTGTGACCACCAGAATGAAGGTCAACTCCCAAGGGTACTCAGAAGCAGCCATATGCTTCTACCTGGTTCCCTCGGGACACTTGCCTTTCGAACCCTGCATTGCTGTGATGAGGTGACTTGTCTCCCCCCCCAAAAAAAGTCATATGTTGGAGTGCTTAACCCTCAGTCCCTCAGAACACAACCTTCTTTGGAAAGAGGGTCAAGTTAAAATAAAGTGATAGGTAATCAAGTTACAATGAAGCTCGTGACGTGAGCCCCACCCAATATGACTGATGTCCTCATAAAAAGGGGACATTTAGACACAGACACATAATGGGAAAATGATGAGATGGCATCTACAAGTTAGAGAGAAAGGCCTGGGACAGATCCAGCCCTCAGACGGAACCAACCATGCTTATAGCTCGGGTTTGGACTTCTAGTTCCCAGAACTGCGAGACAACACACTCCGGTTGTGTTCAAAGCTTCCCCATCTGTGGGACTTTGGTACGGCAGCCCTAGCAGACAGAGGCAGCTGTTATGTAAGAAGTCTGACTTCCCTAAGGCCTCCATGTGATGAGGTAGCCCAAGCCACATGAGACGTCCACGTGTACACATTCTGGTGACAGTCCCAGTATCAACCACCAGCCAGGGGAGCTCAGACGTTTCTGGGTGATTCCGGCCACCAGTGACAGGTCACTCACTCTCTCTGTCCCCAGACGTCAGAAGGCAAGAGGACCCCCCTGGACCCCTGTCTGTATTCCTGATGCACGGAATCCAAGAGCGTGATCACTGAGGCTTCTTCCGGCGAGGATGGACGCTCCCTGCGGCCGTGGTGGCAGACACCAGGCCCCAGTGCGTGGGGGCCAGAGCCGGGGCTCCCTGCATCTGGAAAGCAGGTCTTTGCCACAAGCAAGCTCAACGGCCTTCTTGTCTCAGAGGCGTCTGGCCGGGAGGCTCTTTGCTGAGTCTTGTCTCCAAGCGAGCGGGGCTGGCCCACGTGGGCTCGACTCTGCTTAGCCTGTGAGGACTGGCTGGTCACGGAAGCCAGCCACCCTCCGCCTGCTCTTCCGGCGTCAAAGGCAGGTCTCCTCCAGGTCTGGTCACTTCACAGTACTCTCTGGCCGCAGGGATGGCTCGAACCTGCCGGGTCATTTAGCTAATGGCTTTGGGTACCAAGAGAGAATAGAACCCGGGTGTTGGCCTGGGTTTAAACTCAGGCTGTGCACCGTATTAGCCCACAGTCCTGGGAGTCACAAGACCTCTCCAGTCCGTTTCTTCTTCTGCAGAGTGGAGAGCACCCACCTGGCAAGGGGCCTCCTGCGGCCCCCTCAGCACATTTCTGTGGGAGCACGGGGTCAGCCCACAGCCCATGGGAAGCTACTTTTGATGGTTCATCAACATCATCTTTAGCTTGTAGGGATTTGTCTGTTCCTTCCAAAGGCTCAGAGTTGAGTTCCTGGGAGCGTCCCCTGTCCCCGCAGAGGGGAAAAAGCTAGCTTAAAATAACCCCAGGAAGGTTGGGCCCTTTCAAAAGTTAATTTAAAAAAATAAACAAAGAACCCAGACAAAACCCTCCCGTAAGGCAGCGTTGTCATTACCGGTTTTATTGTTCCCAACCAGCCTTCAAACACTCCTGGTTTTGAAGCTACAAAAAGGGTAGCAATTAGGCCCCTCGTGAAAAACCTTGCTGAGGAGCACAGGGTTTCACTTCCTTCCCCATTCTGTGTCCACCGGGTCTGGTGTCTGTACGTCCATCCGTAGGGGAGGGGGGGGACCAAGGCCCAGGAACGCAGGAGCGGAGCGGTGGGCGGGCTGCGTGGTCCCCTCCTCGCGCAAGGACGCAGGAAACGCGGCCTTCCACCCCGTGACTCCCAGAAAGTGAAGGCGGAGTGGGTGACTCAAAGTGAACCATCTCCTTCCCCCAACCCATGTTCCCTGCCCCCATCCGCTAGCCAGCGGCACCCTGACAAGCCCCCCCCCCAATCACTGCACATGAGGCCCCTCTCGCGGACGCTGGGCTGGCGGAGAGATACCCGAGTGCCTTTGTGGGCAGCAGCTCTCTGAGCAGCAGCCATGCCGCCCGCACGCAGGGCACAGCGGGCACTTTGTCAGCAACCATCTCCCGGCCCCGGCAGCTGGCAGGCTGCTCGCTGGCGCGGCTCAGCCTCCTCCCGCTCCGCGCGGGGCAAGGCTTGTCCAAATATTTGGCTTGATCCTACTTTCTGATTCATCCTGTGCAGGAACCTCTGTAATTTCATCTGCTGCGTGACTCAGTCGAGAAAGCGAAGCGTAAGTGGCGTGCACGGAGGGCCAGGCCCGCAGCCAGCGCCCCCCACCCCCATGCCGCCCCGCTCCCCTCCCGGGGGGCCAGCCGGCCTCCTGGGCTTGGTGAGCCATGCGGGCGCTCTCCCCAGCCACCAGCCTCAGATTAAATCTCTTTTGTCTGAGATGATTAATGGAGCCCCAAACACGCCTGAGCACAAGGGTGTGAGGTGCACTTTGTACCTATTCCAAGTTCTTTTTTTTTTTTTTTTTAATGCTAAATCCATTTGCATCTCATAAATTATATTAGCCCCGAAATGAAATGTCCCTGACAGCGGCAGGCAGGGTGTAGGTTCCACTAAAACATTTTCCCCTGTCGCCTCCCCACTCCCTCTGGCTCTGAGACCCCGGGAGAAAGACAGCTTGTCTTCCAGGGGAGGCCAGGAGGCAGCAGAGCGACCTAGATTCCGCCTGCGCAAGACAAGCAGAGCAGGCTGGCCTGTCTTCAAACGGCTGCCAAGCCCAGGGTTCCGGGGTTTGGGGAGGAGCCTAGGGCGGAGGCTCTCCCCTGTTCTCGCCGGGACCCACCCTCCGATGGGTGACACCGTCATTTTCTCGGCCAGCAGGTTTGTCTGTTTAGGAAAGGTCCCAGGTTGGGCTGGTGGGACCCTGGAGCTCAACCCTGACCCCCACGCCACCCCTGGTGTCCCTGGGCGTCGCTACCGGGAATAGAAAAGTGGGCAAGGGGCGGTGATTGACAGCAGAGCCAAGGTACCCCCTCTGCGGGTGTGTGGGGCAAGGGAAGGGAGCCTCCCAGTAGTGGGGTCCCCCTGGAGTCAGAGACCATGGCATGTAAAGCCTTTTCCCACCCCTATCCTGCTTTGTGGCCTTGAACAGGTTACTCAACCTCTCTGAGCCTCTATCCTCGTCTGCTCGGTCATTCGATGCCTGTTTTCTTTTTTTTTTTATAATTTTATTTTTTTACTGGGGTGACATCAATAAATCAGGATACATATATTCAAAGATAACAAGTCCAGGTTATCTTGTCGTTCAATTATGTTGCATACCCACCACCCAAAGTCAGATTGTCCTCTGTCACCTTCTATCTTGTTTTCTTTGTGCCCCTCCCCACCCCTATCCCTCACCCATTCCCCCCTCCCCCCCGTAACCACCACACTCTTGTCAATGTCTCTTAGTTTCAGTATTATGTCCCACCTACGTATGGAATAATACAGTTCCTGTTTTTTTCTGATTTACTTATTTCGCTTCGTATCATGTTATCAAGATCCCACCATTTTGCTGTAAATGTTCCGATGTCATCATTTCTTATGGCTGAGTAGTATTCCATAGTGTATATGTGCCACATCTTCTTTATCCAGTCATCTATTGATGGGCTTTTTGGTTGTTTCCATGTCCTGTCGATGCCTGTTTTCTAAGCAGCTCTTCTTCTATGTCAGGCCTAGCTGTCCTCCCTCTCCCCCTTCCACAGCATCTCTGGTCCAGACGCCACACACAGAAGCACAACCACATGCTTATGTAACACACGAGCTGGTGGCAGGCCCTCGACGGGAGGTAGAGTGAGGTGTGGGACAGGGAGATGCAAGGTGGGCCCCCCTGGGCTCGACTGCGCTGGGCAGGCTGAGGCCGGGAAGGTGAGGGGGTTCAGCCTGGAGCCTGAGGAGGTGCAGGCAGTGTGGCGTGGCAGGGCAGGGGGCGGGGACCAGCTGCATGTGGAGGGTGACCATGAAGCAGGAGCACGCACAGCGGGAGCTCAGGAAATGCCGCCTCTGCTGTTACTATTGCGCAACCCAAGCCACATGACTGGGGGCGCAGAGGCCGAGGGAAAAAGAAAAGGAGGGAGACGGCCTCGAAGCCGGGGTAAAGGGCACCCCGTCACTTCCCACCACGCCATGCTTCCCCCTTTCCCGGCCTCCGCAGCCCAGCGGGCTGCACTGAAAAGGTCAGCTTGCTAAGGTTTCACGAGCCAGCATGCCAGGCCTGGGGCCCGCACAGGGCTCACTCTGCCCACGGTCAGTCCTCCAAGTTCCCGTCCGGGACCAGCTGCTGGAGCTGTGACCCATCCCAGTCGGCCTCAGCTGCTGCCAGGCAGGGGCGGGGTGGGCGAGGGAGGAGAGGGGGGGCCCCGGGCAGCTGTCCTCGTCAGGTCAGCCGTGAGGGCCTGAGCCCGGGTCAGGGGCCCCGCTGGCCCTGCAGGGATGGGAGCTGTGTGCTCTGAATGCGCATGAGGGCACAGACCTACATGGGGTTTGCTGTAGCTACGTGTCCTTTATTTTACTTGTTAATTCCCCGAGATCCTGAGCAGGGGCTGCTATCTGTCCCCGTTCTATAAATCAGGGAAAACAAGACTCAGGGAGGTCCGCTAAGCAGAGGACGGAAGGAGAGGTCCACCTGTGTTCCGCATACCTCGGGGTGACGGCCAGAAAGTGGGGGGTGGGGGAGGAGGGCCCCTCTTCTGAGCACAGGTTTCACCACACTCCGCGCCAGCCACCAAGAGAAACAGAAGGAAGATTTCCTGCGTCCCGGTCTTAAGGCTGAAGGAGAAACGACAGAAGGGGATGCAGGAGGAGCCTGACCCCTTCCCCCTTCTGGGGCCTCGCCGCCCACTTCCGCCATGCCCGCCCAGTGGCCCCTGTGCACCGCCCGACCCCTCCGCAGATGGTGGGTGGGCACACTCAGCACTTTCCACTGCCTCCTCTTCCTCTTTTACTTCCGGACACTCTCTGGGTCTGCGGCTGCCTCTTCCAAGGCATAGTGACCTGCCTGTGTGTGTGTATGTGTGTGTGTGTGTGTGTGTGTTGAGATTTCCATAAGAGAAACAAAATGCGTTACAAACCAGGCCAGGACACAGCTGAGAAACCCCATCGGGGCCCAGGCTCTCCGCTTCCGGCTGCTGTGGCCAAGAGGGCAGAAAACCCGGCCTGGGCCTCGGCTGCTGCAGAACAACCTTCTCAGTGGGCACAGACCCTCTGGAGACAGCCACAAAGTGGGGGCAAGGTGGGGGGTGGTGGAGGAGCCTTACCGAACTAAACACAAGTTGCCCTTCTATCTTGGGGAAATGGAAAGATCCCCTGGAGAAGGAAATCTTAAGTTTTAGCTTTCTGAAGGTCTGAGTCTGAGCCTGCCTTTGTTCCCCGCCCTCGTCTGAGGTCAGTGTCCCCGGGGGCCATGTTGTGCCTGGGTTTTTTTTTTTCTCCTCCTTAGGGTATAAAGTCAGCGAGTGACATGTGACAACATGGCTCTTTGGTCAAGTGGTGTGGCCGACAAAGCAGAAGGAGGCACTCCACAGACGTGCCCCTGGAGCCTGGCGATTTGCGTGGGCTTCTACCAAATGGCAAAGTCTTGGCTTTGAGGTTGCACGTCCATCCGTACGGAAAGCAGGGTGGTCCTGGGTCCTCGGGTGGCCAGATGCACCCTGCTGGGGCCACAGTCTGCAGCTTCGACACGTGCAGCTTCTGGGACCTGCTGGGACAGAGAAGGCCCCTTGCAGTAGCCAGCAGTGAGCGTGCCTCCTGGACTACTCATCTGGAAACAGGGCAGAGCAACTGTGCCCCTTTGCCTGCCCCTTTGAACCCCACACCCTTTGGCCACCATTGGCGTCCTGGGGACTTCCCTCAGCACACAGCAGAGGTCCAACAGCACTGGGAATCAGGGCTTTGAGGAGGGCCCCGCTCCATGAGGCCAGGGGGAGACTGGTGCATCGGGCCCCAGGCTTGGCACATGGTCCTAGAAGTGGTCGGGCCTTGGGGAGTCGCTGACGGCAGAGGGAAGGCAACACGTGTCACGGTCACAGTGGAGGGGCTTGGCAGAGCCGGCATCAGAGACAACGGGTTCCCGGGGTTGGAGGAAGATGCGAGGCAGGGCTATGGAATTCCGGGCAAAGGATAAAACAGAATGCTTCCAATATTTGAGTCAGGTTGCAGGGGGGGGGGTGTGGGGGGGAGAGAATGTTATGACGAAACAGCCACCTGCAACCCTTTCTCTCTGTTTGGGGTGGGCCGGGGGGGGGGGGCAGCCACGAGGAAAACTTTCAAGTGGAGTCAAGGTCAACGTGCCGTCCTGAGTCAGTAGCCACACGTAGATTAGTGAGGTTAATACAGAGCAGTCCTGACAGACGAACTGTACCCAGAAGCTGCGTGTGGATGTGGATGTGTGTGGGTGCGCGCCCGTGTGTGTCCTTGGGGTTGACATTGAAAGGCTCAGCTATCAGAGGAAGAGAGCGACGCCTGCTTAATTTTGAGAGGGCCTAATGATTGTGATAAAGGTCCTTGGAGGTTAACTCTTTCGTTTCCACCTGGTGCCTGAAGGCGGCTTGCAACCTCCACTGGATACAAGGACCCCTCCCTTCTCTCCCAGCCCCTCTGGGATCCCTGGGGAGGATCCTTGAGGAACAAACAGCTCGTGTTTCAAAAAGGACGCGTCTTCCTCACCTGAGACGGTCAGGGTGCCTTCGGTCAAAAGTGGACAGAAGCCCACACCACACAAGCCTGGGGAATTTACTGGGAGGAAACTGGGCACTGGGTGGTGGTGTCATCAAAACTCCGCAAACATGCCCCCGCTCTGAGCGCTGTTCACTGCCGACACCATAGTCTTTCAGATGGATTTTTCTATGTATTTCTCAAAACTGGCCCTGCCTCTCTGGTTCCCCGGCCTCCGCTCTGTCACGTGGTGTCTTAGCTGCCACCATGGTGGTCCTCCACATCTCCTCCACCTTGTCCCTGTCCCTATCCCCTCCACCCGGGACGCATTTACAGAGATACACAGAGACCTAGTAACTGTCCCGTGGCTGCCAGCCACCTGCAGGATGAGAGAACAGAGGACCCTGGGCTTGCTGCCCGGGTCCATGCCCCGACTGCTGGTTTCAATCCCGGGAGACCGCCTGCCTCCACACCGGGGTCCAGGGTGACCCTGTTGCTTGGAAAACCACCTGTTCTTGCTCTCGTCAGCTCCCTCGTACACATCTTCTCGCAGGGTCTGGTCCCTGAGGCCGCCCCAGGCCTCTAGTGGCTGGGATTGGCAGGGTCTCCTTGCTCCCTGGTGATTGGACTGCCTGGTCTCCCATCTGGATGCTGAGAGCCCTGAGGGCAGGGACTTTGGTGGCCCGGTGCCCGCTGCAGGGCCCGGCCCGGTGAAATCCTGGCTCGTGGGCCGGGTTCCTCTGGCCCCCTGCTGGGTTCCTGGTGGCAGGGAAAATCCCAGCGAACCTCATTTCCTGTTCTCTGGCCCTTCCTCTCCCTGCAGAGAGCGCTGCTTATCAGAGGGCGGTCCTGGGCAGGCGCAGCCGCGGGCCTCTGGGGACCATCCTGCCCGGTTCCTGCGTGGCCGCTCTGGGTCTGAATCAGGGAAGCTGAGTGTGGAGCCAAGCTGGGAGTCTTTTCCCAGCGCAGCGACCTTGGCCTCAGCCATGGCTTTTGGTCCTGCTCAGCCTCAGTTTCTCCATCTGTACAGTGAAGTGTTGTCTGGGTTTTCGTGCAGGTTGGTGGGAAGGGAAACTGTCTTTCAACCACTCTTTCCGCGCGAGGTGGGGTACTGCATCCTGTGTCAGCCTGCTTGAGATGACCACTTGTGGGGTTAACCCAGCAGCGGACAGGAGGGCAAGGAGGGCCCTGCCCGGCTCCTAACAGGTGGAGGTGGATTCTAGGTTCTCCACTTAGCGGGTTAACATCCGAGGGGAGGGGCTCCGTGTTCCTCCTGGTCCGGAGTGGGAATCACAGCGCTTCACTCAACCTCCACTGGTACCAGCTACCCCCTGGGAGGGGGAGGGACGCCCCATTCCCACCATGTGGGGGGGGGGAGTCTCGGTTCTCCCTGCATTCTCCATGGACAACGCAGGGACGCAGGGAGCTTAGCCGTTTTCATTTCTAAAAACTGCCACATCAATAGTGTGTGCTCAGGTGGAAGTTTCTGGAGTCTCGGAGGTGGGACTACAGTACTTCTCACACTGATGCTTCTTCCATGGGGTGCTCGGGACTTCAAGGGGGTACGCAGGGAGCTTCCTGAGGTGTCAGGCAGGTGGGTCCACGCAGATCCGACTGGAGGTATTTCTCTCTCCTGTGTCGTCGGCTCAGATTCTGGGTAGGAGTGCATTTGAAAAGAGAGACAGTACACGCATCTGCAAACCACAGTGACAATGTCCGTTTCCTTGTGAATGTCTGGGCTGGGGTGAACGTAAAATGTCCTGGCCATGTTCTCTGGACTGTTAAAAAAAAAAAAAAAAGACATGAACTTGAACATCACAGACTAGGACAAGAACCTTTGAAAATAAAGAATTTGCCATAGAATGATCTCAAGATGTAACTGATTTTGGTGCCTTCAAAACAGCACTGGATTTATAACAAACCTAATGAATGTGGGATCCTCTAGAGCAGGGGTCTCAAACTCAACTCAGCATGTGAGCCACAGAGCAAGATCACAGCCGTTCGGTGGGCCGCACTAGGTCTACAAAAGGCAACTGTTACACAACACTTTTCTCACTGCAGTTGAAAACAAAAAAAAAATCAGTACAACAAGCACAATCGTACATGCAGTTTACTCAGTGTCACAAAACGACCAGAAACTGTAGTTCGCATCACAACTGCTGTTAACTAAGCTAATATCTAGCTAGGATGCTAGAGAAATGAAAAATACAAGTAGGCCCCTAGGCTTACTTAATTTTATCCAAAATATTTTGAACTTCGTGGATTAGTCTGCGGGCCGCACAAAATTGTTCGGCGGGCCGCATGCAGCCTGTGGGCCGCGAGTTTGAGACCCCTGCTCTAGAGGCACATCAGTTATGGGAGGGGAGGTAAAACCCCCAGGCTTTGCCAGAATGGAGAAGAGGGTTTGTCTGTTTAGAGGGAATCTCGGAGATTGATGGGTTTCAGAGGAGAGACAGGTCCAGACGTTCCCAGGGAGAGGCTAGTTGCAAAACTTGTTCAGAACTCGAAAAGGTCCCTTGCTAGCACAAGTTTTTCCCAGGCATGACCTCCTACCCACCGTCCCCACCCTGCAAGGAGGTTTCAAGTCCAGCCTGTGACACAATTCAGAAGCTCCGCTGATAAACGCATGTCAGAAAAGCGTTCCTTCATGAGGACTGACTTCTTTCTCTGCCACACCGTGGCTTTGCGGCCTGAAATTAAAGGCAGCAGAACTCCGAGGTTCCGCGGCTGCCCGGGAACCTGGCCAGTGTGCCGCCTCCCCGCTGTCACCGCCATCTCCCGTTCTGGGACCAAGCACAATGTGGGACTTGCTTTTTTTTTTTCACAGAAATGAGACTGATGTTCACCCCCATCAGCACTGGCTGGTTAGCTGAGGCCTAGGGAGACGACCTAACCTAGGCTGCGGAGGAGTCTGGCTTCTTCAGACCCAGGTCTGCCAGAGGGGGGTCCTCCCAGGCAGAGTCGTGGTTCTCGGGCAGCCTGGACAGCAGGCTCAGCCAGGGGACTTCCCCGGGTACGGCCCTGAGCGCAGCGCTTGGAGGTGGAGGGTGCCAGCCCTTGGTCCCAGCTCAGGACCACGCATGCTCCCGCGAGCGGCTTCCATCCTGTGACCGCAGTGTCTCCTCTCTGCCCTGGGGAGTGGGCCAAAGAGAGGGCGGGCTTCTCATGCTGCCCACATGACCCTGGCCCGAGCCCCCACCCCCCTGCCGTGACATTTCACTGTCACACGGTCCAGTTCAGGTGTGCCGGAAAAGATAAGCAGCATTTGCTGGAGCTTTGGATACACGCGGTGGGGGAAACAGGGAAGTCAAGGCTGTCATCCTGGTTTTCCGCCTGAAAAAGGAGAGGAGAGAGGGTCCAAGGGCCTACGAGGAGTGGCGCTTGGGGGTGGAAATCGGGAATGAGCCCAGAGTGCAGGGCGGAGCGCCAGGCTGGAGATAGAAATGTGGGAGGCATCCCAGGCCTAGACATTCTTCCCCCAGCCACCGCATACCAGGCAGAGGCCCCCCCCCCCGGGGAGTGAGATGTTTGCTCCCCTGGGTCTCCAGCTGGCCCATCTGCCCTCTCCCCCTGCAGAGACAGAGCTGGGGGGGCAAGGTGTGGACCTCTGCCCCCACCAGCAAGCAGGCTCCTCGCTGCATGCTTGGGCCTCAAACACAACACCTTCTGATAAGGTTCCCAGCCCACTCAGGACTGCCCACCCACACAGGCCAAGTGTTCCAGGAGGAATGTGGCAGTAGCTGGGCCCGAGTCACAAGACAGGAACACCCAGGACACGTAGGTCAGGCTGGGAAGTGCCTCATGAAAGGGAGAAGCCCAAACAGGCCGGGGGGGGGGAGCAGCGCAGAGGAAACCGTGCCTGGTGACTCACCCGGCACTTCTGCCCAGTGCTGTCAGGGAAAACACATTCCTCCCTGCAGGTTTATCTCCCTGCGCAGGAGGAGCACTCAGCAGTCAGACGTGGCGGAGGAGGGAGGCCATGGGCTCCTGCCCAGCCAAGCAGCCTGTGCCAGGGGCGGCGGGGCCGAGCAGCTGGGGGGGATCCAGGAGCACCTGCTCCCCGAAGAGAGGCCTCTGGTGGCCCATGGAGGGGACAGCCACCACCCCGCACTATGACACGCCACAAGCCAGATCAGCCCCAGCCCGAGTTGTCCTGGTGGGGGGGGGGTGGCCGCAAGGGAGGGGGAGCTCCTGCAGAAATGGCGAGGAACAGAGGGCAGACACGCGAGAGCCGACGTGGACGCGGAGTTTCTGAGGCACTTACATGAACGTGTCCGTGGTGACACTGATGGTTCAGTGGGAAGCCCGTTGGGCCTGACTGTACCCGGGGGACACAGCTCCCATCCATGTGAACGGTGGCCCCCTGTGGGGTTGGATAGCGCCCACACCTGCCCAGTCATCCTCCAGGGTCCTAGAACAGAACATCCCAATCCTGTACCCACACGGTGGTGATTATGTCACAAAAGATGGGTCCCCATGCTCAGCAGCTGCCTTTGGGAGAGCCTCATGTGACATGAAGAACGTAGAACTGGGTCGGCCCCTGCTCAGCAGAGCGAGTCCCACATTGACAACAGCCTCGGCCCTGGCCGGTTGGCTCGGTGGTAGAGCGTCGGCCTGGCGTGCAGAAGTCCCGGGTTCGATTCCCGGCCAGGGCACACAGGAGAGGCGCCCATCTGCTTCTCCACCCCTCCCCCTCTCCTTCCTCTCTGTCTCTCTCTTCCCCTCCCGCAGCCGAGGCTCCATTGGAGCAAAAGATGGCCCGGGCGCTGGGGATGGCTCCTTGGCCTCTGCCTCAGGTGCTAGAATGGCTCTGGTCCGACAGAGCTATGCTCCGGATGGGCAGAGCATCGCCCCCTGGTGGGCGTGCTGGGTGGATCCCAGTCGGGCGCATGCGGGAGTCTGTCTGACTGCCTCCCATTTCCAACTTCAGAAAAAAAGAAAAAAAAAAGACAATGGCCTCATGGAAACACTCTTAGCTCTTCCTCCACCCCTACTTTCCTGCACTCCGGGGGTCCCTCACCAGCAGCATCTGCTAACTTGGAGATATAGGTTCTCTGGCCCTTCCAAGACCTGCTGATTTAGAAGATGAGTGGGGCCCTGCCGTGCATTTGACAACCTTCTGGGGCGTTCTGGTGTCTGAGAGTTTGAGGGGCACCTACTCAACCTGGACACAGGTGGCGCTCCGCCTTTGAGTCACCCGGGGAACTTGGGAAAATGCCGATGCCTGGGTCTCACCCTGCCACCCCCGGAGCACCTGGTTCCTCTGGTCAGCGGTTCAGCCTGGGCTGCGAGATTTGCAACTGCTTCCCGGGTCAGAACCTGTTTGCTCAGGTGCTTGGCTCAGCGTCGCTATCTGGAACCTCAACCTAGGGCTGGAGGCTGCACCTGACACCTCACGGGCCTAACCCTCACCCCTGAGGAGTGGCCCTTGGGTTTGGGGGTGCACTGGGATCACACCTGTGCTGTGGGAAGTACTAACGGTGCCGATTCCCAGGCGCCTCCCCCAGAGACCCAATCCAGCAGGTCTGGAGGACGACGTTGGGAAGCCCCTAGTGAGCCAGTGTCCCCGGGGATTCACACGCAGGATGGGGGAACCCCTCTCTGAGAACCACACCTAGGATCCTCTGGCTCTAGTTCTATTCCTGCCATTCACCATCCACAGCCCCCCGCCCAGCAAGACACTTCATCCTCTGTGGCCTCATACGGCACTTAGGAGAGGGCCAGGGCTGTCCTGAGCCCACACAGAGATGGGCCAGGGGCGGTCACTGTGAATGGCAGGACACAGGTAAGCAATTGCTGAGTGGTCCCGGGGTCTAACAGCTGAGCTGGAGCGGAAGTCCTGAGGAAGAGGGCCCGGCAGGGGTGGAGAGAGCCCAGCATGGGTGGGCGTCGCCCACAACTCCTGGAAGCCCCTGGGAGGGTCTGGGGGTCTGGGCTAAGGGGCCAGTCCCGAGGTCTTGGAAGCCAGATCTAAGAATGAGAGCCAGATCAAGGGGGAGAGGGTCACCAGGGGCCCCTCGTTGCTGATGGGCTCCGCGACCGTTGGGACTTGGGATTCTGCTCTGCTGCCCCTGACCGCAACCGGCCCCAGCCACTTCTCCTGCTGGGGTTTCGCTTCCTCACAGGTCAAGGTCAGACGCAGCCGGGGGCCGGGGTGGGGGGGAGGGGCTCTGGGGGCCCAGGCTTCTCAGAGCTCCGGGCTCTGCCATCCTCAGAGTCACCAGATGCCCACCCCTGGCTGGAATTCACTTCTGCATTCGGGCAGGAAGAGCAGGAAGCGGCCGGGAGACAGGGCGGCGACCGTGTCTGGAACCAGTCCTTCCCCTCAGCCCGGTGCCCTGCCACGTGCGGCTCATTGGCAAACTTGGTCACGTGAGGTCCTGGCTGCCAGGGCAGCTGGGAAGTGGGGTGGCCTGGAAGAGAACCCAGCTGGCGAGGCCAGCTCCCACACTGACCGTGCTGGACTTTGGTACCTGTCCGTCCCGCCTTTTCTTAGCCACTCTACCGTGGGTTCACTCAGACCCCCAGAGGGGATAACAGGTCACAACAGGGCCTTCTGGTCCTCCCTGCCCCACGCCCTGGCCCCATAAAGCCCAGGACATTCCCCCAAGATTCTGTGCCATCAGGAGGAAAAGACAAAGGCTGGGCATCTCTCCCTCAGGCCCTGGAGGGACACATCCCTGTGCCGGGAGCCTTGATTTCCCATTGCCGCTTTAAAGAATCAAATGAGGACAGTAATACTGTGGGAATCACTGAGGGAGTCACTGAATGGCTCGGAGTCTGGCAGACGTGCCCGGCGTTGAGCCCTGACTTGCTCTCTCCCTCCCCCGTTCACCTCAGAACCAGTCAGTGCTGACCTCACCCCTGTTCAGGTGGAATCCGCACGCAGGTTCTCCTGGCGTCCGTGGCTTCCAGTGGGCACTGGTGTCCCCTTTGGCAGTTCTCTGTCCCCATGGCTTCGGCCCTCCCTGCATGCCTGCCCAGGCCTCCATTCACACTCAGGGGTGGTGGTGCCCCAGCTGTGTCCTAGGCAGCGTGGGTGTCTGACCTTGGCCGCCCCTGGGCCTCTCTCAGTCAGCACTTCGCTACCTGTCAGGAGGAGATAATGACGTTACCCCCGCTCAGGCGGGGGCCCGGAGGGAGGGCAAACAAAAGGTCCCACGCCTGGCCAACCTCAACCGCCCTGGAAGTGCCCTGTCATCAGAAAGCTTTTTCCCCCTTTTGAATGCAGAAATGGAGGGCGACTGTCAAGGACCAGGGAGGGCAACTCAGTCACAGCTTTGGTGGGCGGGGGAGAGGGACAGAGGAGGAGGGAAAGCAGGGCCTTCACTGCAGGGGGTTTCGGGAGGGGGCACCCCAGGGCACCCCAGGGGCCTGCGGGCTGAGGGGGTGTGCTCAAGTGCTTGTTTGACGAAATGCTACCGAATGACTTGCAGTGTGTCCCCCAGCCTCACGGGGGTGTGAGAAGGGACGGGGCCATGGGTATGACTCCGTCCTGTTTGTTTAGGGGTGGGGAGGGCAGAGAGCACCCACACCTGAGCCGGGAGTCTGGGCCACTGCTGCCCGTGTCTCCCTCTGGGGGTCACATGGGGGCCTCCCTGGGGGGCTCTGACCTCACTGTCGCAGCAGAGATTTTCCAAATGAGATGTATCACACAGCACGGGCCTCCAAAGGGACACCGCGCCTCCCCGCTCAGCGTGGCCCCTGGGCAGCGCCTGCCTTCCCATCACATGTGAGTGTGCGCGCAGGCGCCCAGAGCCCGGGGACAGCTTCCCAGCAGGTCACAGGGAAGTCGTCACCTCCCCACTGGGAGAGGGCTCGACAGCCTCCTTCTGGCGTTCCTGCAACTTGGGCAGAAAAAGAGGCCAAGGTGGGCCTGTGACGGGGACCACACAGCCGGAAATGGCGGGGGCAGGGCTGCTCGGACTGACAGGGAGGGGACTTGGCGTTGGATCTGAGAGAGAAGCTTTGAGAGAGGCGCTCTGCTCCTTGCCAGTCAGCAGGCGGGATGGGGGGGGGGGATATGTCCCCCCTGTGGCCTGTCTTTTCTGGGACCACCTGACCCCATCGAGGGTGGGGTGGGAAATACTGGGTTCAGACAGTGAGTGGCTTCCCACCCACCAGGGGAAAACAGCTAATTGCCAGCATGGGTTGCTGAGACATGCAGGCCAGGGATTACTTTCATAAATTATTTATAAGAATTATAAAACCGGTGCCCTGACATGATACCAAAAGTCCAACCCTGCAGCAGGGGTTCCCAAACGGGGTTCCCCGGCTCCCGGCAGCAGCATCCAGGGGAAACTTGCCAGACATGTGCATTTGGGGCCCTCCCTAGACCTACCTGTCCCATCGGACACGCCTGGGTGCGCTGTTGGGGACTGAAATAAACAAGGTGTTTTCATATCTAGGGGACAGAGGTGCTGGGCCTAACCACCCATCTCACCTGCCCAGTTAACAAAGAGCTATACCTGATTACTGCTTGTCTCACCTATGTTCTCCGGAGGAGGCTGGAAGCTAGTTTCTTATTGGTGTAAAGTTAGATCTAAATGGTATGGTGGGGGTTGTCTTTGAGTTGTCTTGGAAACAATTGAATTGCTAATGGACCACATTTTTTTCCCTGAATAAAGACGGATGCGCTTCTGGGGGCCGCCATTGCATCGGCTCAGGAGCAGTAAAGACTGTTCGCCGTGCGGTCCCCCCGAACCCATCTTTATGTATATATATCTTTAATTCTCTATCATTTATTTAACTCCGTACCTCTTCCCTTTCAAGTCCCGTTCAAGGACTTGTTGTGGCTGGACCGTGACAATTGGTGCCCAACGTGGGGCCATCAAAAAAGGGAAAGCAGAGAGGTAATGGAACCTCCCCCAGAGGTGAGCACACGAAGTAAGTTCAAGCTTTTAGAGAGTGAAGCTTTTAAGTACAGTGTGGGGGGAGAGTATAGTAATAATTTGGGAGTAAATAACTATGGGAGTACTAGGTTCAAAAGTGAGGGACCTTTTTATTTTTGTACAGATGTTTTTATTTGAGAATAAGTTGATCAGAATGAGGTAGAAACAGAGGAATGTAAATGTAAGTGCTTGGAGTATGAGAGTGACTCGGAAGATGGGAATAGCATGGCTGTGGCCATTTTAAACTTAGCGGCTCTGCAGCCCTCTGCTCCCAAAGTCTTTGTCTCAGGCCCTTGGAAATCCCTGCTCCAAAGAGCGGAAGGCTAGCCTCCCCAGGCAGGGGCGATGAGCCGAGAGTCGGTAAAGCGGCAGGGACAAGGTCACCGGTGGACTAGGGTTCCTACTGGCCTCGCAGCTTGCCCTGTCCCGTGCCTCCGGGGTGAAGCGAGCAGGCCACGGCGGAGGCAGAAGTGGTGGCTTCCCAGGTCAGCGGGGCGAAAAAGACACAAATGGGGCGGAAGAGAGCTCTGGCCAGTGCTCGGAATCCACATACAAAAGGTGTGCGGCCCCAAATACAAGGCTCCGGAAGCCGCCAAGTTTCCTGTAGCGCAAGCGCGAGAAGCCATGGCAGCCACCGCCTTGAGTCCGAGCGGCCGCCAGTGCGGCTCAGCCATGGTCCCCTCTTGGACGCGCGGGCTGCCACTCACGTGGGCGGCGAAGAAAGCGTGTCCTGCAGGTGTGCGCAGGCGGCAGACGGGATGTGTCTCACGGGTGGCGCAGACCAGGTGCACAGCACAGCCTCCTTTGCTGGAATGTGCGGTTCTTATCCTAAGAGCTCGAGGGGCAGCAGCAGAGGTAGCGCCTGCAAGGCCGGGGGCCCCAAATCCCTGTGGCTGCGGGGGTGGGGTGTGACTCTAGGCAGGCTGACCTTTATGCGAGCCAGCGGGGTTCGACTCTGCCCTGGAGCCCCAGCCCCAGGAGAGGAGTGGGAAAGTATTCCTCTCCCAGATAAGCTAAACGTGCCTTTAGGCGGGGGTTGAAATGGAGGGATTTCAGCTGCCGGTTGTAGCAGCTATTAGAATTTATGAATGATTATTTGCCCTGGCAGGTTGGCTCAGTGGTAGAGCGTCGGCCTGGTGTGCAGGAGTCCCGGGTTCGATTCCTGGCCAGGGCACACAGTAGAAGAGCCCATCTGCTTCTCCACCCCTCCCCCTCTCCTTCCTCTCTGTCTCTCTCTTCCTCTCGCAGCCAAGGCTCCACTGGAGCAAAGTTGGCCCGGGTGCTGAGGATGGCTCTATGCCCTCTGCCTCAGACACTAGAATGGCTCTGGTTGCAACAGAGCAACGCCCCAGATGGGCAGAGCATTGCCCCCTGGTGGGCATGCCGGGTGGATCCCGGTTGGGCACATGGGGGAGTCTGACTGCCTTCCGTTTCCAACTTCAGAAAAATACCAAAAATAAAATATAAAAAAAATAAAAAAGAATTTATGAATGATTAGAAGACTGCGATGCTTTTTAAAGTGTTATTATCTGACTTTCTTTAGTAAATAGAAATACTTAAGAGTTTAGGAAAATTACAAATTTTTCCAGTCATTCTCTTTCTCTAAACTCATTTTATTTCTTTACTGTTCTGTGCCTGAAATGAGAGCAAAGGGAATGCCTGTTTGGATGTGGCTAAACAGAATCTCATAAACGGCCTTTCTCGAACGTTTTCAAAAGAGTTCTGTCTAGTTTCTATACTTTTGTTCTTATCATAATAGCCCTACATAAGAATCAAGCAGGCCACATTCTAATCTCTAAAATCCCGGGTTTCTCTCTAATTTGTCTACTTTGTCTGATTCTTGTTTGTGTTTGGTCTTTATTTAATGTTGTCTAAATGGGATGTTTTAAGTTCTTGCATGCAAAAAATTGGAAATGCCGGCTTTAATATTGAAAAAATAAAATGATATCCCTACAAATTTTTAATTTTAATTAGAACTAGTATATCGCGCTATTTAAATTTAAATAGAATGGAATGTGGATCCTAAAGACTTGCTAATTTTGGCTAAACTGCTTCAAACTTCAGGCTGCTGCTGCAGCTGCAGAGCTTAAAGCAGAGTAAATTTACCTAACAAAGGTGTAGATTTTTTTTTTAATAATATAGGAAAATAATGAAAGCCACACTAGAATTTTCCAGCTTTAATGTGCTCTTTAATTTGCCTGTTAATTAATAGGGTAGAAATGTTTTAATAAATATGGGAATGTTACTTGAAAATGCATTTACTATATTTTGTTAGAAGTTAACATAAAGATAAGTATTTCTTCCAATTTTGAAGTCAAGGTATTATAAAGTGTGTTCAACAAATGCTTAAAGGTCAATTATAAATAATATAAAAGGGGGGGGAGTCATATCCTGGAACTCCTGACAATCTATTTTATCATGCTTTTTACTTAAAAAAAAAATTCTTTTGAATGCTGATGTACAGGGTTATTCAGCAGCTGAGAAAATTCTGGAATCCTACAGGAGATGCCAAACTTTTTTTCTTTTTCCTGCAAACTTCTACCCTCTTTTATTTAATCTGGCTAATAACGCTGTTTTGTCTTTTTCCTATTAGCTCCAGATATATGGAAAAAGTTTACATAGGCGAATGGGGACCCTCAAACCCCTCAGTGAGATCTTCTGAGCATGGCTTTTAAGGTCTATAATGACCAAAAGAGGAACAGAAAAGGCAGACAGAGCCCAAAAAGAGATCAGGCAAAATACCAGCTCTCGGCATATGCTCATAAAGACTCCAACACCCCGAAGAGGCTTCATAGGACTCCATCAGGGCCCTGCTTCAAGAATGGAAAGGAAGGTCATTGAGCTAAGGCCTGCCAGGCTTCTCGGCCCCCACCAGGGACATGCCTTTGCTGTGGGAAAAAGGGACACTGGAAGGTAAGCTACCCCCTCACTCCTCCAAGGGAGGGTTCAGTCTCTTCCAGCCCTGCTCCGGCCACTGTGACCTGACCTTGCCAGCCTTCTGGGGCTTGCCACTGAAGACTAAAGGTGCCCAGGGCTGTCAGCCCCATCTCACATCGCTATGGACGAGCCGAGGGTATTTCTTCCAAGTAGCAGGTAAACTGATCTCATTTCTTATGGACACAAGGGCCACTTACTATGCCTTGCCTGAATATTCAGGTTTTTATTCATCCCTCGAAGATCTCTGTTGTGGGTGTTGATAGTCTTATTTTCTGCTGCTTTGTTTAATATTTGAGTGTTTCCTTTATTCCTCTTGCCTCAATGCCCCATGCCTATTTTAGGCTGAGACCTGCTTCTAATTTAGACGAATTTACCTCTGCTACCCAGCATAGTGTATCCCCAGGTTCTCTTCACCACGCCATGGTTGCAGAGCTCCAGGGAAAGGCACCCTGGGTTCACCTCTCCAGTTCAAAGAAAACAGAAGCCCCGACTCCATACGTGCTGCAGACGGCTTTTCCAGTCTACCTGAATTGTTACCAGCTAGAAGCAGCGGTCATTGGGACTTGGACTCTAGCTGCAAAGCATGGAAATGTGACCACAACTCCAGTGCCTTGTGGACTTTTCCTGAATGTGTGTGACTCCTTCACCTTGGGACACTTCTCAGACTGAAGTGGGGTTGGGTTACATTTACAAATAATATGAAGCAATGATAGTGTCAAGGTGGACTTGGTAAAAGTACATTAACATGTTAAGGGCATTTAAGATTGTAAGAATTTTATTTTAAATCCTGTTGTATTAGTTAAGACTTTGCTTGATAATCTAATAGGCGTTAATCACTTCATTGTATTAGGACACTTGTTATAGTATCTGTTAGCATTGGCTATTTTAATTTTGTTGTTTATTTTATATTTTTCCGGTCTGCCTCCAAATCAGAACATGGGAATTCAAATGAGTATGAATCACAAAACACGAATTGAAGTTTTAATAAATACAAAAGGGAGATCTGTTGGGGACCGAAACATAAACAAGGTGTTTTTATATCTAGGGGACAGAGGTGCTGGGCCTAACCACCCATCTCACCTGCCCAGTTAACAAAGAGCTATACCTGATTATTGCTAATCCCACCCATGTTCTCTGGAGGAGGCTGGAAGCTAGTTTCTTATTGGTGTAAAGTTAGATCTAAATGGTATGGGGGGGGCGGTGTTGTCTTTGAGTTGTCTTGGAAACAATTGAATTGCTAATGGACCACGTTTTTTTCCCTGAATAAAGACGGATGCACTTCTGGGGGCGGCCATTGCATCGGCTCAGGAGCATTAGAGACTGTTCACCGTGCTGTCCTCCTGAACCCATCTTTATGTATATATATCTTTAATTCTCTGTCTATCATTTATTTAATTCCATACCTTTTCCCGTTCGAGGACCCCGTGACAGACTTGTCGTGGCTGGACCGTGACAGTGCGCCAGGGTGGGTGGCTGTGCGGAGCAGCGGGACCCCCCAACAGGGAGAAGGAGACAGGGCGCAGGTGGACTCCTCGTTCTCAGCGCCCCACCTCTGAGGGGATCCACCCTGGCTCCTGCTCTCACACACAGATGGGAGCACATCCGTCCACACCAGCTCAGCACTCCCGGAGGGCCTCTTCCTCTGTGGCCGGCAAGCTGGGGGCCCTGACCCCAGACCCCAGATCGGGAGGGAATCAAGCGGAGGGAAATGTAGGGACGTGTGGGAAAACAGGAACACAAGGTGGAGGGTGGTGGGTTAGAGAGCGGCTTTCCTCCAGCGTCAGGAGTGACAGAGGAGGGATAGATCTGAACGGAGGACCAAGTGGCCAGCCAAGCCCAGGAGTCAGCCCTTCATGGGGACTGTCAGCGCCCCCTTCACCGTTCACTCTGTCCCGATGAGGGTTCTTCACACAGGGCTGGGGCCTCAGGGGCATCGCACAGGGTGGAGGTCGAGGCCTCCAAGGCACCACCCAGAGCTCTGCAGGGGTGGGAAGCCTCCCTTGACCTCGCAGGCTGCCACCCCAGGGCTGAGCTGGATCGGGAGGGACGCGGCGGGGTGCACCACTCCTGGGGTCTGGCCCCGAGGCCCAGACAGGCGTGGGTGCTGTCCTTCACCCAGCCCTGCCCACCATGAGGGCCGTGTCTGCTCACGAGCCAGCTGCCGAGAAGCAGCTCCCAGCAGCTGCCCTGGCCCGGCCAGGTGTGCATGGCCCGGGGCGGGCAGGCAGACAGTGGTGCAGGCTGAGTGCCGCTTGTAAAGGGTAATCACTCGGTGCAGCAGGATAATCGGCTCTTCCTGGCAGGCAGACGTGATCTCATTAGCGATCACACGGGAGGTCAGGGGAGGACTTCTGCGGCCCCAAGTGGGGGAGGCAGGCGCTCAGAGGCAGAGAAGGTGCAGCATCTGCTGCAGGTGCAGATGGGGCCAAGCGCCAAGTCTGAGGAAGCACTGGAGGTAAGACGGGCAGAGAGACGGGGAGGGCTCAACAGGAAGGTGACCCATCGTCCTCCTTTAGCGAGGACAGTCCTTCTTTTGTAAATTCCGTCCTCCCTCCAAAAGTTTCCTCCTACATGTCCTCCTTTTCACTATTGGAAGACTCATCTGTAAATGTCCGTATTTGATCAATGCAAAGTCGATTCATGGTGTATGATGTGATGTATTTGTATCTAAATGAGTACTTTTTTCTTACAATGATTATTAAAAATTAATAGGCATGTAAGCATAATGACAATATAAAATATTACAAATGTTTTTACTATGCATTTATCATGTTATAGTGTATTCTTGTTGCAATGAATAAAATGTCTCTTTTATTTATGATATTGTTTTCTTCTATTTATTTTTGTCCTCCTTTTCATTATAAAAAAGAGTTGGTCACTTTATGAACAGGGAAGATGAACTCGTGGCAGCGCTCCCTGGCTGTGCTTTCTCCCACCTACACGTTGGAGCTCAGGCCACGTCCCCACCTGGAATGCCCCTCTGCCACGGACCAGATGAGCCCCCTCGGCTGGCAAGAGGTCCAGGCCACTCTGTCCTCTCGCTCCGTCCTCTGAGACCCTGAACCACCAGGGCTGGAGGGAAGAACTAGCAACACCTCAGCACCCAGGGGAGGCCTCTGTCCTGCAAGTCCCAGGGTTTCTGCTTGATTACATGCTGGCCAGTGTCTGCTGCTTGGCCCGAATTCTACCCTCCTCATCTCTTTCCTCTGTACCGGAGTTTAGTCATCTTTTTTTTTTTTTTTTTTGGATACAGAAACCACTCTGGAGATCCTGGTGGAAGCTACTTCCCAGAAAAATATCCATCAAAATAAAACGCTCTCCATTTCATCAAGAGTTCACGGGCTCTCTGAGGTCCTTCTGCGGCGCTTCCAAGCCAGTGGTTTCCATGGTGTCTGTTGGGATCACCTGGAGCTTTGTCAAAAATGCTGGTGCCCAGGCCTTCCTGGCTGGTCTGGGGGCAGGAGCAGGGATCTGTCTCAGGTTCTTCAGAGGCAACTTCCAGAACCACGCTCTGAGAAACTCAGCTGGAGTCTGCAGAGTCCAGGGGAGGAGGCAGCACCACGCCCATCTCCACAACCTACGGTCTTTATATCCCGAAGGAAGTTGCAAGCTCCCTGGAGAAGGGACCACATCACCATCTTCGATCTCTCCACGTCCGGCCCCAGTGCCGAGACCTCAGCCGGTAGGGTCTCCCTGACTGTCAAACCACTGTCGAGTCTCCCCAAGGAGGAGTCTGGGAGAAATGCAACCGAATCAATGTGGGGAGACGCTGTTTCTCCTCCTACGACCTGTGGCAACGGCTGCCTCGTCGTGATGGGATGGGATTCCATCCATCTCCTCCACGACTGCGCCATGGGGGGCCCATCTTTGGGAGAAGGGTCTTTGCACAGGTGCCAGTGGTCACCAGGGTCCCTGCCCACCCTCCACCACCCCCCAGCTTCGCACACTGTCCCGCCTCCCTGTTCGCTGGCTGGAATTTGGAATTCTAATCTAATTGACAAAAGTAACTTCCATTCTAATTACAATGGTTGGGCTTGTTCTCAGTCTGCAACCATTTTATCCTCCGTTGTCTCCTTAATTGTGCAGAGGCCTTTATAAATATGTAGATTGGGAAGGGAACAAAAGACGATGTGACCTTGGAGAAACACAGGGAAAATAGGCGTGGACCCTCCCTACCTCCCCCCCTTCTTATTATGCAGATGCAAACAGTGGTCCGGCCCCAAATCAGGAGACTAGGGGGGTGATCAGCAATCTTGCAGCCAATTAGGATACAGCCTCCTAATGAGCTGGAAGAAGTTTAATAATCAGTATTGTAGTTACCGTTTAATAATCAGGACTGTAGTTATACACGCACTGCTTGCCGCAAATTTTGCATGTCGATAAAAAGTGGCTGTCAGACCAGCTAGAAAGAGCCCACTGTAAAGCCAGTAGCCAGGGCCACTATCACAGCCGCCTGGCCCATGCAGGTTCGCATTGGATTCGGACAGTCGGCAAAGAAACAACGGAGCCAAAAGCTGGTGGGCCATCATCTTTAATCCTAGCTTGCACCCGGCGGGCAAGCAAAAACACACACTGGGCTCCAAAACCCACTCACATTCAGTGCTCACTAAGCTACTGACTTATCCGAGTTTCCTAGAATCAAAGGTTTCTAGCTCACCAGACTTATTCACCTCTGTTCCCCATCTCCTTCCTTCTCCCTGCACAAACTCTGCACAAACTGGCCTCTCACTCAACACTCGCCATCTTGGCTGCTTCTCCTGGCCTCCTCCACGTGGCCTCTCTCTGCTCTCCTCTCTGCTCTCTCCTCTAATGCTAATCTTAGGAACCGAGAGAGTGCAAACTCCCGGTCTGCCCCCATTCTATAGTGTAGAAATCAAAACCTTTAATCCAATATACAAAATAGGGAAGTCTCTAATACAAAGTCACTTATCTGGGACATGATGGGATTGTACCACCCCACATCAAAAAGGGTGGGAAAGGCTTAATCCCAAAACCAAGCCCCAGGCTATAAGGATCCTGCCTGCCCACAGCCCTCAGAGACACACATTAATATCACCTGGGCGACGGCCTCCACGTGGGCAGCGCCATCTTTAACAAAGTGAGCATAATATATTTTATCTGCCCAACACCTACTGAGGACACATTTTCAATAGACAGTGTCCAACGGAAACAGGAAAGTGCCCATGAAGGGAAGGGTTAAATGTCACTTGACATGGAGTTGAGACCTTGATGAAGAACGGAGAACGCTGGCTTTCTGAATATACCTCACTTCTTCCCTTGTACAAATGCTGCTGAAGGGTCCTCTTCAGGCTGGTTGTTCGTTGGTCGGCCAGTTAGGATCCTGGCCCTGGCACCGACTAGCTGAGACCCCCCCCTAAGTCTCCATTCCCTCCTCTCTGAAGTGAGGAAAATCCCACCTGCCCCACAGGCCGGTGCGGAAATGAAATGAACATGGAGTGTTGGGTCCACAACGGCTGCCCACACAACGTCCGTTTTCAGTTTCCTTCCTGTGTTCCGATGGCACGCATGGTAGGCGTGTCCTTGGCCGCCTCACTGACCCGCGGGGATAAATCTCTTCTCATCCCCGAGGTTTGGGGGGAAACAGCAGCCCACCGGTGCTTGTGGCACTGAGTGGGGCACACAGAGGAGTCCCAGCAGCGAGGCGGGAGCCTGGTCTGCAGGGTTGGGTGTGATGTGATTGTGGGGCCCCGTTTTCCCTTCAGAGCACCCTGGTCTGGACCGTACATGACACAGGCCGTTGTCACAACCTGTCGTCACAGCTGAATTGCTCAGGACCGCTCGGGGGTTGGGGGTCCTTAGAGGCTGCGTGGGGATGAGGACCAGAGTGATGAGGCCACGAACAGGGAAGGAGTGGGCATTACAGTTCTCATGAACACGGGGTGACAACATCTCCTGAACCCCCGACATCTCCAGCATATTACTGTCCTGCTCTGGGTAGGATCCCTGCCAGCCTCAGGGAAGGGGCACGGAGACACAGCCAGGGCAGAGCCCACACCTTTGGTCACATCTGGGGCTAGTGTTCGGCCAGTGTTCCCAGAGGTGGCTCCGCTGGGTCTGAAAACCTCGTCATTCTTTCAGACTGTGGCCCAGTAACTGCTGCTGGTGCCCCTGCCGTGGGCTTTCCAGTCCCCACCCAGAGCCCTTTCTGGGTACATAGCCTGTAAAGCAGAAGTCCCCAAACTACGGCCCGCGGGCCGCATGCGGCCCCCTGAGGCCATTTATCCGGCCCCCGCCGCACTTCCGGAAGGGGCACCTCTTTCATTGGTGGTCAGTGAGAGGAGCATAGTTCCCATTGAAATACTGGTCAGTTGGTTGATTTAAATTTACTTGTTTTTTTATTTTAAATATTGTATTTGTTCCCGTTTTTTTTTTTTTTTACTTTAAAATAAGATCTGTGTAGTGTGCATAGGGATTTGTTCATAGTTTTTTTTATAGTCTGGCCCTCCAATGGTCTGAGGGACAGTGAACTGGCCCCCTGTGTAAAAAGTTTGGGGACCCCTGCTGTAAAGGATTGACACCTGCCACCCTCCTCCGGGGGGTGAGCTCCGGGACCCAACGCCGGCCCGTCCACGGCCACGTCTTCTGGTCAGGTGGCGCCCCTCCAGCTCCGGGCTTACATGTTCCGATGCCACCTCTCTTGTTGCCTACGTCCGCACCGAACTCAAGAGCCATCTTTCCAGTGGACTTTCTGAAGGTGTCTGGTCTTGAAGAAGACGCGGCCTCGTCATCTTCCAAGGAGTAGCCGTGGATAGTCCTTTCCAACATGGACCAGGGAGTATTTGAGGGAATGTCTCCAAGTGGGGAGTTGGCCACCAAAGCCCCCGCTCTCCTGCTTGGTGATTTCATATCAGGCGCCCAGGGTGTCAGGGCTGGTGGGAAGAGGTCACTGGCTGAGGAAGAGAGTGTTTTCCTGGCTAGTGCCAGCGTGAGTTTTGGCTCCTGGCCGTTGACATAATCTTTTTCATGCCCGGAGCCTGCCAGGGAGGGCATGTGTGATGAAGATGGGGTGGTAGTGGAGGGAGGGGTGGGTGGGAATCTTCCTCCGCTTGCCTTTTTTGGAAGCAGAAGAGAGGGCTACACAGCTGTTGCTGCTTTTGATCTTTACATGCTGAGCAAATCGGAGCTGAGTCATTTTAAGAGTTAATCAGCAGTTTTCACATTCTTTTTCGTGGTCAGGCACCTGGGAGAAAACTCCTGGAGAAAAAGGTCAACTCCATAGATGCTGGAGAGATGGGGTGGGGGTGGGGTGGGGATAGTGACACAGTTTTTCCATTGCAAACCACAAAGATATGATCTTCTGTTAGCACAGGGAAATGCTTAGCAGCCATGATATTAAAGGGAGGGGGAAGCAAACAAAAGCTGGCACGGACCCACCAATTAAAAGTGTGTAGAAAGGGCTCTAAGTACGTCAACAAAATATCAAAAGCCATCTCAAAGCTACGGCACCGGGCGGCCGCCCTTCCAAATTGCTACGTTAAGGTTTTGAATTGTCCTTGTAAATATTAATTAGCGATCTGGACCAATAGGTCCAGGAGGAGGGTGGCATTCCCAGGGGCTAGCCGAGTGTTTCACGGACATTTGGTGCTTAGGCCATCTCCCAAGAGTCACTGAGGCTACCTCTCCTGGTGCCTGGGGTGACCCATCTTGAAGGTGACCTCTCGTGGGGTGGATTTGGAACGTTCTCCAAGACGGGAGGGTGAGTGCGGGGGAAGCATAACTATGTCCACAGTCAGCCACAGCCCGTGCTCCGAACAACCAAACACAAGGCAAGGGACAATGTGCCAGGGATGCCCATCTGGGTCTGGGTGGACAAAAGTCTGCGGTCCCCGTGCTGGTCTCTGAGGAGTAAGCAAAGGGCCTGGGTATGGGAGAGGAGAAAAGCCTCCCTCAACTGCACTGTGGGAGCTGTTTCAGAAAAAAATAACATGCAAGCCCTTCCTAGTCCCAAAACGAATTTATTAGTTATTATAAGCATTGACATGGATCCCGTTCACGCACCCGGTCCAACTCCGAACAAGGCACCCTTAGAATGCTTGACCTCGTCCACCCCCCCACTCCCCCGGGGTCCCGGCGTAACTCCCTCTTTTCCCCACCCCCGCACCGCACCCACGGAATGACAGCCATCCCTTCTTGGTGTGCTGGGCAGGGAGACAGTGTCTCGGAGGACACACCCCTGACCCTTCCCTTTTCGTCCTGTCTTCACACCCAGCCTTCTCCCCAGCGGTCAGGTGACGGCAGCCATACTGCCGTCGCTTCCAGAGAGTTAGAGTGGAAATGAAAAACAAACCAACCAACCAACAAACAAAGAAAACAAAACAAGAAACAGACCCTGTGCTTTAAAAAAAATCCAAGACAGCTTTTGGTACACATCAAACAAGAAGTCCAGGATAAGCTTCGAGTTTGTGTCTTCATTATCTCGAGAGGAAGACAGAGAGTGTCCTCTCCTGAAGTGTGTGGGGGGGGTGTATATAGTCTGGGGGAGGGCAGGTGGGTGAAGCTTGGGGAGGCTGGGGGAGGGGTGGGGGACAGCAACTTGGGGAGGGAGTGGTCTGAGGTAGGGTTGCCAGACAGAATAGAGGATGCTGATTAAAGCTGAATTTCAGAGAAACGACGAATACTTTTTAAGTGTAAACAGGCCTCGGATATCGCATGGTGGTGCTGTGGACGAGAATGCCTCCCCATAGGTTCTGGGTGAAACTGGACCGCGGGGAAGCCCCACCCCACCCTCCACAACATTCTCCAGCTACTATGACATGCCAGACCCTTGTCCACAGAAGACTGGTGTCCCCCTGGCATCAGAAACCACCATCCCGATATTCTTGCTTTACAGGAGAAACACCTGCGACCCAGAGGGCTCAAATCAATTGCCCGGGGTCTGTGCAGTTGCCCCCCCTTGGTCAGTGGCGGGTCTGGACTCCCACTGAGACCCAGGGCTCCCGCTGCAGCTCTCTCGGAGGAGGCCAGGGGATGCAGCCCTGCCCTCCTGGGCCTGACCCAGCTCGGGTCCTTGCTGCTCAGATGAACACCAGAGCAAGAGCGACTCACAAAAACGCACCGCTGGGACCCTGCAAGCGATGGAATAACCCACATCAAGCAGGCTTAGGCAACAAAGAAGAAAAAAGAAAAAAAAATTACGTCTATAATCCATCTCTGTGGGGTGGGAACGATTCCCACCTCTTTTATAGAGGAGAAGATGGAGGCGGAAGGCGGTGGGGATGTATGCCCAAGCTCGCCAGGCAGATGACCAGGCTGAGGGGCGCTCTCGTCACGGGCCCGCAGCGGCAACACCGCCGGTCTGGGAGCCTGTCGGAAATGCAGAGTCTCGGGCCCCTCCTCGACTCCTGATCGGGGGTGCCTGCGTCTGCTCTAACCCGGTCCCGGGCGACTCATCTCAGCATTCCGGTTTGGGACAGGTGCCCCCAGAGGACTGTCCCCTGGTCTATATGGGTTTGTGGGACAAAGTTTCCTGCCGCTGTCCCAGCACCCGGAACAATGCCTGGTATGTCGTGAACAGATGTTCAATATGTAGGGGTTTTTTGTTTCTTTGTTTGTTTTTTGTGGCAGAGGCAGAAAGAGTCAGAGAGAGGGACAGACAAGGACAGACAGGAAGGGAGAGAGATGAGAAACGTCAATTCTTCGTTGAGGTTCCTTAGTTGTTCATTGATTGCTTTCTCATATGTGCCTTGATCAGGGGGCTATAGCAGACCAAGTGACCCCTTGCTCGAGCCAGCGACCTTGGGCTCAAGCTGGTGAGCCTTGCTCAAACCAGATGAGCCCGTGCTCAAGCTGGTGACCTCGGGGTCTCGAACCTGGATCCTCCACATCCCAGTCCGATGCTCTATCCACTGCGCCACCACCTGGTCAGGCAATATGTGTTTATGAAGTGAATGAACGACTGAATCTGGGTATGTCCGATTTGGGTTCCAGGCTCCAAGCTGCCCTGAAGACCTTCCTTCCCCTGCATCTCTGTGGGTTTTCTGTCTGGGCTGGTACATCTTGTTGGAAGGTGGGACGGGATCGGGGGAGGTGAAGGGTGCCTTGGGCGTGGGAATGACTCACGGTTTGGGATTATCTCCTTAAAGGTCACATAAGTCCCCTGCTGGCTCACATCGCCAAAACCCCTGAAATCTTGCAATCTCCCAGAAAGCAGCCTCCATCCCGGCCACATTCCTCCTGTCTCTTGTCTCCCCTTTGGTCCTTCAGACAGACCTTCCTCAGCTGGAGGCACAGAGGCTGCTGTTCTGCGGGGTCGGGTCGGTGGCTCTGTTGCCTGTCACATTTCCTGGGGGTGGATTTCAGCGATGTTTCTCTAGCGCCTCCAGCCTGGACGGCGAAGGTTTTATTTCTGTTCAGTGGAACACCTTCAAAGGCCTCTCCCTGAGCTTTTGAGGGTGGTGTGGAGCATTTGAAACATTTTATGAGAATTGTTATTTTATATATATATATATATAAATTTTTTTTTTTTCAAGGAGGAATTCTTCTCAGCCGAGTCTGGGACCGTCCCAAAGGAGACAACCAGACATCTCCAGGTAGAAAGAGCTCCCTGCTGCTGTTCTTGGGTAAAATCAAAGGGAAACGAGCTGCTGTCACCCCCCTATGCGCCTGGCCTGACCCCAGCCTTTCATGAGCGGCGGCCGCGGGGTGGAGGCAAGGCACAAAACGGGCACAAGCCCCCCAAAGCAAAAGCTTAAAACGAGAACCATTTCACGAGGACAATGCTCATGTCTCCTTTCAACTCTCCCCGAGAACAAATGGAGGTCTTTTTTTATTTTTATTTTTTTCAGTGGGCGGGAAAGACTGGATTGGAGCTTTCATCCTCAGAGGGCTTTATTCTGGGAACCTCTTCCCTCACCTCCTTTCATGATCTCAGCTCTTCTTACAGGCTGGGGGGCCAGGTGGAGGACTGAGGTGGGGATCTATGGCCCAGGTAGGGGGACCCTTGGTCTCGGGCCTGTGTGGGGTTTGGAGGATGAGGAAGGGCCTGCTTTTACCTCGGCAGAGCAGGAGAAGACAAGGCCAGAGACTCAAGGGCGCGGGTACCCACCCATGGCTGAAGCTGTCCCCTCTGCAGTGTGCAGTCACAGGGGTTCCCCTGGCAGCTGGGCGGACATCTGGATGCTAAAATAAAATACTGCTATGCAGCCCGCACAGCAGCGCGACTCTGGGTCCCTGCACCTCGAGCAGAGCCTACCAGAGGGAAGGGAGCAGGGGCAGCTGTGGTAGCCACAGGCCCTTCCAGGCAGCCCAGAAGGGGGGGAGGGGGGAGGGGGGGCAGGCGGGATGACTCAGCAGAGGCCCAGGATGACTCAGTGTAAGTAAGTTTCGGGGGTGGGTGCAGGGTCAGATACTGCTGATCACACCGGCAGCAGCTAAAACGCGCTCACGCTCGCTCTGCTCAAGGGGCTCCGGAGGCAGCAGGAAGCTGAGCCCGGGGTTCAAGTACAAGACTGTTCTTCCCTTGGGAAGGAGCCTTGACACCCAAGGTCGGGTGGAGAGGTCAGCATGGCCCCTGGCTTCCGTGTCCCGGTGCCAAACCCACTCCTTCTTGCCTCCCGCCTCCCAACTCCACAACTCGAGGAGCCGCTAAGTGGACGTCATCACAGCGGGAGGAGGCACGGAAGGCCGTCCCTTGCTGGGAGCCCAGGCTCCTGGCCAGCTGCTTCCTGTCCCTGCTCAGCACGGAGCAGATGGACACCAGGGGTTCCCCACAGCCGGCGGGAGCCATGGGATGTGGGGGCAGGGGCCAGTGAAAAAGCGGTCCACGAGGAGGCGGTCTCTCGGACCAGCGACTGGAGGGGCTACATGGGGAAGGGCCCTGGGAAGCCCTGCATACAGCCACCCTGGGGAGCAACGCTCGTTCACAAGCACCCACACTACAGAGGGACGAGGCACTGTGAACCCCCAGAACCACACTAGGCCAGAAGGCAGTTCCCCAAAGGAGGCCTGCGAAGCTGGCCCGAGAGCTGGAGTCATGTCCCCGTGCGGCCTACAACTGAGAAGCCTCCAAGCCGGGGGTCCTGGTGTGCAGTCCCAAGCATGCAAGGCCACCAGGCTGGCTCCCCTGATGGCCCCTAAACCCAGGAGGGCCTCACCTGGGCCACGTGGCCCAGTGCACCCAGCCCAGGGCCTGCCCACCATGAGGGCTGATGGACAGCGGAGGGAACAAAGCTGAGGGCAGGGAACTAGAAGAGGCCAGAACGGCGTGCAGCGATGTCGCCTGGGCTCTGAGTAGCCTGGAGGTGCTTTCCTGAGCCAATGCTCCCTGCGGATCTGGGTGCCAAGCCTCTAACGAACCTCGGACTATGCGGCTTTGGGGGCGTGACCTCCCGGTGCCCCGCCTCCTCAGCTTGCAGGCTTATTGGGGAGCAGGTTCCGGTGTCTCACAAGGAGACCCAGGGCGGAGGTTTCCACTGTGAGGCTGTGAATTCTGGGGGAGGAGGAGGGATCTTGCTTCTCACCACGGCCCTTGGGGCAGGCCACTCGTCTTCTAGTCTGGAGGAGGAGACGGTGTGGCAGGTTAATACGTTCTCCTTCCCTTTCTTTTATTTCTTTGTTTTTTTAAAGAAAAGCAGCAAAAACTCATTTCTGAAGTGATGTCTCACCGAGAATTCTTAGATATGTATATAAACCAGACGGAAGCCACGCTGCCTGGTTGCAGCCGGGTGTGGGGGTCAGGCTCAGGCCAGGGGTAGAAAGCCCCCCTGATTGCTCCTCCTTGCCCCTCCATGGAGCCCCGGGGTGCGGGTCACCCCAGTTTGAACATCCCTCTGAAGGCCTGGAGCTCTCTGGAGCTAATTCCAACATGGGAGCCAGAGCTGCCGGCAGGAGGTCTGACCCTGAGCCGCCCAGAAGCCTCATGCAGGCCCCTGCAGGTCCCTGGAGCAGCGGCCCTTGGGTGCATCCACACAGGGTCAGTGGTGCAGGACGGTAGGGGACCCCCCTCCAGGCTGCTGGGTTCCCAGTTCTCTGCGTCCCTGCCTCCTGGTTCCTCCTCAGCCACCTCCCAGCCTGACAAGCCCTGGCACAGAGGTGGTGGCTGCCCCCGCGCCCCCCCCCCCCCATGCACAAACCCAGGCCGGCACACCCTGCAATTACTGCTGCTGTTTCCCTGGCTCTCCCGCGAGCCTGTCCACCTCCCGCCTCTCCCAAGCTAATTGCTGGGTTCACTCTTCTCCATTTCCATGCAACGTGAAGGCCCGTCCCTCTCAGCCCCGGCGCGCTGGCTGTTTCAGAAGCTGCAGAGGGAGAAAAAAAATAAAAGAAAATAAAAAATAAATAAAACGGTTTTTGCAAAGCATTTCTCTTAGCCTAGAAGGAGAGAGCGTTTGTGGGCCAGCAAACCAGCACGTCTTGAACCGAAACATCCACTTACTTGGAGGACCTGAGACTTTGTTACAGCGCCGTTCCTGGTCCCGTGGGTGCAGGTGGGGCTGGACAGTTTGCAGGTCTGACCGGCGGCTGGGTGACAGTCTGCAGGCCTTGGTGTGAGGATGCGGGTCTGGGAAGAGCACAGTGGAAGTTGGGAAGCCAGGACTTGCTGGTCAATTTGAAGCAGGTTCCTCATTGGCAGGGTGTGGGGGGGACAGGCCCAGGGCCTTCCGGGCTGCAGTGAGGACCAGAACGGGGGTGGGCTTGGGTTTGGGCCGGAGAGGGTCTGCCAGGACTCTCAGGGGACCCGGGGGCCCTCCCTTCCCAACCCGCTGAGGAAGTATCACCTTCTTCTAATCAAAGGACCCTTTCGATTCATTCTATTCATTCTAGAAACACTGGCTGGGTACCGATGGCGTGCCAAGCCCAGCGAGGCCCCATCACGGCCTCAGGACGCTTCCTTTCTGCAGGGAATGGGGTCAGAAGAGACGCCAACTGGAGGCAAAACTCAAACGCGGACTGCGGTTCTACGGAGAAAAAATAAGGCGGGAGAGGGAGACAGTGAATGCCGCCAGGTGTGGGGGGTGTGGTGTTAAACCCAGTGGCCCTTCGGCTATCCAAGGGCCCCTAGGGGACTTCAAGAAGACCGATGATTCATAAGAGCCAAAGGTATAAGGTCTTGATGACAGAAGGAAAGGAAGCAGTTTCCCAAAGTGCAATGGGAGTGTGAACCCCTTTGTCACGGGTCTGGTTCTTCCTTTGCTCGACTCCTAGGAGCTGCATGGTGGCTGCCGTGGGGGGCCAGGCCAGGCTGTCCCAGGGCTGGCAGGCGTCAGAGAGAAGAGACCCACTCTGGGGCTGTGTGATTTATTGTCCCCTTGGTCATAGGGTGCCTTCCTGGTGCTCTGTCCTGCTCTAGGGGAAGATGGAGGCTGTCCCAGGCTCCTGACCCCTCCAACTAGAGAGAATGTGACGACACATGGCCTTCTGTCCCTGCAGCTCTATGGGGTCCCTGCCATGGCAGAAGACACCAAGAATCCCCAGAGCCCGAGCCAGGGGGAGCCCTAGCAGGTGCTTTAAGCCACGACTGTTCTTATTTTTTCAGGTTTTTTTTTGTCTTAACTGGAGTCCCAGGGGTTAAATCTCACCTTCACCTGGCAAAGGAGCTCCTTGTCCCCTCTTGCCATGATGTCCCCCAAGGAGGCGGCCTTCCCCTCCGTGCTCGGGCCGCCTGCCCAGTGTGTCTCTCGAGGCCTCTGCTCCTGTCTGGTCAGGTCGAACCCAGACAGAGGTGGGGCGGAGGGAGGGAAACCAAGCCAGGAAGCAGCAGAAATAGCTCTCGGGGGTAGGAGGGCGTGGTGCTCATGCTGGGCGGCTGCTCGTCCTCCCGGGCCAAGGGGATTTCTCAGAAGCAGGCTGCTGTCCCTAGGAACCTGTCTTCAGGGAGGTCCCCGCCCCATTGCAGCCTCTGTTTCCGTTTACTGTTCTCTACTTAACTGCTGGGAGGGGACAGCAACGTCCCGTAGGCTGTCGCAATGTTGCCCCTCAAGAAGGGGGAACTGACCAGAGGGCCCCATCATTAGCCTGTGTGGTGGCTTCGGGGAAAGAGAGAAGGACCCCGGAGAGCCGGGCAGGGTCCCCCTTCCCACACGCACCGTCCTGAGCTGGGTGCCACCACCCACCTCCCTGAGGATGAGTCCAGGGCCTCCCACGGGCGTGGGCGGTCCTCCTCCTCCTATCAGCCGGGTCCGAGACCCTTCCTCCTGAACCTCTCCAGGAGGGCCGGACCCCTCCTCAGTTCGCCACCCCTGCTCCACCCAGACCACTGGAGGGCTGGCAACCCAGTCTCTCCAACACTGGCTGGGGTCCTGGCACCCGGGGAGCTGCTGTTTGGGGTCAGACTGGTTGGTCCGAGAAGTTTGGTGTGGGGTTCAGGGTAGGTCACTGGAGGGGAGTTCGGCCCTGCTTTCGGCTGCTGCATTAGGCGGGTCCCCTGCTTGCCCTGAGGGCGCTGGCAGGTCTTCCCACCCATGTCCTGTCCCCTGCTGGCTGCAGCCCCAGTGACCTCACCTGACAAGAGTGGCAAAGATAAGAGTCACACCTGTGCAGGGGGGCCAGGTGAGGATCTGGGGGCCGCTGCTTGTCACCAGCGATGACGTGCCTGTTGTTGCCAGATGACAGGGATTTGGCACCACTGAACGTCCATGGAGGTGACTTGCCCAAGGTCACCGAGCCAGCAGGGGGCTGGCCACACGGCAAAGAGCCTGCAGGAAATGGTCGGGACTAAAAAGCCTTGGTTCCCAGCCTCCCTCCGCGGGGGACCTTTCTGAACTTGACCTCACCACCCAGAAATCGATGAGCAGGAAGGCTGTTAAAAACCACCTCCCGATAGAGCCCGCCGCTGGCCAGGGAGCAGAGGGATCCGCTGGTTTCGCGGCCTGCCCACAGCCAGGGCACTTAGGGCTGCTGGTCCACAGTGGGGTATGTCCAGGGGCTTCAGACAGACCAGGAGGGGGGCAGGGCCGGGCCTACAAGGTTATGCACACACGTCTCAGCTCCCTGCTTAACAAGGCACATTCCTGGAGGCAGGGGGCGTCCTCCTTGATGGCTTCCCCTCCAGAAGAGACCCCTCAGCTCTCGGCGGGGGTGGGGTGGAACACAAGGGAAGTGTGAAAACAGCTTCTGACGCCAACTGGGGTCACACCTCCACAGGAGGCCTTCCCAGGAGGAGGCAATGCTTCAGCCAGCCTTCAAATCGCAGGCCTCCCGCAAGCACCGTTACAGATGGGGCTGGACCCCAGAGTGAGGGGCGGGGGCTCTCCAGGGGAGAGAGGTTTTGGGGAGGTGGGGGGGGTTTGCAACAATCCAGCCCGTCCACAGTGCTGCTGAAAGCCTCGGCCAGGAAACCGAGGTCAGGTCTCCGAGAACCCGACAAGCAGCATGTCCTAGAATGAAAATCAGATGATCTTTTCTGGAATTAGTGTACTGTAGGTTACACTGCAGTAATATACAACTGATCTTGATGACTGACAACAAAGGGCTTCTTCCTTGCTCAGGGCACATGCCCTCGCAGCGGGACGGACTGTTGTCTCTCCAGAACCTGGCAGTTGGGGCAGCCACCACCTTGAACTTGGCCGGCCGGCTTCCGTGCCAGAGGGCAGGAGACCTCTGACGGGTCACACACCAGCTTTCAGATGCCTCATCCTGGAAGTGTCACAAGTCACTTCCACTCCCGGGCCAGAACTAGTCCCCTGGCCCTGCCGAAACCCTTTCCAGCCCCACCGGGTATCCGATCACTGGGCGGTCACAGCACTAACAACCAGCACCCCCTGCTCCAGTTCACAGGGTCCAGACCACACCCAGCCAGGAGACCCCTTCCTCTCCAGCTCAGCCTGCCTGCCACCACAGAGCCACACAACAGTCGCACTGGGGTATGTCCATGGAGGTCAGAGCGGGCCTGCTGAGTCCCCGGGCGGGGCCACCACAGAGAGCTTCGTGTTTGAGCATTCGCTCTTGAACTTGAGAGCACAGGCTCCATAGACTCAGATCTCCAGGGATTAATCAGCTTTCTTATTTTTAAAAGTTATATGTGTTATACACATATAACATGTATATATACACACACACACAATACAATGTATACATGTTTTGTCTATGAATATATGCAAATAAATACAAGAAAGGTCTCCAAAGACCTCAAATTTTATATGTAGGTTTATATAATATACAGTAGTATATAATTTATATATAAAATATAATATATATTACATATAAATATACATACATTATGTACACACATATATATACCTTTATATATATGTGTGCATATATATACATATATGTGTGTGTGTGTGTGTGTATATATATATAAAGTGATCCCTGTAGCTGTCCTCTGGGGATGGCTTGACGCTCTTGAGAGAACCTGTACTTCAGGAACCATCACCACCCTCACCCACGGGACCTACGGGTCAGTCAGTGGATGGCCGAGGTGCCCTGGAACCTTTGCTCCGGGCTTGGCCTCGGCGAGGCCCCAGGACGGGAAAGCTGTGTGGTGTCCCAGCTACCACAGGGAGGTATGGACGCCTGTTCTCTCGGGGAGGACTTGAGGCCCTGCTGAGTGACACTTGCGGCTGGACTCTGGAGCCTCTGTTCACATTCTGGTCCCACTGAGATCAGTGCCCTCCGCCCAGCCTGACACGGCTGTCCCATCCCCGCGGGCATCGGGAGGAGAAGACAGTGCGGGGACCCTTGTGGTGCAGAGTGGACCACAGGGACAACAGGTCAGATGGGCCGGGCTTGTGACCAAATGACCTGGTTGCCGTGGTGTTTAGAAGGTGATTTCCAGGCTTCTGTCGCCGTCCACATGGACTGCACCCCTCGGCCTCCACCGCAGCCCAGCCTGATGGGCCCCAGGACGCGACCTCTGGCGCTATGCATGCTGTCCCCAGAGAGCTGTCCTGCCTCTGCCTCCGGGGTCCCCACTCTCCTGTCAGCTGTACCTGCTGCTGCCCCAATGAGGCCCTCTGCGACTTCCATGGGTAATGGCCGGCTTTGATAGTTCAAGAGGGGTCTCAGCTGGGCCACCTTGTCTCATCAGCAATAAACTCCTCGAAAAAGGCGGGAGGCCACTCGGCGTCCTGGAAAAGATGCTGGCCTCACAGGAGCTGGAGTCCACTTCCAGGGTCACGTGACCTCACCAGCACACCCCTTGCCTCGCCTAGAAAACGGGACATTCCGTCTACTCGATGCATCCGGTGGTGGTCGTGAGGATTGAGATAATGCAACTCAAGTGGCAAATGCTTGTCAGCTGCTGACGCTGTGACCCAAGGCCTGACGCTTACATCTGCTCCTACTCATGGGACACAGCTCTGGGCATACAAACAGGCGCTTACTCCACACGTGTGCTGACCGACGCAGCAGGCTGTGGCCTGTGGAGGGGACACAGGCCAGATTCCGCTGAGGCAAGGGAGTGACAGGGACAGGACAGGCAGCCCTGCCCTTGGGGACCTTGGTCGATGGATGGAGACACTCTGGGAGGTGGGCTGGAGGATGGAGCAACAGTAGGGGACCCGGCGGGCCTGGCGTTCCCACCTCAGCCTCCATACCCGCCCTACCTTGCAGATCTGACAGGGTTTCCCATGGGCCTTGTAGCAGGAACCCCAGGCCTGAAAGTCTCCTCCTCCCTGGTTCCCGGCTGGGCAGGTAGCATCCTCCCTGCCTGCGGGGGGCCGCCACCTTCCCCTGTGCCTTGGCTGAGGTGGGGCAGGCCCAGGCTGGGGGCCAGACCCTCATGCCAGCTTGGCACTTGGCTTGAGCTACACAATCCAGGCTTCTGCCAGCAAGGAGGGCACTGTTAAAGCATTCTGGGCCCACATGGGGGCCAGGGAGCCATTGCCTCCCACCCCACCTCACCCCACCCCACCCCACCCGCCCCGTCCCAGCCCCTGCCGCCTGCCCGAGGCCCCACGGTGGGTTCCGGTGACTCAGGGGAGGCTCAGATTGCTGTCAGATTGTTGGGACTCAGGCCACCTGATCCTGAAACAATGACAAGCCTCGGAACAATCCTGCCCGGCTCTCCCAGAGAAGCATTTCGGGCCTGGCCAAGATGCAGCCAGACAAAAATCATTGTTGGGAGGGAAAGGTCAACACGGGGCCTCCCACAGCCAGGAGCAGGTGGCTGGCTGAGCCTGAGGCCAAGTGACACTGCCTGGGGGCGCCTGTGAGCGGCAGTGACCCCGCAGACGAGCCCGAGCCCAGGCTGTGGACACAGAGCACACGGCTCCCCCAATCTGGTCTGGCTGACCGGAGTCGCCCACCTCCAGCTGCTCCTAATAACGGTGCGGAATTACGGAAACACACTTATTAAGAAAAAATGGGACCGAAAGGACTCTTCAAATGCTGATGACAATATCCGAGTACCCCATAGCCCCAGTTTGCTTTATTATATAGCCATATGCAAATCAAGGAAGTCCTTGATACAAAGTTGCACATCCAGGCTAAAACAGGAACTCTCCCAAGGCATAAACAGGAATCACCCTACCAGGCATAAGTGAAATCAACCAACATCTAAACAAACAAAGAGTAAGAGTAAGGGCATGTAAATTGCTTCTAGCAACTTAAGGAAGCAAGTGAAGTGGGTACAAATACTCAGCATCATAGCCAATGTGGAGGTGAAGGGGGGGAGAACTTAGCCTTTTGCTAAGCCTCGAATCTACAAAGGCTTTTTGCCATTTATGGTCCACAACAACCAGCACTCTGGCAGGGACACCTGAGGACAGGCCCTGGCGGCTTGGCCAGCACACCAGCTTGGTGTGTTCAAGTTCAAGTCAGAGTTGCCCCGAGCTCGGACTGGGCCAGGAGGCACATTTGTTACCACCCCTCCCATCGGCCCTGCCCCATGAGTACCACCACCCCCACTTTACAGGTAAGGAAACTGAGGTTTCCAGGATTGAGCGCAGGGCCCACAGCGATGCCTGGCCAGCTCCCCGGCCAGGCAGAGACAGTTGCTGGCTGGCTTCTCTCTTCTTTCTTGACACCTTGGGAAGTCACTCCCTACCCGCCAGCAAAGCCCGGAAATGCCAGGGGAGTTCGTGCTTCCAAGGGCCTCTCAACCCGAGCGGCAGGACCTGGGGGAAAACACTCAGCGGAAGCCTGTTTCCCACATCGCTCTCATCGTTGCCGTGGGAACCCCATCTCATCCCTCTTCCGGGGCCCTCCTCCCTCTCCGTCTTCCTTCTCTACCTCCGCCTGGCGCTTCCTGGGGTCACCTTGCAAACAATTCACCCACAACCAAGCCCTCGTCGTGGGGTCTGCTATGGGGGAACACCCAAACAAAGACAGTGGAAGAGGATGGTTGTCAGGATGAGGGAGGTGGTGGTGGTGATGCTCAAATACCAGTGCCCCATTCAGAATCAAACAGGAATGAGGGTATCTGCCCAAGACGTGCGCACAGAGGACCTTTCGCCGGTTTAAAGGGGAACAGAAGTCCGGGGGAGCTGGATGCAGAGACAGCATGTCCCCACGTGGTGGGCGGAGTCCAGGAGGGCGTGGGCTGCAAGTAACCGGAAGTCTTGCTGAAAGAGGTGTAGGCAGCAAAGACGTTCTCTGGCGGGTGCGGCTGGAGTCCAGAGGTGAGGGATTGCAGGGTGGGCTTCATTCGGTGGCTCCTGCTGTGGCTCCTGTGGTCCTTTGGAGTGGACCCCCCCCTCCGGGCACCCCCGTAGTGTAGCCAATGGCTAGGGCAGTTCTGGGCTCACAACTACAAGTGACAGGGTCCAGAGAGTGCCCCATTCTGGGGGCTCCCCCTAGGCCTTCAGAGAGAGCCCCAGGGTGACTGTGAACACAGTCTAGGTTCTTGCAGTGGAAGGACAGGTGAGGGGAGCTGGGGGGATAACCAGTGTCTAGGAGAATTGTGCCCTGAAATTTAGATTTCTGCAGGCTGAGTGACCCATACACCTTCACTGTGAGCAGAGGCCTGCCCATCGCTAAACGCCAGCAGCTGTTCACCAAAGCCATGAACAGGCAGCAAATTAATCCTCACGGGACAGCTTAGAAAGGGCCAGTCCTCTCCCAACGTTTCCTGGGCCCACGGGCTGTGGTTCCACTGTGGATAACAAACACAGTGAAGTTGGATCACGTGAGTAACCATGTTCCGAATTTGAGGGGTGGATTTCAATGTAAGTGTTCCACGGCCACCTCCAACGAGCTGCTGTCCCACCGTGTCCTGCCCGCAGTGCTGCAGGCTTTGACCTGGCTATTCGCCTGTGTCCACAGACAACCCAGCGGGTGGCCAGCGGAGGGGCAGCCATTCCAGGCAGGCCCGGGGGTGTGCGGTGTGCGTGGGCTGGAGCTGTCCTGGACAGGTCCTCCTCGCCCCCTCAGGAAAGCGTGTCCTGATAGCTCAGAACACGTTTCGATCCCTTCCCCAATCTCAGCCACTTCCTTTAACTAGTTCCCGGCTCCCTGTCCTCACAGACTAGGGGGAAAAAAGGCTTTGAAACATGAGAGCAACTCACCCCTGCAGTCCCAAGTTCCGACTCCCCCCGCCTTGCAGGTGAGACGGTGCCGCGGAGTGATACACCTGTGGGCGCCACGTGCAGCTGTGACCCTGAGCGAGGGAGTGCTCAGAGAGGGAGTGGCCAGGCAGACCTGGGGGCCTGTGAAAGGGTATGCCCACCTCACTGGGCTCCCGGGAATGCAATGGGAACGTGGTGAGGCCCAGGGGCCAGCTGGACGCAGAGACCGCGTGTCCCCATGTGGTGGGTGTGGCCAGGGAGCTCTCTGGGGTCCTAAACCCCTTCATAAGGACACCACCCCCATTTATGAGGGCTCGTAATCACCCTCCGAATGCCATCCCACTGGGGATTACGTTTCAACATATAAATCTGGGGGGGGGGCACAAGCATTCAATCTATAGCACCCTTCAGTCCAGACCTCGTTTCTCCGATGTGACAAGCCACACGCATTGGTACCATTATGTCGTCAGGGCAATTGACACGCACCACCCTCAGGCGGCTAGGATTATATAGATTATTTATAGCTGGTAGCAAACACAATGACCCACCCCTTGGCAGGTGACAGCTGTGTGTCGGTCCTGAACCTGGGCCAGCACCGTTGAGCCCCGATATCCTCGGTCCCTTCTGCTCTGGCGCCCCCTGCAGGCCCGCTTTCCAGCAGGTGCTGTCCCGAGACCTCCCTGGGTGGGGCTTGTTCCCAGCTCAGTGGGGTCCAAGGGGGAGCCCAATCCTGGTGCCTCTGGTGGTGTGTGTTTGTCCATCTGGTCCCAGCTGTCCACCTGGAGGGACCAAAGGCATCTTCAGAGCAACACGTGTCCGGGCTGGGCCCACGGTGGGGACGCACACAGGGCGAGTCTCCATGCAGCGACTGAAAGGGGAGAAGGGCTACCCCAGCTGCCTAGCTCGGGTTTGAATCAGGATGTGATTTTATTATTATTATTATTATTTTTTGTGGGTTTTTTTTTTTTGCTGTTTTTCTCTTTCTCGTCTACAGAAACATAACCAAGTTTCCTCTCTCGTTCATTTGGAAAGAGTCTTTATTTTTAAGATGCTGACCTTGGCCTGTCCGAGCCACAGGGTGGTGGTGGGCTGGGAGCCGGGGGTGACCTGGTGAAGCCGTGCAGTGCACCTGCTTTCAGAGCGAGGATGAAAATTCCCGTCACACGCCTCGGGCCCACCGTGTGAAGCCAAGCGAACACCTCAGAACAAAGAAAACGCTTTGCGAGGGTTATTTTTATGAGCAAGAAGACTTCGAAGCCACCCAGTCCCCTCTGCAAGAGTCACTTAGCCCGCCCAGGAGGGGCCTGCCCCCATTCTGACCATCACAGACCTCTACTTCCTCATTTCCCAGTAACAAACACAGGTGCCCTTTGCCCCGTGACCACGTCGTGACCAATGGCTCCGGCCACAGCCTGCCCACCGTCCCTCAGTGGGAAATGGCGGTTTGCCAAGGAAGAACAGAGAAGAAGCCTCCTGGGGAATCTCCTGCCTCCTCCTGGGCATGATCCCTCCTTTTGCTCCCTAAGGAAGTGACACGTTGCACAGCAAAGAGGTGGAGAGCCAGAAGTGCTGTGTCCCTGCACTACCATTCCCTCAATCTTCTCTCTCATTCATTCATCCATTCATGCATTCTACAGAAAGACTTGTCTGCTCTTTGGAGTGTAGTCTCCTCCTAGGCTTTCCTCTTTCCCAATGCTCTGTTTCCTGGAAGAAACTTTTTATTCTCCCCATGATGGTGCGACTGTAAGGGTCCCAGGAGAAGGGGCAGTTCCATTCCTTCTGCTGATGGCCAGAAGCAGCCCCCTCCCCATCTTAGAAAGTGGGAAGTGGAGACCCAGAGACTCCCACGGAACCCACCCCTTTCTCCACAACTGAACCACCCTCTCTAACCCAGCAGCGGAGGGGCGATCTGAGGGGACATCCACAGGGGACCTTGGCAGACCTGAAAGGGTGGGACCTTATCTTTTAATTTGAGACTTTTTTTTTTTTTTTAAGAGAGGAGAGAGAGAGGGGGAGAGAGAGATAGAGAGAAAGAAGGGGGGAGGAGCTGGAAGCATCAACTCCCATATGTGCCTTGACCAGGCAAGCCCAGGGTTTCGAACCGGCAACCTCAGCATTTCCAGGTCGACGCTTTATCCACTGCGCCACCACAGGTCAGGCGGGACCTTATCTTTGTCATGCTTGCGGGGAAAGTTCCTGGAAGAGATTGCGACGATGGCCAGCACCAAGTCCCCTGGGCTCCAGTCACCGTGTCACAATGTCCCTACCTAGAACACCCTAAACTAGGGTGATGTTTACCTTCATTTGACTCTAAATGCAGTCACTTTTCTCTCTCTCTCTCTCCGTTTCCCTTTTCTGCAAATATCTTTTTGCTCCAAGAATAATAAATGAGTATGAACTTCTCAAAGGCACAGACCACATTCTCTACGTACATACGTATATCTGCCAAGTCTAGAACAGTATCTTAAATATCACCGACCCTTAGTATTTCCAGGACTATGGAACTTGAACTTGGCTCCCAGAGTGCCTCATCCTAGACTGCATGGGAAGTAGCACAGTGAGAAGAACAGGGCGCTGACACATAAAGAAGGGAGTCTATGTCAGGGGTCCCCAAACTTTTTACACAGGGGACCAGTTCACTGTCCCTCAGACCGTTGGAGGGCCGGACTGTAAAAAAAAACTATGAACAAACCCCCATGCACACTGCACATATCTTATTTTAAAGTAAAAAAAAACAAAAAACGGGAACAAATACAATATTTAAAATAAAGAACAAGTAAATTTAAATCAACAAACTGACCAGTATTTCAGTGGGAACTATGCTCCTCTCACTGACCACCAATGAAAGAGATGCCCCTTCCGGAATTGCTGTGAGGGCCGGATAAATGACCTCAGGGGGCCGCATGTGGCCCGCGGGCCGTAGTTTGGGAACCCCTGGTCTATGTCATTAGGGAGCTATAGATACGATGCTGTGAGAGTTGGAGAAGCGACAGCTTGCTGAGGAGCAGCGGTGATGAGCAGGGATGCTTGCCCCAAAGAAAGGGAAGTGAAGAGGTTCAAATCAACTCACCCAGAGAGCACAGAGTGACCAAGGGTGGCCTCCCGGGGCTCAGGCTGGACTCCATGCCGTTGCTGTCACTGTCAAGGGTAAGGAACAGACTTGACCAGGGGAATGGGGGTCCTTACAAAGCCAGGGCCAGCAAGGGGGGGAGGCAGGTGGACCCTGTGCTTCTGTATCCCACAGAGAGTGGGCCGGGGTGGGGCCTGGCAGACACGTGTTCCAGGCTCCCGATTCCTGTCATTCTCTCTCCTTACAAGGCCCCCATGAGAAGGCAGCCCCGTCACAGGGGAATGCCCAGGCCACCTGGTGCCAAGAAGTCTGGTTTGTGATGCGGGCTGTTTGCAGGACCTGGCCGGGAAGTCCTGCTGCCTGGCACATGGAGACCTGGGCCGAGGGAAGTGGCAGAGAAGCCACCCGTCCCAGGGGAGGCCAAGCCTGGGGACGGTCCCTCTGGTGGGAAGAAGGGCCCCGGGTCTAAGCGGGCTCCGTGTCCGAGTGACGCAGAGGGACCGCTGGGTGTGCGGATCGCCCTGCTCCTGGGTGGGAAAGATGTAGCGAGGTAAGTTGGGCGCTGACATCTGGAGAGAGAGTGAGGAATTCTGAGTCTGAGAAAGTAAGAGGATCAGAAGGCCTCGTACGTTGCAGTGGGTTGTGTGGCAAGAGCAGGTTGGTACAAGAATGACAGCGTTTGGATAAGTGACAGCAGGCAGGACCTGTCTGTACAAAGGGAATGCGATAAGGCATTCTCAAGTCCTGGAGGACAGGGGACATTGGACTCAGAGATCAACCTGCAGCAACTCCCCCTCCAACACACACACACACACACACACACACACACACACACACACACACACACTCTTGAATGCTTCCTGAATGGTGGTGACCATGTGGCCAACTACCAATCAGAGAGTTCTAGAAGGGTTCTCTGGAGCGAGGGTGGGGTGGTGAAGGGCGGCCAGCCAGGATTTGGGGAATGCTGGTGGATGAGATTTGGCTGACCCTGGCTGCTGTCTGGGCTGGGGAAGTTAGAGGGAAAGTCAGGTGGGACTCCTGTTCGAGGCCAGGGGCAGCTTGTGGAAAGGGGGGGGCGTGGACTGGGGCGGGGGGGGCGGGGCAGGAGCGCTGTTGCACTGTCTTCCTCTGTGTGTTTTGCTTTTTAAAGCCTCACGGACGTTTGACCAATAATCAAACCTGCCTGTTATCAGTGCAGACCTCACCGCTGCTGGTGTAGTTACAGAGGTGCATGGCCACCACCGGAGCCTTGTTTGACTAGCTCAGAGCGTTTGTGAGGCTCGGGGGCAGGCCACACCTGGACATTGGACTTGACAAGGCCCCTCCTTCAAAGTGACCTTTGGGAGCCGCAGGCCGTAGTTGATGTAGGCAACAGGGTATGGAGGAGACATTTTGTCCAACATGTCAGGGGTTGTGTGGACTAAGCCATGGTGAGAGGAGGAGAAGCCAAAGCCACAAATGGGGAGGAGGCTGAGCCTGCTGGACCAGAGCTCAGGGAGAGGGCTGGAGGTCAGACCACCGGCTGTGCAGAGGGGCGGGTGGTCTCCACCAGGGTGGAAATGGGGGCTGTAAGGGGGTGACACCTGAGAGCAGACTCCCCTGCTGTGCAGGACAAAGGGACAGACTAGAACCAGAGAGGCGGGGGAACCAGAGAGGCAGGGGAACCAGAGGCACGGGGGAACCAGAGAGGCAGGGGGGAACCAGAGAGGCAGGGGAACCAGAGAGGCAGGGGAACCAGAGGCACGGGGAACCAGAGGCACGGGGGAACCAGAGAGGCAGGGGACAGTGAGATGGCGGGGGACAGTGCGATGGCGGGGGACAGTGCGATGGCAGGGAACAGGCCTAAGGGCTGCCAGGTCCCAGCACCTCCTCTCTCTGCCCCTCCCTGGTCACCAGTCCTGCCTGGTTTGCCGCCTCCTCTCTGCTCTCTTCTGTCCACTCCTCTCCCTCTCTCTCTCTGGCCCACTTCCAGGCACTCCCCACTCCACCAGGGGACCCCCCCATCCTGTCCACTCTCCACGGTGTCACATTGACAAGTGATCAAAATGTGCCCCTGTGCTTCGCAGCGTACCAGGGGCCCTGGGGAGAAAACCGCCATCATTTTAGCTGGGCCACCACCAGACCGCGCTGTCCTGCTTCCCTCTCACCACACCCCAGTCCCCCTGGTGTCCCCTCAGTCCCGGAGAATGCCAGGGGCTCCCCTCCGCCACGCGCCGTTGGCCGTATGGTTCCTCCGCCAGAACCCTCCTCGCTCCGCTCGTCTCTCCAGTGCCCGACCCGTCTGCCGCGTCTGCTACCCCTTTGTCATTATCCGTGTGTGTGTGTGTGTGTGTGTGTGTGTGTGTGTGTGTGTGTGTGTATATTTGCTTGCTGTTGACTTCCTTTCGCTAGAATCACCCTGGACCCCCAGAGCCTGGCGCAGTACCGGCCACTGCGACCGTGCGCCCTTCAGCTGAATGAATGGATGGAGTTTGAGCGTCAACCCTTCAGCAGGTAGACTGTGAAACCCCCAGCTCCGTCCTCCAATGTTCCTGCGCCACCGCTTTCTTCTCATAGTAAACACGGGCCCAAATACCCTCCCTCCCAGTCTCCCGGGCGGGGAGGGACCACTAGGGAGAGACAGAAGACCTTGGTGGTGTGGTCACGTGGCTCTTGCTGGCCGTTTAGAGTGCGGGAAAGCCTTGCTGCTCCTCATTGCAGAGCCGCACCAAGTTGTGCCCGGTCCTGGCCCGAGCCTGGACGGGGTGCTGTCCCCGGGCCGCACCTCTGGGGGCGGGTGCTGGGGGAGGCGACCTTATGACCTACTCAAAGCCATCCTGGCCCTATGTTGTTCTCCTTGGCCAGAGCCCCCGACAGCAACACGTGTCTCTCCTGTCCCACACGGCTCCGGGGCGGGCTGGATTTCCCCACTCCTGATGTCTGGAAAAGGAATCAAGTTGGTGTCCTCACCCTGCCGCGCTTGGCTCCTGCTGTGGGCTCCGGGGCACTCTGCCCACTGCCCGCCCTTCTGCGAAGGACACGTTTGTTGAGTCTTCTGGCATTGTTGCGGGGCTGTGAGCCCTGCGCTGTTAACTGTTCACTCCAGGGGCTGGAAGATGAAGACTTATCAGTCACCACCATCAAAGCAAGGTGGGTAGGAAGGTTTCAACTAGTCCCAGGTTCCCCGAAGGCACCTGACTTCCCGTCAGGTCAGGTCCCCTTTCCCTGAGGCTGATGTGACCAGCAGAACTACATTCTCCTCAACTGCGCCCGGGTCTCCGGTCTCCAGTTCGCTCCATGGAAATCCCACCCTCCGCCCACCCCCCCACCCCCCGCCCCCAGCATAGGGAAGAAACCAGCATTTCTAGATGGATGACATGTCCGTTGTTTCTTGCAATTGGACTGTGGGACTCTAGGAATAGTGTATGTTTCTTTTTTGGGGAAGCATCATTTTAACAACCTAGAAAGCTTAATTAAACTTTCCTGCTACACTTCTTTTTAATTGAGTTAGTAGCAAGGAAGGTATTCTTAGAATGGAAATGGTTATTCCGTGGATTGGTCACAGGTCTGGACATTCTTAAACTGTTATACAGGGCGAAGGAGAGCGACTGAATTGGCTTCCCAAGTCTACCAGTGTGGCCTGTTGTTCTGACCCACATGACCACTGTTCCATGCATATATTTTGTTTGTTCCTTACCGATACCCTGAGCCCTTTTTTCCTACAGTGGGATTGGGAGGACTGTTCTTTTTTTTTTTTTTTTTTTTTTTTTTTGTATTTTTCTGAAGCTGGAAACGGGGAGGCAGTCAGACAGACTCCCGCATGCGCCCGACCGGGATCCACCCAGCACGCCCACCAGGGGGTGATGCTCTGCCCACCTGAGGCGTAGCTCTGTTGCAACCAGAGCCATTCTAGCACCTGAGGCAGAGGCCATGGAGCCATCCCCAGTGCCCGGGCCATCTTTGCTCCAATGGAGCCTTGGCTGCGGGAAGGGAAGAGAGAGACAGAGAGGAAGGAGAGGGGGGAGGGGTAGAGAAGCAGATGGGTGCTTCTCCTGTGTGCCCTGGCTGGGAATCGAACCTGGGACTCCCGCACGCCAGGCCGATGCTTTACCACTGAGCCAACTGGCCAGGGCCAGGACTGTTCTTTAATAACGCTTCACAAATCTGGTGGGCCACACACTTGGTTTTCCATTCTCTGGGTGAATTTTGCTGGTCTGGGTGAATTTCCTGCCTCGATTTCAGTCTCATCTCATCTGGACTTTTTTTTTTTTTTTCTTTTTCCTTTTATTGAGAGGAACCAGGTTATCCCCAAGAGATTTGTCAAATAGTAAAAAATAACAATAAAAAGTTTAATTAGGAGGGAGCTGCAGGTTAGACAAGAGAGAAGCCATGGAACTAAACCCAGGAGGTGGGCAGCATCTCAGTTCCTTACGGTGAACAAGCAGCAGGCGACATGTTTTCCAATGAAGGCTTCAGCCCACGTGGCTCCTAGAGACGCCAGTAGAAAATGAGCCAAGAGGACCTTTCTGCTTTCCTTGGCAGTTCTTTTTAGACAAAAGGAAGGCAAAGGTGATTTTCATATGGGTCATGTGAACACGCAGTTAAAAAATGAGGGCAACTGTGACTCTTGGATAAGATCCCTAGAGTATTTATACACCGATAATGGAGATCGTCTAACAAAAACAGGGTTGGTTACCTGGGGTAGAACCTACCCGCATCTGCAGGCATCATCTGCGACTTTGGCAAAGGGACGGAGGAGGAGCCCGTGAGGACCCCGAGGGTGAGGTGGGGCGGGGGTGTGATGAGTTCTATTTAAGGAATGCGCCACGAACCAGAGAAGTTTGCCTGCTCAGATACTTCGGGGAGATCCATGCACAGATACGGGGCAGGAGGGCTGCATGTGGAGACAGCTCCTGGAGGTGGCCACAGGCGCAGGCAGAACTCAAGTCGCTTCTTGCTTTCTCTCTGATACGTGTGCTATCAGATGGGTCGGCTTCTGAATCTCACATCTCTGCGTGTACCTTTAGAGGGAGCGCCCCCACCCCCGACTGCGCTTCCACTGCAAGCTCGGGGACCTTGTGGGAAGGCTTCCGAGCTCCAGCTCGCTGTTTCTCCTGAAACTGCCTATTAGTGCATCGCCTTGGGGCTCCTCTTCATCTTCACAAACTCGGGGAAACGGAGACATGCTCGCTTCCAGCCTGGGCTTCCGAAGTCCTGAACTTAAGTTCCTCTTCAGGAAAACCAGAGCCACCACTGTCATCAGGACATACTCCAGGGCACCTGTCCTTCCCCCACCCCGCCCCAGCCTATAAGCAATCTCGGCTGCCTGCCTGGAGGCGAGTGCCTGGTCCCAGAAACATCAGGGCCCTGTGAGTCCTAGCAGGACGGTGGCCGGCTAGAGGCAGAGTTGAATACCAGCAGTACCAAATTCACACGTTTCTTTACATTTGGGCTCCCTTTCACTAAGCAGGGTGGGGATCTTGAAAGCAAACACAGGTACGGGTCACACTATGCTCATTTCTGTGCTAGTGGTAGTATATTTCATCACCCCCCACCTCCTTCTTTTCTTCTTCCTCTATAGTCTATACCCTCCACAGTTCTAAGTCTACAGAGCTCCTTGGCTGTGTGGACAGGAGCCACGGACACCCCCCCCAATGGGTGCGGTGAACTCTGTGCTGCTGACGCCCCTCCGGCCACCCCCCACCCCTGTCCTGACCATTTCCTCCTTGGCACTAATGTGGCGCCTTCTGTATGCTGCTTGTGTTGAAACTGGTTACGTAGCTTATTTTTGCACTGACCCCGGATTTATTATGCCAGCTCTAGATACTTGGGGGGCTGTGAATCTGAGGTAAATCAATGTCGTGGATTTGCTATTAAATAGGAGCTTAATCTATCGAATCCCGGCTCATTTTTTCCTGTTGATGTAAAAATATATGCCACATGGAAATGTTTTGGGGAAAGCTTTTTGCTGAAAACTGGCATCCTAGACAAGTGATACAAACAAAAGTGCATTCTGAATTAAAGCCTACTTTAGAGCTCCAGTCACCGTGACTTCGACAGTAAATAAAAAAAGATGTTTTCCAAGATTGCTCTGGTTGAGAAGAGCTAAACTAATAATAATGTGTGTGTGTAAAACTAGTAGCAATGTAATACTTGCTTATAAAGATTTAATCTCTGCCTGACCAGGTGGTGGCACAATGGATAGAACATTGGCCTGGGATGCTGAGGACCCAGGTTTGAAACCCCAAGGTCGCTAGCCTGAGTGTGGGGTCACCAGCTTGAAGGTGGGCTCACCAGCTTGAGCGCAGGGTCACCAGCTTGAGTGTGGAGTTATAGACATAACCCCATGGTCACTGACTTGAACTCAAAGGTCGCTGGCTTGAGCAAGGGGTCACTGGTTCAGCTGAGCTCCCTGGTCAAGGGACATATGAGAAGCAATCAATGAACAACTAAGATGCCAAAACTATGAGTTGATGCCTCTCATCTCTCTCCTCCTGTCTGTCTTTCCCTGTCTCTCTTTCTAAAAAATAAAAGACTTAATCTCTCATCTGCCTTCTCGAGTAAATTGGTATTACACAAAGACACAGAAATTGGTCACTCTAAATACAATAGAAACCAAAAATATTTTTCCATGGAAATACATTAAATATATATAGTACATTACACAATACTGGTAGAAATGTAATACCATAGGGCCAGTGATTATGCATATCTGCGTTTATCAATGAGGTTTTCTTAATATATTAGGTGGAGAAAGCAGGTTATATCTCAGTATGTATACTGAGATGCCGTTTGCGTGAACTCACATGTGAATTTGAGGATTCCTAGAGAAGAGAGAAAAAACAGACAAATACCAAAAGGAGCAGGGATTACCGGGACAATGCGCTTCTGTTTTGTGCTTTTCTCTGGCATGCAGCATTGCTCTTGTCATCGGAACACGACTATTGAAGATGGATTGTCAAGTATAAAAAGTTACACAGATCGGTAAGTAGGGAGACTGGGATGGAGGTATATTCCCACAGTAAACTAAAAAGAGCCGGTTTCTCCCTGTAGGGGGCGTCTCTGCACGACCGGACTGGCTAGTAATGGCTCAGACCCAATTCACCTGGGCTAGGTCAAACAGTAAGATTGAACTAATAATATTACAACTCAATTTTATATTTTCCTCTTAAAATTTTGTTTACCAGCCCATATATATATATATATATATATATATATATATATATGAGCAAGATAATTATTGTTTCATATACACAATTTTAAAATCCCTTTGTTTGACTTAAAATCCAGCCAGAGTTTTGGTCTTCTGAAGTTGACTGTTTACCTACAAAAAGGGTGTAACTGTTTGGCCAATATAGCTTAACAGTTACTCTGATCAGTTTCAGATAATTATGAAAAGCCTCAAAGTAAGGTATTTTTGGAATACCTGATAAAATAAACACCACCACTGAATAATTACGCTGGGAAGACAGGGCCTTCAGTAAATGATGCCTCTCTGCACATTTTTGTTCCAGGTAAAGCATGGCACCAAACAGTGCTGCCAACGAGGGGGTGGAGGGAGCAGCACACTCCCTGGTGCATTACAGATTTTCCCACTTGGTCAGATTTCCCCAACCCATCAATTTCACAGCGTTCACTTTCAGCGGGGTTGGTCCTCCAGGGGACTTCACCAGAATGGTGACTGACCCGGGAGGGCGCACTCTGATGCTGGATGAGCCATTCACACAGAGTTGCCGACTGCTTCACAGTCGCGGCGACGGCTGTTCCGTTCACGGCATCCGGAAAGATTGCTGGTCTATCCCCAAAGAGTGTACTAACGGATATATGAAGTAAGCAGCACCACTGGCTTTGACTTTTTAAACTGAGATATAGTTCACATACCATGACTTTCACCCCTCTAAGGGTGCAATTCAACGGTTGTTGCTATATTCACCAGGAAGTGCAACTGTCGCCACTGTCTAACTCCAGATCATTTTTATCACACCCCCCCCAAAGAAACTCCATGCCCATTAGCAGTCAGTACCCATCACCTCTGCACACAGCCCCTTGTCGACCATGAATCCACTTTGTTTCTTTGGATTTGCTTGTTCTGGACATTTCATATAAACGGGATGAGACGATATGAGGTCTTTCATGGCTGGTAATATCCCATCATGGCTATACCACACTGTATTCACCCACCCATCCAATGATGGGCACTTGAGTTGTTTCTGCTTTTTGGCTATTGTGAATATGAACTATTTCTTTGCATGGATGCTTTCAATTCCCTTGGATGCCTAGAAGTGGAATTGCTGGGTTATGTGGTAACTCTAGGTTTAACCTTTAGAGAATCTAATCTGTTCTTCAAAAACAGCCTGAGACAGCGTTGTGTGGTTCATGGATCCCTCCAGGAACTGGGTCTCAATTTCTCCAGGTCCTTGTCAACACTTGTTATTGTCCACCTTTAGGATTATAGTTTAGTTTTTCATTAACTTTTAAAGTTTTCATTTAAAAGACATTTATTTTGCCTCTTTCTTTTATGAGATACCCATTATGCATATGTTGTGTTGGTACACTTGATGATGTCCCATGGGTCTAAGACTCTATTCATTTTCTTTCATTCTTTTTCCTTTCTATTTCTCAAATTAAATCATGTCAATTGACCCACATTCACATTAGTTGATTCTTTCTTTTGCCTGCTCAAATCCGATGCTGAGCTCATCTCAGGAATTTTTAGTTCAGTTATTGTGTTTCAACTCCAGAATTCATACATTTAAAAATAATTGGTATCTTTTAATTCATATTTTCTTTTGGTGAGAGAGACAGGAAGATCAATAAGGAGGAGAAAGCAGCATGGCAGTGTTTTGTGGCAGTTACAAAGAACTTCCTTTGGCAACAAAAAAGCAGAAAACTATTAACTTCTGGTTCAAAGGATGCTGTTGGCTTTTTGCGACACTGGATGTAACATGAGCATTAAGATTCACTTCCTGAACAGTCATCTTGATAAGTTTCTTGAAAATCTTGGAGCTGTTAGTGATGAGCAGACTACTGCTGGAGCATCAAACGAGATTGTCCTCAACAAGTACACAAACGCAAGAGCTACAAACACAAATTTTTGCCTGAATAGAATTTAAATAAGTTTTGTGCAAATTTTATGATTAAAATAAGTGTTTTAATATGTTCTATTTCGAAATGGTAGACAAATTCTGATGCAATCATATCTTTTAGTGTATTAGTGCATTTACTGCATTATATAAATTATATTTTCACAAAGATGATGCCCAAGAAGACATTGTACTTCATTATGTTAAACTAAATGTTGAAAATTTTACAATAAGATGAAAACCTAAAATCTTGAATTGCAAAAAAACTGTAGCTTACAGAGAAAAACTAATGTCTAATGTCAGATTTGAGATCAGCACACTCGAATTAGGTAAGAACAAGCGTTTCTGTGGATGCAACAAAAATTTTGTTCCCCAGTGTTATGTAAAGACTATCTTCTTTGTAATGTATATACACTGACAGCTCACACCTGCAATTCTGCGATAAGTTGATGGGTAATACACCTGAAACCAATAACTCTCTCCCAGCCTTTGTTGGGGGCTCTCTGTGCATGTCGGAACACCCTTCAACACTCCGCCAGGAAGTTGATTGCACTGTCTCGTGCGGTTAACTTCTTTTTTTTTTTTTTTTTTTTTTTTTTTTACAGAGGCAGAGATAGACAGGGACAGACAGACAGGAATTGAGAGAGATGAGAAGCATCAATCATCAGTTTCTCGTTGCGCGTTGCGACTTCTTAGTTGTTCATTGATTGCTTTCTCATATGTGCCTTGACCGTGGGCCTTCAGCAGACCGAGCAACCCCCTGCTGGAGCCAGCGACCTTGGGTCCAAGCTGGTGAGCTCTTTGCTCAAACCAGATGAGCCCGCGCTCAAGCTGGCGACCTCGGGGTCTCGAACCTGGGTCCTTCCGCATCCCAGTCCGAAGCTCTATCCACTGCGCCACCACCTGGTCAGGCTCGTGCGGTTAACTTCTTGCTTGTGCAAATCCTCAAGGTCAATGTATGGCAAGAGCTGAAGAAGCTCTTTCCTCTTGGTCTTTCCTGATCAAGCGCGCCACCCTTGGCTGTGCAAAGCCTCGTGCATATGCATGCACGTGTACACTCCCAGGGACATCGGAGCTCTACAGAGCCCCCAGAAATATTGCTGTCCTTGGTTCCTCCTCCCCAGTTCTTGGTTAGCCTGTTGTCTGCTCCAATGGTTAGTCACTGCTTTGGGCAGCCACAACTGCCTCTGATTTTCTTTCTTTTTTATTTTTTCAATCAGTGTTCCTGTGAAGTAGGCTTTTCACACCTGGCAAGCTCCGATTGGGCACAATAAAGCAGCCTTGCCACTGAGGTCTTCCAGGGAACCACAGGACAAGACAAATAATGACAATTCTCCGGGAATGAGGATTTGAAAGCACTCCAACCCCTCTCACCCCTCCTCCAGTGGCTTCTCTCCCTCTGCCTGTACCTCTGTTGTGGACTGCCGTTTTCAAGGGTACATCTGAGCTGGGACGGGGAGGGAGGGAGTGGAAACAGGGCAAGTTAAAATGCCACAACGCTCCCTGTCCTGAGACTCGTCTATTTCTTTTGAGTAGATACGCCTTGGGCCTGACCAGGAGTTGGTGCAGTGGATAGAGCGTCGGACGGGGATGTAGAGGACCCAGGTTCGACACCCTGAGGTTGCCAGCTTGAGCACGGGCTCATCTGGTTAGAGCAAAGCTCACCAGCTTGGACCCAAGGTCGCTGGCTCGAGCAAGGGGTCACTCGGTCTGCTGTAGCCCCCCCCCCCCATCAAGGCACATATGAGAAATCAATCAATGAACAACTAAGGAACTGTAATGAAGAATTGATGTTTCTCATCTCTCTCCCTTCCTGTCTATCTGTCCCTATCTGTCCCTCTCTCTGTCTCTGCCAAAAACAAACAAACAAACAAACCACCCAAAAATATGCCTTGGATGGCTGCACGCCTTTGGTCAATTTCCAGAATTCTAAAAAAAATTTTTTTTGATTCTGACCTTTTTTTAAATTTTTTTTTTTGCCAATTTTCTCCTTGCTTTTTGTGGAGGGGAGAATTTTCAGAGGTCCTGATGCCACCAGTTTTGCTGGCTTTAAGTATTTCATACCCTGTTCTTTTTCTTAACAAAAAGAATCCTGGTGAAAACAATAAAGCCACCGCCTTTTGTCCACATTTCTAAGCATTCACGCACGGCAGGAGCTGTGAGAACAACCCACCTGGGTATGGTGTGAGTTTTAGAAAACGTCGACACTCTCGATGAATGTTGCCATCATTTTTCAGTATGCAGACTCAAGAGTTTGGGGAAATCCTCTCATCACACAAAAGAAGAAAAAGAAAAAAAATCTTGAAATTGCTGTAAGGAACAAAACCTGGTATTTGCTAACACAGGTAGCAAGGAGAATCGACACTCGACTCACGGTGAGTGGATAAACACACCTGGGCAACTTTGCAAGTCTCTTAATAATTCCGTATGGAAATGATCTCCAAATGCCCCCGCTTTTTTTTTTTTTTTTTTTTTTTAAGTTTTAAAGGGAGTATGTAGGAACACACCTTTTTTTTTAAGACTCTATTTATTCCATTTTTAGAGAGGAGAAAGGAGGAAGGGGGTGAGAGAAAGAGAGAAGGGGGGAGGAGCAAGGAGCATCAACTCCCATATATGTCTTGACCAGGCAAGCCCAGGGTTTTGAACCGGCAACCTCAGCATTTCAGATTGATGCTTTATCCACTGTGCCCCCACAGGACAGGCCAATTGCCCCCGCCTTTTGCTTGGCCACCACATAGGGCTGCCCAGACTTTCCTGGCTCTGAAGCACAAGGACTATTTAGGCATGCTCCGAAATGAACGTCCTAGGGTTACAAGGCACCTCCTCTCCTGACCATGGATGACAGTCACTCAGCTGTGAGCAGTATCTTTCCTGGACACACTTACACACTGTAGGTCTACTGGCTGATGACACAGGGGTGACCGTCTGGGCACAGGCAGTGAGACTTGAATAGTTTTTAGATGGCTGTAGAGCTATCTCATGAGCGCAGACTTTACAAAAATCCCCTGTTTAAGAGAAGGCGGGGTAGTCTTGAATTCCCAGAGACATGCAGGCTAGCGCCGTCAGGGGTAAGCAAGAGTCGGTGGAAACAGTGAACATATTAAAAGCATGATACCATGTCCACACAGTTATGCAAGAATACGCTTTAAAATAAGGGGCCTAAAGAGAGCGTGTTTCCAAGTCAGTGAAATGAATTTACAACTTAATATTTAATTACATTGGGTTGCGTTAGTCTGGCCCAGTTAGTAATCCCTGGTCATAAATCATCGGAATAAAAATGTTCTGATTTCTGAAGCAATGCATTACATTTAAGTTTTTTATAGTAAAGATTAAAAAAAGAAAAGTCTGCTTCTTTCATTTGGGAAATAGGAACCTAATTTTATTATGGGATAATTTTTAGAGCCAGCTTTGAAAGTCCCCAGTGATGACAGAAATTGGTATACAGTTTAGGGAAAACTGGATACAAAGCCTCAGAAGCCAATTGGTAGTGAATCATTTTTTTTTCTTCTTAAGACTGTAAACATTTTAATTCATAATACAAAATGTGGAAGAAAAGTGAAAGGTCCGTTAAACCAGCCAGACAAGCCAGAGTGTGAAAGGTCTGTAGTGAGGGTGGAGTCTGTTGGCCAACAATGTTTAAGGTACACCTCGCGTTTCGGAGGACAGGGGCCAGGTAACGAAGGAGTCTGTCACTCTCCTATGAACCAGAGAGGTTCCTCCACTGGCCAGAGCTCTTTTGTGTATTGAACATTTATAAAAAAATTTTTAAGTTTGCTCAAAATATATATTTTATTCATTGAAGATGCAACATTTCATCTTCACAATGCTATGTCATTGGGGGCTTTCGGTATGATAACAATAATACATTTTTGGGTTTTTATTTTTTTAAAGATTTTATTTATTCATTTTAGAGAGGGGAGAGAGGGAGAGAGTGAGAGAAGAGGGAGGAGCAGGAAGCATCAACTCCCATATGCGAATTGACCGGGCAAGCCCAGGGTTTCGAACCAGTGACCTCAGCGTTCCAGGTCGACGCTCCATCCACTGCGGGTGGATGCATTACCACGGGTCAGGCATACGGCATTTTTTAATATCACGAACAGGGCAATCTACTGAGAATGGACTGCGTTTTACACTCGATCATAAGAAGGCCTAGGCCCAACAGGGCAGTCTGGATTTTTAAATTTACCATTAACCACAGGTTAGCGATGTAAACTTACCTGAACAGACTCTATTTTCCAAGTAACCCCTTGTTCTTTTTGCATTACTCAAAGTGCGTGAAACACTTCTCTATGTAGCATAACTGTTCAACAAGAAAACACAACTGAACACCTTTGGAGTTTTCTTCAGTCATGCACGCAATTCAAATACAGAGCGTGGAGGGGAATCTTCGCCTGTCTCCAACAGTTCTCCTATATAACGTCCAAAGGGTGACAACATCAGTGGATTCAGTACAATTTTCTTTCTTTTTTTTTTAAAATGAACAGCAGCAGGGAAGCCACATTATAAACAGCATTTCTCCCCAGTCAGGCTGTGTGCCCCAGGCGTGCAGGCTGAGGTTGCCCACAGGTGGCGTGCTGCCTGGTGTTCAGTGCACACTTGCTTGTCACGGGCACAGAGAGGATGCGTGGCTCATGTCTTTGTGAAACTGCAAATGAGTTGCAAGTACAGGGGTCTTCAGGTTACGACAGTCTCGACCTATGTTTCGAGTTTACGATGCTCACTCCCATAAAAACTTCAAAAAATTGAGATGTGTGTGTTTGGGCTTATGCCCTTACTGTTAGCATTGTACTTAGACTACATGGCAAACTGGTTTGGTTGCGTGCAGTGGAGAATATGCAGTCTTCTTTTTCTGCAGCTTAGTTGTGTTTCTATGTTCTAGATTATGATTTTCTAACTGTGTCAGGATAGGTGAGTGACTTAGGCTAGGGTGTGTTCAGACTTACTCCAAAATTCTGGTTACATCACTGTCGCAGGAAGGGAAGGAACTATGTCATAACCTGAGGACCCCCCGGTATTACAAATCCTTATAGCAATGAGAATCCTGAATATCAGGTTAGCACACGTCATTTTGAGACACATGACTGTAGGTGAATGAGAAAGTTGCTGCAACCCATTGCCATTTAAATGACAGGCAGCGTCTCGTTAGGGAAGGTCCTGCCCGTTGTTCACCTGCCCACTTGTGTCCGTATGCGCGGAGGTTCTGCCAACACCTCAGTTATTCCAAAAGATGGGAGAACTGTGATGTCCTGAGTAGGTCTTCTGTTTCTATTCTACGACAAGCCCCTAAGGGCCACATAGGTCAAGTTAGGGGAGAGCCTCGCAGAAGGAAGGGCAGTGGGAGGGCCATGGGGACACACGCAGACGTCCTGCCTTCGCCGTTCTACTGGGACAGTCTGCTTTCTGGGCAGCACGACTGGGAAAAGCTCACACGCAGGTCAGGAACTGTTGGATTCTGAGCCCTGTATGATAGACTGAAGGCGGCAAGCACAATCCTGTCCACCACACTTTAATTTTTTTTTTTTTTTTGCACTTTTCTGAAGCTGGAAACAGGGAGAGACAGTCAGACAGACTCCCGCATGCGCCCGACCGGGATCCACCCGGCACGCCCACCAGGGGGCGACGCTCTGCCCACCAGGGGGCGATGCTCTGCCCATCCTGGGCGTCGCCATGTTGCGACCCTCCTGGGTGTCGCCATGTTGCGACCAGAGCCACTCTAGCGCCTGGGGCAGAGGCCACAGAGCCATCCCCAGCGCCCGGGCCATCTTTGCTCCAATGGAGCCTTGGCTGCGGGAGGGGAAGAGAGAGACAGAGAGGAAGGCGCGGCGGAGGGGTGGAGAAGCAAATGGGTGCTTCTCCTATGTGCCCTGGCCGGAAATCGAACCCGGGTCCTCCGCACGCTAGGCCGACGCTCTACCGCTGAGCCAACCGGCCAGGGCTGTCCACCACACTTTAGATGCATCTGGAATTGAAGAGAATTTTCCTACCAAGTAAATCTTCTTGGGGTTTCCCCTTTCCATCCTGCCTGGGAGAAAATACTGTAGAATTAAAACATTAAAAATAAATAGGCCTGGCCCTGGCCAGTTGGTTCAGTGGTAGAGTGTCGGCCTGGCGTGTGGATGTCTGGGGTTCGATTCCCGGCCAGGGCACACGGGAGAAGCGCCCATCCTCTTCTCCACCCCTCCCCCTTTCCTTCCTCTCTGTCTCTCTCTTCTCCTCCCGCAGCCAAGGCTCCATTGGAGCAAAGTTGGCCTGGGTGCTGAGGACGGCTCCATGGCCTCCGCCTCCTCAGGTGCTAGAGTGGCTCCAGTCACAATGGAGCGATGCCCTGGATGGGCAGAGCATTGCCCCCTGGTGGGCATGCTGGGTGGATGCTGGTCGGGCTAATGTGGGAGTCTGACTGCCTCCCTGCTTCTAACTTCAGAAAAAAATAAAATAAAATAAATAAATAGGCCTGACCTGAGGTTGCGCGGTGGATAAAACGTCGACCTGGGACACTGCGTTTGCCGTTTCGAAACCCCAGCATGCCTGGTAAAGGCACATATGGAAGTTGATGCTCCCTGTTCCTCCCCCTTCTCTCTCCTTTGCTCTTTTTCTCCTCTCTAAAATGAATAAATAAACATCTAAAAAAAATAAATAATAACAATAAATATAGAAGGACCACTTCACAGCCACCAGAGGCACACGCGGCTGCAAAGCAACAGGAAGACGCCACCCTTTCAAAGGAGTACGTGTGCGGCTGCTGCCATCACGCGCAGTCCTCGGCAGGGCGGGGTCTCACAGGCTTCCCGTTCCTGGCCCTTGTGCGCAAGTCAAGGCTGGGCTGGGACCGGCTGTTTCTGCCCCTTCTCAGTGGTGTCGGGACAGCAGCGTGGGAAGCACGTAAGAGAGCCAGGGTCACTGTGGAGATAACCCAGTGCACCAGGTATGTAACAGAGTGTACACACTGTCCCCAAGGGTCACCCTGCTCAGGACACAGAGCACAGGGCCCGGGGCCTGTTTTTCACGTGTCGCAGAACTATTTCAGTCACTATAAATTTGACCCTAACCATAAACCCAGCTGACAAGCAGGTCAGACTTTGACGTCTTTCCCTCCCCTTTTCCTTAGCCAGTAAAATGTTTAAACCCAGAAAGAGGAGGCTTGGCTTTTTTAAAGCCTCAGATGTTCCTCAAACTCTTCTCATAAAAAAAAAAAAAAAATCTTATCGGGATAGCAAACATTTCAAAAGTATTTTTCTGTAAATAGTCTTTCAAAATAAGGGCATTTTATTTATAATCTACACTTTTTATTTTTAAAGTCCCTCTGAAATACTTCTCAACAAGGCGGTGACTTTCCAGAGGGTGGAGGCTAGGACCCCCCGGAACCTCCACGGGGGGGTGGGGGGCAGACTACTCTGGCAGGAACACCCCTCACCCCACCTCCACTCAACGCTATTGAGGCCGTGGGGTTTGCTGGCGTCATTATAAGCACTGCGAACAGCCCGGGGGGAAATTACTCTTCTGGGGAAGGAAGAGAAGATCAGAAGTGTAATGGAGTTAGATGTGCTCCAACGCCAGCCGGACAATGCCACTCACTGGATTGCGGCCGTCCAGGGAACTGAGATGGGCTCTCAGTCTGACGTGGGAGGCACACCAAGCTACACAGTCTGCACAGGAGACACTGGCAGGAGAAGAAAAACACACAAGACAAAAGTCCTCAATGTTGGGGAGGATGTATTCCAGCTCGGGGGAGGGTGGAGGCGTTTCGGCTCGGAGGCTCAGTCAGGACACTTGGGGAGTCCTGCAGGGCCTGCGCTGGACTGGATGGGACAGGACAGGGCCGGGCAGGGCAGGACGGGAGGGTCTGTTTGGTCTGGCTGGACTCCTGTCCCTCTGCTGCACAAACAGCGTGGGACACGCGGGCAGCGGCAGCGGCAGGGCTCCATGGGCTCTGAGTGTTTATCAACTCAGTAGGTCAAAAGTCTGCAGACACTGGGCGGAGCAGCAGTAGGCCACGAAGCTGACGGTTGTCCGCCTGGAGGAGGGAGAGGGAGGGAACACTGCGTTCAAGACGAGTGCCTCAGGGTTCTTTCCAAGAGACAGACTTCTCCTTTGTTAAAAACAAGGATCAGCCGGGCCACACAGCACAGAGCAGGGGCATAGATTTCCTTTTAAAACTGAGCCCCAGGAACAGGTGCGGTATGCCTGTGCTCGTTTTATTAGCAGTTTTCTGATGACAGAACACCCTTCAGTTAACAGCAAAGGGAAAACAAGCTTTCTTCATGCCACTGTCTGAAATCTGCTTACTAGAACCAACAGGGCCACGACAGAATTTCAAATACATTATAAAAATCATGTAACAAAACCATGTTACATGATTTAGCTAGAACACACACACACACACACACACACACACACACACACACACACACGTCAGCAAGTTTAAAAGACATAATTTATGAAATTCATCCTACAAATGCAGTGATAGAGATCGCTTGTAGAGGTAATTTCAGAATCTGGATAACAGAGTTTGAGGGTCCTCTTCCTAGCAGAAGCAATATTAAAGGGAAGTTTACAGTATTAAAAAAGTGCTCTCAAATCAATAACCCCAGTTTTCAGCAGAAAGCTGGAGAAGAAAGAGCACTTTACATCCAAAGCACATAAAAACCAGGGCATGTTTTCTGTCCTTCGTGGACTCCACCTAGAAATCAGTAACAGAAAGGTCAGGAAAAGCCCCAAACGTGAAAATTAAACACCACAGTTCTACAATCTTTTCTAATCCCTCAAATGACCACTTTCCCATAGATTAAAGAGGCAGTCTAAAAAGGTAAAACCTTACATGAACTGATTGGAAATGAAAATGACAACAAATCAAATATGTCAACATCAAGTGGGAATTATTCTGGATCTGTAAGGCTGGGTCACTATTTGAAAATCAACATCATCACCATATCAACAGGGTTAATGAAAAAAATTTTGTACGGTTATCAATGGACTCACTTGACAAAATACAATATCTATTCACGCTAAAAACCCTCAGTAAACTAGAAACCAAAGGGATCTTTTTCAATTTAATGAGCAGACTCTAAAAAAGAAACCTTGCCAACATCATGCTTTATAGTGATGTCTACTTTCACCACCTTAGTCAATATAGTACTGGAAATTCTAACCACTGCAACAAGGCAAGAAAAAGAAATTAAAGCCATACAAATGGAAAAGAAATAAAACTATTCCTACTTTCTGATGGCACTGACATGACTGTCTGCACAGAAAATGCCAAGGAATCTACAAAAAACACTCCTGGCCTCTTAAGCAAATTCAACAAGACTGCAAGCAGATAAAATGAAAAATTTAAAGTCTGACGTATGGATGTCCTAGGTTCAATTCCCAGTCAGGGCACACAGGAGAAGTGACCATCTGCTTCTCCACCCCTCACACTCCTCCTTCTCTCCCTCTTCTTCTCCCACAGCCAGTAGTTTGATTGGTTCAAGCGTGGCCTTGGGCTCTGAGGATAGCTCTGTTGGAGTGTATCAGCCTCAGGTGCTAAAAAGAGCTCAGTACTTGAGTATCGGCCCCAGATGGCATTGCTGGGTGAATCCTGGTCAGGGTGCATGCAGAAATCTGCTTCACTATTTCCTAGACTCTCATCTGAAAAAAAATTTTTTTTAAATCAACCATATTTCCATATACTAACAATGAACGCACGGAAGTTGAAATTAAAAACTAAGATGATTTATAATCACACAAAGAAAGTAAAATTCTTGGGTATCAACATAACATTTAAGGGTCTGTATGTTGAAAGTGATGAAATGCTGATGGAAGACATAAAAGAACGCCTAAATATGTGGAGAGACATTCTGTGTTCACTCACTGGAAGACTCAGCGTAGTAACGACGTCAATCCTTTCCCAAGTAATCTATAGATTAAACGCTCTTCTTATCAGAATCCAGCACAGGAGGTTTTGGAGACAAAGAGAAGCTTACTCTAAAAATTATATGGAAAAGCAGAGGCCCTGGGAAAGATAAAACAATCCGGAAAGAGAAGACTCCAGTGGAAAGTATCGCTTTACCTGATACACAACTTCGGTAAGGAAGACAGTTTGGTGTGGACTGAGAAACAGACACGGATCAGGGGAGAGGAAGAGAGGACGCTGAAGGAAGTCTTGGGGATGTTGGGGTAGGTAAAGATTTCTTTAGCACAAAAGCACTGTCTATAAAATTAAAATGGGTCAATTTGACTCGATCAAAATCAAAACCTGCTTTGCAAATTACACACGTAAGAAAGTAAAAAGGCAGGCATCACTTTTGAGATTTTCTTAACTCAGGAAATCATATAAATTTTAAGTTATTAGATACTCTGTATTACCTTAATTTTTAAAAAAGTTTATTGGTTAGAATTTGAGTTCAGATTATTTGCCACACCAGAATATACATGTACATATATTTGTATAAATTACAATCAAAAGAAAACTTGGACCCAAAATGATCTTAAATGGCAAGTGCATGTTTGAAGATCAGCTATCTGATTGTAACTCACTTTCTTTTAAACATAATTCTGTTAAGATAAAATCACTCATGGACATGACGCATTTCATACCACGATGATTGAATTTTAAAAAATAAAAGTTCTAAATAAAAGAACCCAAATCCATAGAGATGTGGGTGTTTTACTCACTGAAGCCTAATGCCCGCTGGATCGCTATTAACTCCTAACGGTGCACACTCAAGGGGTACGAGGGGCAACCTGGAGGTGTATTTGTGTTACAAGGACATCCCACGTCTGTGTACTTTCAGGGGATTCAGCTGACAGCATATTGTCCCTGCCTGCTATATTAATGATCTAAGTTGTCACAAGCAGACCAACAAGTTTACTGCCTTAACAATGGGTTTGTGCTGAGTAGGTCCTTTAAAATTCCAGAACTGTGATCCCAGAGAGGTGCCCGTTTTATGGGAGACATTTTGAGTTCCTGTAGCGTTAGGAAAGTGATGCTGATAAGTTCTACAAAGAATATCAGACGTGACATTTTCTGCTCTAGAGTCTGAGCATATTTATAGGCAAGGCAGAAGAGCATTTCAGCTTACTTTCAAAATACAGAAATACCACTACTCTAGAAAAATTAAATCCCAACGTTGCTGGCACATGTTTGAGCTCATAAAAAAGTCATCAAGGCCCTGGCCGGTTGGCTCAGCGGTAGAGCGTCGGCCTAGTGTGCGGAGGACCTGGGTTCGATTCCCGGCCAGGGCACACAGGAGAAGCGCCCATTTGCTTCTCCACCCCTCCGCCGCACTTTCCCTCTCTGTCTCTCTCTTCCCCTCCCGCAGCCAAGGCTCCATTGGAGCAAAGATGGCCCGGGCGCTGGGGATGGCTCTGTGGCCTCTGCCCCAGGCGCTAGAGTGGCTCTGGTAGCAACATGGCGACGCCCAGGATGGGCAGAGCATCGCCCCCTGGTGGGCGTGCCGGGTGGATCCCGGTCGGGCGCATGCGGGAGTCTGTCTGACTGTCTCTCCCTGTTTCCAGCTTCAGAAAAATGAAAGAAAAAAAAAAAAGTCATCAAAAATGTATTTTCTTTGCAAATGTGTCTCCTGATTAGAAACCAAAGGCATATACTTGACTCACATGGAAATTCAAGCCAAAAGAAGATAATATTTATTGGACAGAGTTGATCAGATAAAACCCCAAGCCTGTGTATAAATTAACTTATGGGAGAACCATCTAATAACATATTGTATTGGCTTGTTACGTTTATGTTAAATGTCCCTCACGGGAAGATTCCAGGCACAGAACCAGAGCCTTAAAAATTGCATACTTGCTTCCCTAGTTGATTGGTCCATGCCTTAGAAATTTAGGAGTGAGATAGATATGAGAAAAGAAGTATCAGGTCATAGCTAAATCTAGTGCACAACGGACTGTCGACACATAATCGTTGAGTGACCCAGTGAGGAAGAAACAGTTAAGAACAATTTACTTAAATCTGTTGAAGGATATTTTTGAATATTTAAAAACATCTAAATAAATATATATATATTACAAAGCTATAGTAATCCAAACAGTGTGGTACAAAGACAGATGCATAGACCAGTGGAACAGAACAGAGAGCCTAGAAATAACTCCCCCACCACCCAACACACAGTGAACTGATCTTCCACAAGAAAGCCAAGAACACACAAGGGAGAAAGGACAGTTTCTTCAACAAATGGCACAGGGAAAACTGGGTGTCCACATGCAAAGAATGAAACCGGACTCTTATCCCATACCAGACACAAAAAATCAACTCCAAAGGAACAGAAGACTATAAATGTAAGACCTGAAACTATAAAACTCCTAGACGAAAAAAGGAGAAAAAAATTCTTGACATTGGTTTCAGCAATGATTTCTTGGATTTGATACCAAAACACAAGCACCAAAAGCAAAACTAGGTAAGTGGGACAAAAGCAAATACAAAGCTTCTGACCAGCAGAGGAAGCGATCACCAGGAGGAAAGGCCACTTCCAGCATGGAAGCAGTCGTCTGCCCCAGTTACATACCGGGAGCGACAGCTTGTCCGTCTCACAGGCTCACGGCTAGGAAGGAATGCTGCCCCATGAAGAGCTGTACCCACGTTTTTACTCATTTAAGATCCTTTAGATGAGATTTTGAACTTAAGAGCTGATGCTGGAATGGGTTAGGATTTTGGGGGTGTCGGGATGGGGTGAGTTTATTGTATACATGAAAAGGATGTGAACTTTTGGAAGCCTGTTATGGCTTGAACTGTCTCCCCCTCAAATTCACAGGTTGAAGTCCTAGCCCCCCAATATCTCAGGGAGCAACTGCTGTGGACTGAATTGTGACCCACCTCCCCCAATTCACATGTTCAAGCCCTGACCTCTGAGGTGATGATATTTGGAGATGAGGCCTTTGGGATGTAACTAGATTCAGGTGAGGTCACGAGAAGGGGTCCCCAGGGTGGGATTAGTGCCTTTGTAAGAAGAGACACCCGAGAGCTTGTGCCAGCGTGTCTCAGTCTCTTCTGCCACGTCATCTTGCAACCAGCAAGGGGGCCCTCCATAGAGCCGGACCATGCACACCCGGATTTTGGACTTCCGGCGCCCAGAACTGTGAGAAAGCCACTCTGTTGTTTCAGACCCTCTGTCTAGAGCAGTGGTAGTCAACCCAGTCCCTACCGCCCACTAGTGGGCGTTCCAGCTTTCATGGTGGGCAGTAGTGGAGCAACCAAAGTATAAATAAAAAGATAGATTTAACTATAGTAAGTTGTTTTATAAAGATTTATTCTGCCAAACAGCAAAAATCCGACATAAAATACTTGATAAGTAATTATTATTATATGCTTTAACTTGCTGTAACTCTGCTTTATAAATTTTATAAGATAAAGTTACTTCCCTACTTTATAAATCATCATTACGGTGGTTAGAAAATTTTACTACTGACAGAGATACAAAAGTGGGCGGTAGGTATGAAAAGGCTGACCACCCCTGGTCTGGAGCGTGCTGTTCTGGTGCCTGAGCAGAGTGAGGCAGGGACCCAGTCTGGACACAGAGTCTTGTGGGTGTCATCAGTTAAGTCGGGATATGATCATCAGAGGGGCCCTGGTGCAGCATCACTGGGGTCCTCATGAAAAGGGCGGGTTCTGGCACACTGACAGACGTATATGAGGGGAAGGGGATGTGGAACGATGAAGACAGAGGGCGATCATCTTCAGCAGTGGTCCCCAACTCCCGGGCAGCGGACCAGTATCAGTCCGTGGGCCATTTGGTACTGGTCCACAGAGAAAGAATTATTTCCGTTTTATTTATATTTAAGTCTGAACGATGTTTTATTTTTTAAAAATGATCAGATTCCCTCTGTTACATCCATCTAAGGCTCACTCTTGACGCTTGTCTCGGTCACGTGATACATTTATCCGTCCCACCCTAAAGGCCAGTCCGTGAAAGTATTTTCTGACATTAAACCGGTCCATGGCCCAAAAAAGGTTGGGGACCACTGGTCTACAGGATGCGGAGGGAGGCCTGGGGCAGAGCCTTTCCGCACAGCCTCAGAAGGGACCTCTCCTGCCACCACCAGGATTCCAGACTTCTCCCCATCAGAGCGTGAGACACTACATTTCTGCTGGCGAGTCTCCCAGTTTAGTGGTGTTTTGTGGCAATATTTCTAACAAATGAACACAATACCCTTGGGAAACCTTTGCTAGTCCAATTTCCTATTAAAAAATACAGAACTAGGGAGAATCACACATACATGGGAAAAGCCAGATACACCTTGTAATACTGATAAGTAATCCTCTAGGCTGATGTTCTTCATTTTAATAAATGAGCGATAAGATTTGGTAATGAAAGTTCGCTATCCCTGTAAGGATCAAAAGTTATCAGTATACCAACCATCCTTCTCTGCTACAGAGAGTTGAAGGTTTGGGTATTTACGATTTATGTAAAAATACAGTAATTTCTTTTTACTTCACTCTGTATTAAATTTAGGTTGGAACTAACACTTGTATGGAACTTGGGATTTTAGAATAATATTCAATATGTTCTTTTAAAATAATGCCAGATGTCCGCGTTAATTTAGATGTTGGCTGACACAATGAATTATTTTATGACAGGCAATGAAAGCTAAACTAAATATATTGGAAAACTTAAAAAAAATAATATCACCAAGACCTTTTAGAATTTATGACATTAAAAATATTGATTTTACTTGCAACAGGAAGCTACTGAGATTCAAGTATTTGGCTTGCAGTTGCCAAAAAAAGTGCTTGAGAGACTACAGCAGAAACTGCAGTCGATGCTCTCAGTGCTGTCTCTATAGCAACATGGGAAGGAGCGAAGTCTGGTGGCGTAAACGAAAGCCACAAACGCCCAGTGTCAGACCCCGGCGTTAACTCACCACGGAGAGCGCGTTTCTGTTCTGGCACACTGTCTCTGTGATAAACACACGCACTCCCGTTCCTTCTGTTAATTAAACTGATTGGGTGACACTGTTAATAGAATCACACTTGTTTCGGGCGTACTGTTCCATTACCTGTCATCTGGGCACTGCGCCGTGGCTCACTGCCCCAAGTCCAGTTTCCCTCCATCACCATGTACCCCCGACTCCCATCTTCCTACCCCCCCCCCTCCGGTAATCGCCACGCTGACTGTGTCCATGAGCTTTCCTTCCCTTTGCTTTACCTCTGGCTTTGCTCCACAAAAGGCCACTGCCTAAGTGCTATGGACATGATACACACATTTTATTAAACTAATACCTTTATATTTACTCCCCGAAACAATATAAGATTCACACTGAATTTCTAAAAAATAAAAATAAGTAGACAGAAATGGCATAGGCAAATACTAAATAAGTTCCCTGCCTTTCATATAAAAACAAAGAAATGACTTCGCTTGAAGGACCTACTTCACTCTGACAAATAAATTACCGTGAGAAAAAGAAAGTTTGTTTTTCAACAGGTATTTAGAATTTTATCGGCTATTCACAGGGCATCCTGCCCATCATGAATTGTCTGCATTTTTATATTTTCAGTATGAAAATATCTTCTAGAGGAAACTGTGCGCTAACAATGCATTAGGATTTTACTGTTTAATGAATCAGTTGATTTTTCTATCATGCTCTCTACTAATATAAAGATGCTATTACTAATATTAATATAAGCTAAAACGTGCACAATTTCTTTTTAAAGTCTCGGACTAAACTTTGGGTGGTGAACACACAATGCAATATATAGATGATATATTGTATTACAGAATTGTACACTTGAAACTTATATAGTCTTATTAACCAATGTCACCCCAATAAGTTTAATTAAAAAAAGTCTCTGAGCTACAAAAATAGGTAGTAACTTTTACTTAGTATTTCTCACATAGCAGGCGCCATCCTGTGCTCTCTGCACAGATCTCGTCACGTAACCCTCACAATGCCCTCATTAAACAGATATTATCACCTACGTAATCTCCTAACAACCCTAGCAAAGAGATATTGCTATTACTATGCTCATTTGACTGATGACAAAGGGAAGCTCAGAGAAGTTAAGCAACTTGCTCAAGGCCTCCCAGCGGAGGAGGGTCACGACCAGGGCCTATGCACCTGGCCACCAGGCACTGCTGTGTTTGTAGACATGTCTACGTCATAACACACTCAGACTGACTCAGTCCTTCTAACTGTAATTTAAGTGAAATTCCACTAGCACTGGCGACCTGGTCATCTAGGATTAGAAGGCGCCTCTTGGGAAGGTTTGGAGCAGGGCTTCTGTTGGCCCACGCAGGAAGCTAGGAGACATTAAAGCCGGGGAGAGAGGAAACAGGAACTGAGGCTGAGGGCAGGGTGAATCGAGATTATCAGGAGTCAGGGAAAGGAAGCGCAGTCTGGGGCGGGTGTGGGGACAGAGGTGGCAGAGGGGATGATCACTGCTGAGCATCTACTCCAGGCTGGGGTGAGCCTTCTGTATCTGCTGAGCCTCAGGATGGCCTGCCTGCCTCACAGGCGGTTCTGTGCCCATTTCGAGGCTCAGATGGGTCCCTGCCCACGCTAGCTCTCATTCTATAAAAATGATTACAAAGTCAACACTGCTGGGCATGGAATAGAGGTCAACAAGTTATCTGGAAAATGGACTAACCCTAAACACCACATTTGATGGCTAAGTGAGGTACTGTATCACTCTTTTTTTTTTTAACTTTGAAAAAGGCAAACTTAGAAAACCCTGAATTTAGAAAATCTATATGCTCTGGTTGTGCTAATGGGGGCATTTTTCATTTGATGTCCTATTTTTAATTGTCCTTTTTAAAACTACCAGTATGGAGTTCTTTACTTAGTGAACATTTTTAGCAAATTCAAGGCACTGTGCCAAGAAACAGAGAGTGGCATGAGAATGCCGTTGGGAGGGTTAGACATTTAAAACACACACACACACACACACACACAGCCACACACTTTCAGTCATCAGCACTGATTACACAGAAGGGCTAGGCCTGTCCCACTCTGTAACAAATATTTTGTTCCTATAGTCCTTATTGCCTGAGACTATTGTGAACAGTGGAATAGCAGGAAAACACCCCTGCAAAGAATGAGCTACTCTGGGCCCTGGCAGGTTGGCTCAGTGGTAGAGTGTATGCCTGTGTATAGATGTCCTTAGATTCCCTGTCAGAAGCACCCATCTGCTTCTCCATCCCTCTTCCTTGTCTCCCCACCCACTCACCCACCCACTGCAGCCAGGAGTCAATCTAGGATGTAGCGCCCCACCCACCCTACATGGCTCTGTGGCCTCTGCCTCAGGCACTTAAAAAAAAAAAAAAAAAGGCTCGGTTGCTGAGCAACGGAGCAACACCCCAGATGGGCAGAGCAGCGCCCCTACTGGGCTCTCCTGGTAGATCTTGGTCAGGGCGCATGTGGGAGTCAGTTTTTGCCTTCCCCTCCTCTCACTTAAAAAAACAAAACAAAACAAGAATGAGCTACTCTAAATAATATGTGCACCAAAACTGTTCTGCCTATGACCAAAAAAATACCGTAATAAAGGGAAGCCCAGTGCTCTTACGATGCTATAAATGTGCATGGTTCGCTAGCCGCATTCCAGGGAGCACCCTCTGCCCCTACCCAGCTGTTGACTTTGCTACACTCGCAGGCCCGCGCCCTGTGCCGCTGCCCGAACGCCCGCCCCGCCCCGCCAGGGCAGAGCCCCCGTGCCCAGTGCCCGGTGCCCCTTTGGCAGGATTACCCCTGGTGCAGCCCCGCCATGGGTGTCTCTCTCAGCGGGAAGAGCTTGGGGTAGACGATTGTAAACATGGGCTCACTACAGCGGTGACAGTGGCCCAGCGGGCAGAGCAGCAGCTCCAGCAGACTTCTGGGTAAGGAGATGGGAGACAGACAGTTCAGATCTGGAACACAGAGATCATGCATGGATAAAACATTCAGATTTCCGTATATGAAGCTTCTTAAAATATTTCTCTTTGTTAGCAAGTCAGTTCAGTTAGTTTAGAAGTACTGCAGGTTGAAAATTCTGTTATCCGCCAAGTATGGAATAAAAAACATAACATTTTTAGAAATGAAAGAGGATTTTACATTTTCGATACTAAGAGAATGCCAAAATGTACTCTTTTAAGAGCAACCAGAAGCTGTCCTGAGGCAGAGGTGAGGAAAGAACAGACTGAATATTCCTTAAGAACAAAGATCAGAAAGGCATGATTTTAAATCATGGTTTATACATTTCTCTGAGACAGAATAAAAAAAGGACTGAACTGATGATGCAAATGGACTTTTGGGTTCTTCCAAAATCTATGGGGCAGTTAGAATCAATCAAGCTAACTCACTTACTGACAAATGAAAAAGGGGCAACAAAAAAAGAAAAAATAACGAAACCAAGCTTTTCCTTATCTCACTCCCACGAGCTGTCATGTCATTAATCAAAATGGTGTGCCTCCTCAGCTTAGTCCGAGCTGCACAAAAGAACCGTTTGGAGCAGAACAGCCCAGCGACCCAGGTGGGTCTGAGCGCGGATGCGTGTGTATGGTCACGGGTGCTGAACAATCCGCGTGTGGACGGTCACGGGTGCTGAACATCCCGTGGACAGTGACCTGTCGGAAGGAGGTGGCCCTCAACATCTTCGACTCATTGTGGGGAGAGAAGTACAAAGGCCCTCATCCTCTTTTCTGGATCTGTCCACACTTACCCATAACCATTTAGAAAAACAAAATTTACACGTAGGAGAATAATTATAATTTTTGTTTAGTTAAAAAAACAACTAAACTTTGTCCTAGACATTTCTGGAAGGTTTATGTTAAGATTTTTTTTAGTGGGCCTTTTTCTTAAAAGGAAAGAAAACATTTAGTAGTTTTAAGAATACTTGAAATGTATTTTTCTTATTACTATTGCTTTTCTTTGAGAGGAGGGGAGACAGTGAGACAGACTGCATGTACTGGGACTGTATCTACTGGCAACCCCGTCTGGGCCCGATGCTCACCAGGTCACCCGAGCTATGCTCAATACTGCCTTTCTTAACGCCTCTCAGATCCCCATTTCACGACCCCCGTGATATCTACACACTGCCGAGTCCCTTCCAAACCAAAGCCGCACGCTGTGCTCATGCCGCGGTGACAGCAAAGGCAGTTTCTGGGCATTTCTCCCTCTTTTGGTACATAAATTCCTCAGATGTAAAGAGGCCGTAATTACGGCAAAACCCCGCTCTGCTGGAAGAAGTACCCAACTTTGTTTTCAGAATAAGATCTTTGTGAATTTTTTCCCACTGAAGCAAGTGCCGCGCCAGGCTTCTTACAAATATTCATCCCCATCACCGGCTTCCTTGATTGAAGAAACTACAGTTTAGTTTAACTTTTCATCTCTGTCCTTGGTGACTGAAGACGGCGTAGCGACTGCGTCTCTGTCTAAAGGGGTGCGGGAAGGGGTCAGTGTTGATACAACATGAGACTTAAACACTTCTGCCCTGACGGGACGGGTGGCTAGAGAGCACTGTGCTGAAGCACAGAGGTTGTCAGTTCGAGTCCTGGCCAGGGCACATACAGGAACAGATCAATGTTCCTGTCATCTCTCTCTGTCTCTCTCCTCTCTCTTTAAAAATCAATAAAATAAACATTAAAAAAATTTAGAGGAAAAACACCTTAAACATTTCCTCTGAGAGAGACAGAAAGAGAGAGGAAGGGGGGGGGGGAAGAAAGAAAGAGAGAGAGAAGCATCAACTCGTTCCACTTAGCTGTGCACACTCATTGATTGCTTCTGGTACATGACTTGACTGGGGATCGAACCTGTGGCCTCCAGCTCACTGGTTCAACGTTTTATCCACTGAGCCACCGGCCAGGGCCAAAACTGTTTTTATTACAGTGTGAATGCACTTAATGCCACTGAACTGAACACTTAAAAATTGATTTAATGGGTCAATTTTATGTTCTGTATATTTTAACCACAATAATAAAAAAAAGAAACGAACGCCGTAACAGGCAGCACACAGCATGATTGCGCGGTTCTCCCAAGGAGCCGCAGAAGGAGAAAGCAGCAACATCGCGCACCTCTCAGGGGACGGTGGCAGGCGCGATGCAGACTCCTCATGGCCAGCTCCTGCAGAGGCAGGATGCGGTCACCCTCCGTCCCGATGGCCTTCACCTCAGCAGGGAGGAACACGGTCAGCTGCCCAGACGAGAAGGAGAGCAGCTTCGCCTCGGAAACTTGGACGCGAGCGCCGCAGCTGTGGAAAGGCGCGCATTCACAGTGCATTAGAGCGGGGAACGGATACGCGTGCCAATCAAAATGTGTGAATCAAAATATACATTTAAATTTTAATGCTGCTTAACTGCCAAGATTCTTTTCAGAGTGATCAGATGTCACCCCGGGCTCCTTAATAAAACCCGGCACGGAAACCTACCTTCACCAGTTGGAACTTGGCTACACCATCCCTGAGGTCCAGTTACTTCCTGGCGGGACACATGCTGCAGGAACTTGCCCTCACAGGAGCTACAGTTTGTTTTGTAAGCCCTACTGATCCTCATTTTGTGACCCTCTCCAAGCTTATGTTTATTGAAATTTTCAAAATTCAAAGGCAGAAAGGCCACACTGTTAAGTTATAGTACCTGGCTTGCTTTTACAGAATTTCTTTTTGGTGTGGAAAATACCCTACAAAGCAAATAGATGTCTAATGGCAGAAGATAACTTTATTGGACCCTTTCATAAACTTGCGGTGGAAATATTCTTGGCAAAAGCCTCCTGACCAAGCCCAGTAACACCCAGTTCCCTGCAGCCACTTGCAACCGGGGGCAGATGTGTTCTTGTCCCTCCAGCCACCAGGTGACCAAAACTCCAGTGTCTGATCTCATTCTCCAACAGGCCTCCTCTTTGAGACCACTGGCTTACCCGAAAGTCTTAACACTTTTCTTCCCTAACGACAAACAGGATGCCAACCAACCCCGGCTCTCCAGACATAAATAACAGGGGACCATCTCTCCCCCCTCAGCTAGGAACAGGCTGTGAGACAGGGCCCCGGGCAGGACAGCGCCTGGGCGTGCTGGCTCACTGGGAAGGCCCTTCACTTGCTCATTCCTTCCAGTGGGAAATGTTTCCAGAGCACCTACTATACGCCAGTAAGCTGAGATTCTTAATTTAAACAAAAGGTGACCCCCCCCTTTTTCTTGTCACAGCAGCTGCGGAAAAATCGCTGAGCTAAGAAACACCATACATTCTATCATCTCTGCTTCACAGAGAAGGTTCTGGAATACATCACTGGGCTTGGGCTTCATTAGCCTACACAGGCACTGAACTCATCTGGGGTTCTTTCTTTTCTTTTCTTTTTTTTTTTTATAATTCAGTGAGAGGAAGGGAGGCAGAGAGACAGACTCCTGCAGGCACCCTGACTGGGATCCACTCGGCAAGCCCACTAGGGGGTGATGCTCTGTTGCTCAGCAACCGAGCTCTTCTTAGCGTCTGAGGCAGAGGCCATGGAGCCATCCTCAGTACCCAGGGCCAACTAGCTCCAATTGAGCCATGGCTGTGGGAGGGGAAGAGAGAGAGAGAGAGAAGCAAGAGGAGGGGTGGAGAAGCAGATGGGCGCTTCTCCTGTGTGCCCTGACTGGGAATCGAACCCGGGACATCTACATGCCAGGCCGATGCTCTACCACTGCGCCAACCGGCCAGGGCCCCTCTGGGGTTCTTCCATGATACGAGCTGTATATTTTTTCCTGAGGGAAGGCCGTTGCTCTCGGGATGGCCCTCTCTGGGGAAGTCACTGCTTGGTGCCCACCCCTTGGAGTCATGCCAGCAGGGGATGGCTGTTCTCCAGGTGCAAGAGTACTGTTATCCCTTTTCTTGCTGGAACTATATGTAGTATGAGACAGCTCATACAGGGGGCCAGGCATGACAAGAAGAGAGTCAACAGGTGGGCTGAGGAGCCTTGAGGTGTTCCGAGCACCCTTCGGATGCTGGCATGAGGAGGGTAAGGCCCAGCAGGCTCTGGTGGCAGAGTGGCCCTGTGTGCACCCCAAACCACTCTGGCAACGCTTTAGGGAGCGTCCCCACTCCTGCAGGAGGAGCTGTAGCCATCTCTGTAAGAGCCGGACGGAGAAAGAAGGATTGGGGCCGCTCTGCAAACAGGCACCTGCCCTTTCCCATTCACCGCAACATCTGCTCCAGTGCTAGAATCGTGGTGTGTGCTGAGGGGCTGTTGCAAGTGCTGGGTTCTAAGCGTTTCCCGGGGGCCAAGTTCTGGATATGAGGGTGTTATTGGAGTCAAACTCACTGCAGCGGAGTACAGAGAAAGAAAAGCTTTTAAATTAATGCTGCTACCGCTGTCCCTGTGAGTGACAGTATATAACGATATGCGTGGGTCCATTTATTTCCTTTTGCCTAGAAAGTAATACACAATGCATTGACCAAACTCCCACCTTACTAACTGACCCTGAATTACAACATTCTAAAATGCTTGCCCGGATTCTCCGCATCTGCAGGTATGAGGCTGAGCACATGAAAACCAGGGACAACACGGAACAAGATGATCACAACAGGTCATCTCTTCCTAAGTTAGGTCAAGACCAAACGGTGAACCAAGGACAGCGGTGGCAGCGAGCTGATCTACGGGAAAGGCCTGCGGCCGGCTCACCCGCTGCACCCGATGACTTTGTTGTACAGGTAGGACGGCAGGCCCTTCAGGTCAGTGTTGTTGTCCACGTACACGTACTGGAGCTCCCGGGACCGACCTAGGTCTGGGTCAGAAAGAGAAGCGCTGTGATTCCTATAACCACGTGCCTATCGGGGGCGAGATGTAAAACAATACACGGTGTTAGGATGACTCAAAGTTTCTCCTCTGGAAGAAAAATGGTAGATTTAATGCTCTGTGGGACATTATGTTGGCTGGAATACAAGACTGCGTCAGAAAACGTGACTGTAGAAAAGTTACTTTGCCCATCTGGACCGTGGTTTCTTAAACCTGTAAAATGAGATACCTGGAAATACGCTATCATTAAATTTCCTTCTCACATAAAAAATTCTATCCCTTTTTATGAACACTTTAATTTAAGAATGCAGTTTGTTGAGAGTCATTTAGGTAGTTTCATGTTTCTCCACAGGAAAAAAGGTGAGACAAACTAAGCCAGTAGGTCAGCCTGAACAACACGTTCTGCCCCTGTATCAAGATTACGGGGCTGGCCTGGCAGGTGGCTCAGAGAACAGGGTGCCATCTGGCACACCGAGGTCGCAGGTTCGATCTCTGGACAGGGCACATATGAGGAGCAACCAATGAGTGCACAACTAAATGGAACTAAGTGGAACAATGAGTTGACGCTTCTCTCTATGTCTCTTTCCCCTCCCGCTTCTCTCAAATCAATGGAAAAATAAAAAAAAAACGAAAAGATTACTGGGTCTCACCTCCCCTGGGCAAAAAGATGGGAGGAGGGGTAAGGGAGGACAAGAGACTAGGCCTGGGTGGGGGTGTCAGGAAGCCAGGCAAATGTGGGACAGGGTCACTGCCCTGGCTGCAGGGGGAGAAAGCTAAGGGAACTCCACACCCCAGTCCTCTAGGAGCAGTGAAGCCAGGGGCACACGACTTGCAGGCCAGGAAGTGGGGACTGGAATGAGAACTTGGCCCTGGGAGGAGACCGTCGGGGGCGGGGCAGAGACTGCAGGGGGATTCTACAGGAGGAAAGGCATAAAGCACTGAAAGCACTCACTCTCTGGACAACAGAGCCAGCAGAGCGGCTTCCAAGTGTCAAGGTCAGCCCTTCCTGTCCACTGCATGCCCGGGAATAATCACCCAGCCCCCCGACCGGCATGCACTGGGTGGACTGCCTGACTTCACTGCCACAGGACCCTGTGAACCCTCTTCTCCCTGAAGCAAGAACAGGACCTCTGAAAAGCTGTGTGGAGCTCTTCTGGTGAGAGCAGGAACCAGGCAATGGGCTCAAGAGCTCTCTTCCCCCTAGTCTTCCTTCGGTTTAGGAGAGACAGCTAAATTAGGAGGGTCTTAAGTGTATTTTTATTTCAAAAAAACCCCAATGACAGCTGCTGAAGGGCCTTTCAGGCACTCTGACAGACCTTGGGGACACAGACATTAATGTGATATAACACATATGAAGACAGACATGAAACGTGGTAACTGGCACACAATCTGACCATTGCTTAGAGAAGCTTTCCAAAGTCTAACAGGTTCACAGACGGGTTCTAGACAGTCTGTTACAGCAAGTAGCAGGAGGGCTAACAGGTGACTGAGGCCAAGAGAAGGCTTCCTCCTCCGAGAGAGTAGGGAAGGGTTAATATGCCCCCCTCTGTGTGGTTTAAAAGATCTAGAACACAGGACAGGACAGGCAGAAATGGTACATGATTTCAGGGAGCAGGTCACAAAGGCATGGTGGCTTCCTCTTTGCTTTCTCCCCGGGACCACTCATTCCAGAGGAAGACAATGTCTTGTCATGGGGGCACTCCCGCAGCCTTTAGGGGAGGAAAGGAGACCATCGGCTTGCAGCCACGTGGGTGAGCCCAGCGGACGCAGCTCCTCCGAGTTGCCCAGTCATGCTCCCAGCTCAAGCCTTCCGATTGCCACAGCCCCAAGACTATGCAACTCTCTTGTCCTTCCTCCACATTTTGCCTAATAATTTTAGCTTCCATACGAATGGCTCTTGTTTGCAAAAATCATTACATGGTTTTTATCTAATGGTGAATTTTGCTGTTCTGTCCTAAAATCAATGACTTTTCCAAGGAGCCTTAATTCCTCACATTGGGGTCTGGTGTTTAGATACCAAGACCTGAGTGCTATGTGTGCTCATTACTGCTAGGGTGCCACTGCTTCCAGGATCTCTTAGTGGACAGATCTACAAAACACATGTATGCACCCCGACCTATATATACACATACATCTGTATTATTGGAGGTGTGCCTTCAGCATAGATTCCTGGAAGTGAACTTGTTGGGTGAAAAGGTCAGTACATGCGTAGATTCTTTGCTATTTCTATCCAGTAGGGTTATATCAACCTGTATTCCTTCTAGTGAGAACACTGGTTTTCCCACAATCTCACTCATGTTTAAAAGATGTTGTTCTATTTAAAAATTTTTGTCATTCTGATAGCTGAGAAATAGGTCAGCATTGTTTTAATTTCTATTTCTCTAATTAGGAGTGTGAACATTTAAAGATATGTCTACGGGCCATGTTTACTTTTTTTTGGTAAATTATCTGTTCATATCTCATGCCTATTGTTTCACTAACTAGCCATGTGAGGCTCTTATATATTTTGTAACATATAATTATCAAAATAATGTACATGGCTATACTAGCAAACATGTATGAACATATCCACTGCTGTGAAAGGCTATATATTCATAAAACACAGAAAAAATACAGCTATAACTACCAGAATCCACTTGCAATGAAAAAGGCCTCCAATTCACACTAAGAATTCCTTTTTTTTAGATTTCTTCACAATTTTTTGGTATAAACAGAAATCCTATCATCACCAATAGAAATCTTCAGACTTCAAAGGCATACAGGAAACTGGGATTTTTTAAAGAAATGAAATGACATGGATAAAACACAAGCAAGCTGTCAGATCGGCTTTGCCTTTCAGAGCCCGGGGTGGGGGGGTTCAAGGACAAGTCCTCGGAGCTGACGCAGCAGGAAGGGGCGTAGGGCGCACAGTGAGGCGGCGAGCTGACGCAGCAGGAAGGGGCGCAGGGCGCACAGTGAGGCGGCGAGCTGACGCAGCAGGAAGGGGCGCAGGGCGCACATTGAGGCGGCGAGCTGACGCAGCAGGAAGGGGCGCAGGGCGCACAGTGAGGCGGCGAGCTGACGCAGCAGGAAGGGGCGTAGGGCGCACAGAGAGGCGGCGAGCTGACGCAGCAGGAAGGGGCGTAGGGCACACAGTGAGGCAGCGAGTGCAGCGCTGGTGTCAGACGACCTGGGTTTGCATCCTCACTCATCTAGTTACAGAACGTGTGTCCTCGGTCTCCCGTCTGTACACAGGGGGGAAACAACACCGTCTCTTCAATTTAGCGGGAGTTACTAAGAAAGCCCATAAATTATCAAGTGGAATTCTTGGCACACAGCCTGCTCCAATGTGTAAGTGATTGTTTTCTCACTGTTATTAGTAAGTGACATATTTGGCAGTGTGCCCTGCTGTGGAAGGTCAACGAGGAGAGGAGTCTCTCTGGCATGGAGCAGAAGGAACGGAGCCTCCTGTATCATTTAGCTGCACAGCAAGAGCGGGAGGCAACCGCCGGAAACAGCAGCTCGGCCACGTGAGCCAAGGGCACAACCTCTCCCCCAATGGACACGGCGGGGCTTGTGCGAACTAAATAAGGCCGCAAGTGATGGTCACCACACTCAGTTACATAAAGGCTGACGCTTGCTACTTCTCATACAAGTTCCTCTTCTTTCCTGTCCTAGTTTTTACAGGAAAACCAGGAGGAGTCAGGGATTTCACATGGGCTTTGGCTTAGATCTTCTTCAGGTTTGCAATATCCCAGAGAATTCTTTCTGCATCCTTGAGTCTGTGGACTGTCATTTTTATGCAGTACGCCCAGGACGGAATGCACCGTCTTCTATTGAAGCTGAAAGAAACATGAATTGGTGCCCGACCAGGCACTGGCGCGGTGGATAGAGCATTGGACTGGGATGCCGAGGACCCAGGTTCGAGACACTGAGGTCGCCAGCTTGAGCGCGGGCTCATCTAGTTTGAGCAAAAGCTCACCAGCTTGGACCCAAGGTTGCTGGCTCGAGCAAGGGGTTACTCGGCCTGCTGTAGCCCATGGTCAAGGCACATATGAGAAAGCAATCAATGAACTAAGGTGTCACAACGAAAAACTAATGATTGATGCTTCTCATCTCTCTCCATTCCTATCTGTCTGTCCCTATCTATCCCTCTCTGTGACTCTATCTCTGTCTCTGTAAAAAAATAAAATAAAAAAAGAAACACGAATTGGTGTTCAGATCTGTCATATGTTATTAGCCTGTACACCATGTGGATGGGAGTCATCAATACAGAGACTTACAACTTTCCATGCAACACAGTCCCATGTGGAGTAAGAAAGAGTAGTTCTAAACTGACATGATTGGTTAGAGCATCGTCCTGGCGCACCGAGGTCGCAGGTTCAATCCCTGGGTCAGGGCACGTATATAAAGCAACCAGTGAGCCCTGGCCGAATAGCTCACTTGGATAGAGCATTGCTGTGAAGTGCAGAGGTTGCTGGTTTGATCCCCGGTTGGGGCACACACAAGAACAGATTGATATTCCTGTCTTTCTCTCTTTCTCTTTCTCTCCCTTCCTCTCTGGCTTAAAGCAATAAATAAAAACTAAAAAATAAATAAAATAACATGATGTAGTTGACTTTGGAGTCGGGGCTGAGTCTGAACCCTGGCTCCCATGGTCTAACTGCTGCAGGTTGCCACGGGCAGATTCAGTGCTCTGAGCCTGCTGCGTCCTCCGGGCGGTGGGGACAGTAACACCCCCATCACGGGCTTGTTATGAAGCCCCACAACGTACACGATGCCAGCTCCATCCCTTGCATACCAGTTGTGCTCGGTCCATCTTAGTTCTTACCCCTCTCTCTTCTGAATGTAAAGAGAAGATCACAAAAGAGTGTGGAATTGTAATGAGTAGCAGGCGACCCTTGCTGTCCCTGACACGGCCCAGCCTGCTGGCCAGGCTGAGACACCTAACACCCAGGAAGGTCACAGCTGTACGACCTCAGGAGAGCACGCTCTGAGCCAGAGAGCCGTCCATGAGTAAAACCTCAGCGTAAGGGAATGTCACTTTTAATCATCTTGAGGCTGAAACATAAGTAATTCCTGTATGGAAAAGCTTTGAGATATTTCTTCTAGTCTTAAAACAGAAAATCTTCACTCAGTACAATTAACTTTGAAAGAGACCATTGATCTGCTAACTAATGAGCTGCCTTGTTTTCTTCATTCTATTAATTTTAGTGGACCAAGAGCTTGCAACAAATACATCATGCAACAATACTTTTGTGAGTTCCTGTGCAAAAACACGCTCAGCACGTGAACTTTAGGAACTGAGGAAGCGGACATCTGCAGAGGTGCTTGCGCCACAAAGACCTTTTTCATGTGGCTTCTAGAAGTGCTGCGCTGCGTCTGCAATGTTTTCCTTTCCTTCTTCCAGGCTCACAGATCAAAGTATTGTTCCTTACAAATTAGCAAAAGCTAGCCGTCTTGCACAAACTCCAATTCTTTTTTCTTTTTTCACGCCAAGGCTCTGGCATATGTGGTCCACATGGCCAAGGACGGAACAAAAAGGTCCTGTGTGGCCAGACTCTGGCTTTTAACTGCACTGTACAGCCAGCGCCGATGACAGCATGGGCCGGGACCGAACAGGGTCTGTTCCCTGCCGCCCGGCCGTCGTGGAGCGCATCCCTTTTATAGAAAGATGAATGGTGTGTGTTCTTTTCAGCGAAATGATGGGGCATGAGAAACAACAACATCAAAGCAACAGACCAATCAGGCTGTTCAGAATGCTCTATCAATATGAGATCAGTTATCATAGTTTGATAAGTTCAGTATATTATTAGTCATAATTACATTTTTAATTTCTATAAAATGTGGGTCTCTCCATAATGAATCTGGAGTGATTTACAGTGTATTCAAAAAATACCTTAAAACTGGCTCTGGCCAGTTGGCTCAGTGGTAGAGCATTGGCCCAGTGTGTGGATGTTTTGGATTTGATTTCCAGTCAGGGCACAAAGAATTGACCATCTGCTTTTCTACCTCTTCCCCTTCTCTTTTTCTGTCTTCCCTTCCTACAGCCATGGCTTGATTGAGTCAAGTGAGTGCGCCCCAGATGCTGAGGATGGCTCTGTAGAGATGCTGCCTCAGGTGCTGAAAATAGCTTGGTTGCTGAGCAGTGGCCCTATATGGGCTGAGCATAGTAAGTAGGGGGCTTGCCAGGTGGATCCCAGTCGGGGCACATGCAGGTGCCTTTCTTCCTTCCTCTCACTTAAAAAGAAAAATAAACTAATTTAAATTCCCTATAGCGTGCCTTTTACAAAGAGAATTTCTCAAGCACTATTTCAGAATAATGAATTTTTTAAGTGCTAGCTTCTTGAAATACACACTCACACACACTCCATTAAACGTTTTACATAATCATGCTCTTTCCAATCTAGTCAACTTTTACAAAGCAAGATTTCACAGTGAATTATAATTTAATACAATGCTTTATACACAGTAAATCAACAACTGTTGAATCACAGTAAATTGATTTTAATGACTGTGAATGACTGGAGTGTCCCTCTGCTGTTGGTTTACACACACAGGAATGAGCATCTCTAATTCCGTCCCGCAGTTCAGATAACAAAGAAGTTATTACTGGCCATGGGCTAGACACGTGCTGGATCCTGGGGTAGAGGTGCGGACACGCACCGCTCCAATCCTTTCTCACAGTCTGGGGAAGCAATAAAACCAGTTCATATTGATTACGTGCTAATGTACTATTTGTGAGTGATGCAAGTGTTTTACGCGGATCTTATTTAATTCTCACATGGGCGGTACGGAGTAAGTACTAATGGTACGCCGTTCCTGAAGTTTACACAGTGAAGGCCTTGCGGGGCCGGGCTCACAGTCAGCAAACGACAGGGCCGGAGTCCACGAGCAAGGCGGCCAGATCCACTGTGCGGCTGCTGAGACAACCCCCCTGCACGGTCAACTCCACAGAAGCGTGGCTTTCCCCCACACCCGGGAACTGGACAGGGCCGGAGTCCACGAGAGGGCCGCCAGCCCCACTGTGTGGCTGCCGAGACAACCCCCTGCACGGTCAATTCCACAGAAGCGTGGCTTTCCCCCACAACCGGGACCTGGACAGGGCCGGAGTCCACGAGCAGGGCCGCCAGCCCCACTGTGTGGCTGCCGAGACAACCCCCTGCACGGTCAATTCCACAGAAGCGTGGCTTTCCCCCACAACCGGGACCTGGACAGGGCCGGAGTCCACGAGCAGGGCCGCCAGCCCCACTGTGCGGCTGCCGAGACAACCCCCTGCACGGTCAACTCCACAGAAGCGTGGCTTTCCCCCACAACCGGGAACTGGACAGGGCCGAGTCCACGAGCAGGGCCGCCAGCCCACTGTGCGGCTGCCGAGACAACCCCCTGCACGGTCAATCCCACAGAAGCGTGGCTTTCCCCCACAACCAGGAACTGGACAGGGCCGAGTCCACGAGAGGGCCGCCAGCCCCACTGTGTGGCTGCCGAGACAACCCCCTGCACGGTCAACTCCACAGAAGCGTGGCTTCCCCCACACCCGGGAACTGGACAGGGCCGGAGTCCACGAGAGGGCCGCCAGCCCCACTGTGCAGCTGCCGAGACAACCCCCTGCACGGTCAATTCCACAGAAGCATGGCTTTCCCCCACAACCGGGAACTGGTCAGGGCTGGAGTCCACGAGAGGGCCGCCAGCCCCACTGTGCAGCTGCCGAGACAACCCCCTGCACGGCCAACTCCACAGAAGCATGGCTTTCCCCCACAACCGGGAACTGGCACGACCTGGCAGGCTGTGCGATGCGTGGGTGCCCGAGCACCCAGCTGTGATGGCAGGAGGCACGGCCACAGGGACAAGAGAGGGACAAACACTACTCAGCTTCCTCTGAAACACCAGCTCGTGGGTGAGGCAGGTCCATCCTATAGACCTAGGGCAGTAACTTAACTGGACACCAGTCACTCCTTCTGAGGAGGTCCTAGGGAAGGCGGCTTCATGCTGACCTTCATGGAAGCAGGAGTGACCACAGCGCATCCCCAGCTCTGGGCAGCTGACGCGGAGAGCAGGCATCTCCCGTCTATTTTTCCCCCTGAAAAATCTGAAAACGCTTTCCTGACAACTATGAGTGGTAGGCACTGCACATTCTCGCTTTAGAGCCACCCGACAATACCTTGCAGACTTCCCTAGCGCTGCTCATTCTTGTCACTGTAAAAGTTCGAAGCTCTAGGGCCAGATCAACAAGAGCTCGGCTCCGGGCTATCTGCAGACTCCTTGCCTCTAAGCTCCACGCCAGTGCCAGTTCAAGAGGCTACCTTCTCCTTATCCGTCACATCCTACCCTCAAATCCTGCTCCACAACTTGGAGAAAAATAGGCATTTGTCCATTTAAGGCTCACCTAGTCTTGGCGAAGTTTTCTCGGCACACATTAGCACAACTAATACATGTAACACTTGACTGTTAAAGTCAATAGTATTGTCTATTATTTAGAGGCAGCACCTGGCCTGAGCTGCAGAAGCCATATTAAACAATCCCACGAACTCCCTAAGAAAAGCTGAAGGCCCAAGCCCAGGCCTGACGTGGCAAGAGGAAGCTAAAGCAGAGCTTGTCCCTGGTGGAGGGGGTCAGAGGAGCACGCAGCACCAGGAAGAGGACAGGACCTTTTGTGAGGAGCACTTTCAAAAAGGGCTCGACAGGGAGCACCGCACACCCCTTTTCTTAAAGAAACAAACACCCCAGGGGTGTACCCTTGCTTCTGACAGGAGGTCCACGTGCGCTGTGATCAGCAGAACAGGTCTCTCCCCCTGTCGCCTAGTTTTTGGTCGTCTGTGAACCCTGCTTTCAAGCCCTGCTTTTCACTTTCTTCATTACACCCTTGAGTAGCACCTGCCCATCCATCCCCACAGAACACGAGATCAAACTGGACTTCAGTGGCCTCTCTGGGTCTCTCCTCGGTAAGCAGTCATCACATCTTCTCCTCAAACACAGGAGTCATTATGGCCTATGGGACTTCTGGTTTGTACTGGACCTAACTCTTCAGCGCTGGAACGTATTTCAACCACAAATTCTGCACATGATTCCCGTTAAACAATGCCCTCAAGGCAGGAGTTTTTCAAACTGCAGGTCAGATACATCCAGTGTTCAGTAAAGCACAGCTTACACACATAATCTCATCTCTGAGTCTGAGATTATGAAATTATTAACTGGTTTCTACCTAGTTCCCATTCTGGCTTGAAGTTCAAATAGATCCACTATGTGGACTTAAATATTTTCTTAAAAAATATACTGCTCACAGAAATTAGGGGATCAGGGAATGTGCAGACACTCCAGTACTTTCAGCCTCTGTACAGTGCATTTTCACCAATGAAATACAAGTGGGTTTTGCATCTTATTTGCATAATCATACAGCTTTCTTTCACTTGTTGTTTGTTCTTGTTTAATAAAAAAATACATATCAAATGCTTCTTTTTTATCGCTTCATATTCATTTTGAAATAGACCCTAATTTTTGTGAGCAGTATAGTAAACGATGCTTCTTTTCCTGACTTTCTAACAGAGAGAGAACAGGAACAAGAAGTAACACGAGAGCCAAACATAGCTAACAGATTTGTCTTGAATGCCACTGCGGTAAGAGGAGGGATGACAGACAGCTTCTATAAATGCCTACATGCTAGTTTCCAAAGCTGCACCACTATTTAGCATAAACTAGATGCTCCTCTACACAAGGTGTCCAGTTACCACAGACAAACCAATTATGACAGAGGTCCCATTTTCCGTCCTTATCCAAGTCGCAGTAGAGAATCCCTGTAAGTAAAGGAGCTGTCAGACCCCTCACAGTCCACGTCTTTGGCACAAAGAATAACTCTTCCTGAGAAGATAAGTCCTTCACTACTAAAACCTCCAGAAAACAACCCTGGGACTGTTTTAGAAACCCAAACAATCTCCCATTAGTAGGAGGCTTTCCTCTGCTAACTTTTGGGTTTACTACATGGTAGTTTATACACCAGGATAGTCTAGAAATGTCAATAGCATTTGCTGAATGTTCTTGGTTAAGAAATCATTCACAGTTATCGAACTTAATGCTCAAAAATTCCACCTACTTCCATGGGTGCAACTTTTTATTGTTTCCATAAACTGCAGACATGGTCACAGACAATGAGTGTAGCTGACACAGTCTGTCCCGGGGGGTGACCCGAGAATGCTCTTCCCCAGAGCAGGGACGCATGGAAAGCCTCTCAATTCCTACATCTATTATTCAACATTAAGTAAGTTCCAAACACTACTGAGGAATCAGGCTTATTAATTATGCAAGAGAAACCAGGCACACTCGGGAAAAGGCCTTGGAGGGGAAAACCCCTTCTCTTTGTAGTATTTTCTGGCACTTTGAGAAGGCCAGAGGTAGGTCACAATGCTGTGCACCGCGTGGTGGAAGGAGCTACGCTGACACGCACATGTCAAGGCCTCTATTAAATAGAGCACTCAGCTCGGGTGGTTAATTACCCCTTCTTCTCGGTGACAGTCACCCCTGTGAATAAAGCCTATTGGTAGGTTTATCTGTCACCCAGTTGTCGTGGTATAGGCATAACAGGGGTGTCCTTCCTCTTGCGAAGATGAGAAGAGAGCTAATGATTTAGACGGCACTGCAAGTGCTTTAAGTCACCCTCACATGTAGCTTCCATCCTGGCTTTCTGAAGAGGCTAGAGTCTGACATGCTCTCTTGAAAGGAAGCTCTGTTTTCTTTGAAATGTAGCTTGCTTCTGAAATGGCTTATTTTGTCAATTTCATAAGTATAGACTTTAATTATATTTACAGGAAAGTCACCTTCTCAAATTAGGTAATTATTTGTTATAACTCAAACTGATTTTTATGTCTCCATGTTATTTGTAACTGAAAATAATACTGTGTGCTATTACGGTGAAAGTATTTCCTTTCAAGGATGGATAAATTATACACTTCATCACCCTCAGAGATAAGTTATTTGTAATAAAAATGTGTTTATGAGGGAGATCATATGAAGCTTATTGTGACAGTTTAGGGTTCTGTGGGGCTTCATATTGTCATTTTTTTTAACGGGCACTTTTGTTTCTTATGAGTTAACAAAATAATCCAATTCTCAGTGAGAAGAAATGTTATTGTTTTATTAAAGGCCTGTGTTCTGGAACACATATTATGTCAGAATGAGCCAGCTACAGAAATCTGCAGTAACAGATGTAATTTATTACCTACAGTGACGTTTCTGCTCAGCAGGCGGTCAAGCCAATTTTAGTCTTTCAAATGTTGCAGCCTGGTTGCCAGGCCACGCTAACCACTGCACTACCCGACACAAATGTCTTTGCACAGATGTCAACATCTGTGCAGATGCACTTGTACAGGAGCTGTCCTTCCATCTTTCTATAACCCCTGTCTGTTTTATAGTTACATAGATATAATACCATACACACAATATATATTACATACATGTAATAATTATAGGTAATTATAGGATCTATACTATGTATACTATAGATGAGATGAAAACGGATAATTCCTTTCTCAGAGTAAATCAGATCTCAAATGTTTTGTCCTTAATCCCATTTTAGCACCAATTTCTTTTCTTTTTTGTGTGTGTGACAGAGACAGAGAGATAGAGAGACAGATAGGAACAGACAGACAGGAAGGGAGAGAGATGAGAAGCATTACTTCTTCATTGCAGCACCTTAGTTGTTCATTGATTGCTTTCTCATATGTGTCTTAACCAGGGGGCTACAGCAGAGCCAGTGACCCCTTGCTTGAGCTAGCGACCTTAGGCAAGCTGGTGAGCCTTGCTCAAACCAGATGAGCCCGTGTTCAAGCTGGTAACCTCGGGGTTTCGAACCTGGGTCCTCCGTGTCCCAGTCCGATGCTCCATCCACTGTGCCAACACCTGGTCAGGCCTGATTTCTTTTGTAAAACAGAAAATCCCAAGCGGAAATAAACTCGATCATCTGAGCATGATGCTACTGGATCCCTGGCCCCCCTCCCCCCCTCCCCCGTCCGGCAACCTTACCGAGGGGCAGAAAGGAGAGGCGGTTTGCAGCCATGGAGAGCTCGTTGAGGCTGGGCAGCTGGCAGAGGTGGCGTGGCACACACCGGAGCCGGTTGCGGTCCGCGGCCAGGTACTGCAGAGAAAGGCACAGGTGAAGTGTCCTGGGCAAAGCTAGCAAACGATTGGTAGAAATGTCTAGTGTCTGCAGCTCCTTCAAATCGCCAACCTCTACAACCAAAATCAGAATGAAGATAAATCGCATCCTGCTGTGGTCAAGTCAGGTCATCACATCAAACAAGTCAATACGGTCACATCAACCCAATAAGGCTGGTGGCGGCAGCTATTTCCATGGACGCGGGAGTGAGGCCTAGTAAGCAAATAACCCCATCTGGGCAGGTGTCTGTAAACGGGCCAGCGAGCATCTTTTCTCTAATGGAGAAGGTGCTGGCCCAGGAAAAGGAGAGACATGAAAGGCGGAAAGGGAGCCAGAAGTCTGTTCTCTGGCTTCTGTTTTGATGAATCAAATTTGTTGCCGGGTGAGACAAGAACAGCCGCTTCAAATACTGTACTTGGCTTTCGGTATGTCCGGATTTTTGCCTAAGGAGCTAGTAGGAGATTTGAAATATAAATTATAGTATTCCAATAAGTGCACCTCATTCAGATGAACTAAACAGAAACATCCTGGACTAAGAATTAGGATGTCTCTGGAAATTTTTACCTTGGTCAAGATTACAATAATAAAACAAAATGATCGTATGGTTAGGTAACATTTTCAGATATTGTCCAGCCCACCTGACCAGGCGGTGGTGCAGTGGATAGAGCATCAGACTGGGATGCGAAGGACCCAGGTTCGAGACCCCGAGGTCGCCTGCATGGCTCATCTGGTTTGAGCAAAGCTCACCAGCTTGGACCCAAGGTTGCTGGCTTGAGTAAGGGGTTATTCGGTCTGCTGAAGGCCCACGGTGTCGCAATGAAAAACTGATGATTGATGCCTCTCATCTCTCTCCATTCTGTCTGTCTGTCCCTGTCTATCCCTCTCTCTAGACTCTCTCTGTCTCTGTTAAAAAAAGAAAAAAAGAAAAAAAAGATATTGTCCAGCCTTGTGAATATTCTTTATAAAGCCACTCAGAGTGTACATATCCTATAGAGATTGCTTTAATTCCACTCAAATGAGGCTCACTCTAATATTCCCTCATTATGGATGTCTACATGTGTCATCTGTCCTATGGTAAGTACAGCTACATCCTTGTCATTCACTAAATCACCAAGTCTGAAGGTTGGGAAGTTCCTCACAAGGTCCTCTGTCCTTCTCAGGGACAGTCCCTATGAAGCACCCCTGAATGAAGGGGAAGGACATGTCCTGTGTCCCAGGACAGTTCCACTCAAGGCTGCCCAGGAAGCTCTACCCTGGATGCGTCTACCTCGTCTGATCATGGCACTGCCAAGCAGAAGGCTGCTGCGACTGTGCCCCCACCTGCCCCAGTCCTGATCTCAGCGCACAACCCTCCGCGCAGGGCTGCCCAGCTCCTGCCGTTCCCCGGCCCCCGCTCTGGGCACAGTCTAGTTGGTTCAGGGCTTGGAGTAGCTCTACAATGTCTTCTCTATTGGACAGAGACCCACTGTCCTCTCTGTGCCCAACTGCACAGATCAGCTTTTCTTACTGCAGGGTTGGCAAGCTACAGCCCATGGCCACTGACTGCAAAGTAGGACTGGTTCTTACATTTTAAAGGATGGTAAAAAAACAATAGAAACAAACAAACGAAAAACATGTGACAGAAACCCTATGTGGCCCACAAAGCCTAAAAATATTTACTATCTCACTATTGACAGAAAATGTTTGCTAGTTTTTGGTAGAGACTTACTGTTAACTGAAGCATTTTTCAAAACTATGTTTAAATATAATGAATACAAGTGAAGAATACATTAATTTCTAATGTCAAAATAAAAAATAAAGTATAACACAAAAACTATTTTCAAAAATAAGACTCTGTAGAAGTTTAAAAAATGTATATTAAATAAAAAAAATTTAAATTCTATATATTGATTATCTGGACTTTAGAAATAAGTAAGATAATTATTCTTGGTATAAATTAATATCATTTAACCAGTTTCTTAGCTGTTTTTATTTGTAATAATGCATCGCTTCCATTTTTCTGAAATCTTTTCAATATGGTATTATTATGTTTCCTTTGAATAATATTGCCTATGATTGCCTGACCAGGCGGTGGTGCAGAGGAGAGAGCATTGGCCTGGGACACAGAGGACTCCAGTTTGAAACACTGAGTTCCCAGGTTTGAGCACGGGCTCACCGTGGGGTTACTGGCAAGAGTGTAGGATCCTAGACATGACCCATAGTCACTGGCTTGAGCCCCAAGGTTGCTGGCTTGAGCAAGGGGTCACTGACTCAGCTGGAGCCCTTGGTCAAGGCACATATGAGAAAGCAATCAATGAACAACTAAGGTGCTAAAACAAAGAATTGATGCTTCTCATCTCTCTCTCTTCCTGTCCGTCTGTCCCTTTCTCTCTCACACAAAAATAAATAAATTAAATCAGTAAAATTGTCCATGATTAATAAATTTAACATTATTGACATCTCAAAAAATATTTATTGATATGTCATCTTGAGCCCTGGCTGGGTAGCTTAGTTGGTTACAGTATCTTTCTGCTATAGCAAGGTTGTGGGTTTGTAGGCATGTATAAGAATCAACCAATGAATGCATCAATAAGTGGAACAAACCTATGTGTATCTCTCTCCCCCTTCTTCTCTCTCTAAAGAAATCAATCAATAAAATTTATTTTTTTGTATTTTTCTTAAGTGAGAAGCGGGGAGGCAGAGAGACAGACCCCCTCATGCTCCCCGACAGGGATCCACCCAACAAGCCCACTAGGCGGTAATGCTCTGCCCATCTGGAGCCCTGGCTCCGTTGCAACCAGAGCCATTGTTTAGCACCTGAGGCAAAGCCATGGAGCCATCCTCAGTGCCCAGGGCCAACTCACTCCAGTGTAGCCTTGGATGCAGGAGGGGAGAAGAGAAAGATAGAAGGGAGAGGGGGAAGGGTAGAGAAGCAGATGGGTGCTTCTCCTGTGTGCCCTGGGTGGGAATCGAACCCAGGACTTCCACAAGCCGGGCTGACACTCTACTGCTGAGCTAACTGGCCAGGGCCAATAAAGTATTTTTTAAAAAGAAATTAAATGAAGTATTACTGATATGCAGTTACAATGTATTCTGTTTGGAGTATTACTAGACTCCTATTCTTTTCAGCCATTGTCCCTGTCCCTACACAACTCCCCAAGGAGTAAACATCACTTTGTACACTTTAATTCTTTACTGTGCCTAGAATAACCCTAACCTCACAGTTGTTGGCGTTGTTTACTTCTATGCTAAATCTACAATACCTTCCAACACTTCAACTACTTACGGAATACCCTGAAAAGGATCTCAGTATTGCCACATGGTAATTACTTACACAAAGCATAAAAATAACATTAGAGTGCACTTTCAGAAGAGAAAACAGTGAGCTCCCTCTAAATCATCCTTCGCAGCTGATGCACACTGACCTAATCTAAAATTTAAAGGGGAATGGGAAGGAAGTCGCCCACTCCATGCCAGGCCGGTGACCACAGAGTCAATAACAAGGCTCTGTAGTTTTTAAGCCCTGGCTTTTTCCGGTACCACTAAAAACAGCTCTCATTTGAGCTCCAGAGCACACCCTGTTAGGGAGAGCAGACAGAGAGGGAGGACAAAACTTCAATGCCAAGTAGGTGTTTACGTTATAGGCGTTCTCTGTCTCTAGACTGACTGGATCAAGGGTCCCCAAACTACGGCCTGTGGGCTGCATGTGGCCCCCTGAGGCTGTTTATCCGGCCCCCGCCGCACTTCCAGAAGGGGCACCTCTTTCATTGATGGTCAGTGAGAGGAGCACATTGACCATCTCATTAGCCAAAAGCAGGCCCATAGTTCCCATTGAAATACTGGTCAGTTTGGGCCCTGGTCAGTTGGCTCAGTGGTAGAGCGTTGGCCTGGCATGCAGAAGTCCCAGGTTTGATTCCCGGCCAGGGCACACAGGAGAAGCACCCATCTGCTTCTCCACCCCCCCTCCTTCCTCTCTGTCTCTCTCTTCCACTCCCGCAGCAGCGAGGCTCCATTGGAGCAAAGATGGCCTGGGCGCTGGGGATGGCTCCTTGGCCTCTGCCCCAGGCGCTAGAGTTAGAGTGGCTCTGGTCACAACAGAGCATTGCCCCGGAGGGGCAGAGCATCGCCCCCTGGTGGGCAGAGCGTCGCCCTCTGCTGTGCGTGCTGGGTGGATCCCGGTCAAGCCCATGCGGGAGTCTGTCTGACTGTCTCTCCCCGTTTCCAGCTTAAGAAAAGTACAAAAAAAAAAAATACTGGTCAGTTTGTTGATTTAAATTTACTTGTTCTTTATTTTAAATATTGTATTTGTTCCCATTTTGTTTTTTTACTTTAAAATAAGATATGTGCAGTGTGCACAGGGATTTGTTCATAGTTTTTTTATAGTCCGGCCCTCCAATGGTCTGAGGGACAGTGAACTGGCCCCTGTGTAAAAGGTTTGGGGACCCCTGGGCTGGACGGTGGGAAGTACACAGTCCGGTATTTACAAACAGGCTCAAGCCACACTCCTATGACTCACCGGCTATGCAACTTTGGGTGACTTCCTCAAACATTTAGATGACTGGTTTGATGTTTAAAAAATCATCTATATTTATAAAAAAAGGGATACAATAACACACACCACCTGAGGTGATGAAATGAAATATCCCATATAATTTAATAATGTGAAAGAAAACAATATTTATTTTTACTGTTCAGCTCTTTATGCTACATATTTTAAATGTAAATTCAAACTATAAATACTTTAATTGATGCACTTTTATCACAGAAGCAGTTATGAACACAGTATGTACAAGTCTGTTATGTCCAACACAGAAAGGGGCTCTTTGAAAGTTGATGTCTTTCAGAAAGTGGGCAGGACTGCTTTCCTTGGTCAAATAAAAAAATTAAAGCCAATCACAATGAGCTTGCTATATAATCATAACTCGGACTGTGTGGCAGGCTATGTTTAATAACAAGTCGTCACAATGAAGAATAAAATTAACAGCACCAGAAAGCTCATTACATTAACTACGCCTTTGTCTAATATAAGCAATAGCAAACTAGCAATTAAGACGTCCTCTTAATTATGAAAGACAAGTATTATTTGGGAGCTTTAAAATAAAATGCTCTAAAACATTTGACATCTGAGAAACACAATAGACACTGCTCTGACTTAAATATCATATTTACGTCTGGGTATCAAGCTTGCCAATTTATTCCTAACAGAAATTAAAATGTTAAAGATACACTTCAAAAAAGAAAACTACACTGTTTTGACAGTTTACCCACTATTTTGTGTGTGATTACACACTCAGGTCTCACTCCATGTTGTTCAAAATAAGTTATTTACCAGATGCTTACTGGTTATGGAACCAAATAGCCAATTTGACACTGTTTTGACAGTTTACCCACTATTTTGTGTGTGATTAAATTACACACTCAGGTCTCACTCCATATTGTTTAAAATAAGTTATTTACCAGGTGCTTACTGGTTATGGAACCAAATAACCAATTTGACACTTGAGGTACCTAGCAAATGTCACTGAGAACATTGTAGAAGATAAGAAGTATCTTGGAAGTGTTTGTTCTTCCCGAGAGGCAATTATATTGTAACTAACTGCTGACAGAGGTGGCCTATATCTCTTCTTTAGATACATTCTGTCTTTGAAACTGAAAAGCATTAATTCTAAACCTTGGCGTCTTTATTACTGCTTTAGTCAATACATAGGTTGCTACTTATCATCTTCACTCTGCAAGATTTATGGAGCCCACAGACACAGATTTTCATCATAGGCTCCATTTCAGTGATGGTCTATTTCTCAGGTTTCTTCTAGGCAGGCTTTTCCCCTCCTAACTGAGGTAACACAATGGAGTCTTTGGCCCGAATGAGACCACCAGGTGTCCATTGTTGGCATAAAACTATTATAATCACTGCCTCAAGAAATATCACAGCATCGATGTCTGGAATAAAAACTTTTTTTTTATTTTACTCCTTTGCAGAGAATAACTACAAGCAATCCATATTTCGCTACCTGAAAAAAATATATCATTTACAATGGTTGCTTTCATCTCACTTTCTAAACTCAAATTAATACAGGGAGAAATTTCAGTGTATATACATCTCAAATCGAGCCATTCTAGTTTGTTTCTTTGAAATTCCCATAAGAAAAGCAACCATTTTGAAATATAGGAAGTAGCTGATAAAAAGGATGATCTCGACTTACAGAACCCTTGGAAATCACTGAAAAACTTATCGCGCTCAACATATGAACCACGGTTACAAAAAAGAAGTTCTCCACTAATTAAAAGAATTCCACATTAAATTCAAAGTATAACTCTGATTTCTAAATATTTACCCCTTATAAGAAACTCACACTGTCACTACCAACATGAGAAGTTTTATAGGAGAGAATTCTGAATTTGCACATAGCGGCTGCCAACCTTAATACAAAAGCCACAAGTCCCTTGATTTATGACCTACTTTTGTTTAATGTCATGGAGGGGAAACATCAGCAGAATGAAAACAAAAAGTAGTCCACAGCGAGTAATGCCAGGGGTAGGGATGACTCGGAAGCACAGAGAGATGTTAACTTGTCATTTTCAAACTTCCCTATACTGTTTAAATATTTATTCCCGTGTCACGTATTTTATATTAATACAAAATTAAATTAATCACATGCTAATGTGGCACTTCATCACACATGTTGGGATTCCTTAGAATGAGATGCCATGATTCTGTAATTTGGATTTTAGATTAAAATGTGGATTTCCTAATGATGTTTCAGTTCACTGAAATGCAGCACAGAAAACAAAAATTTAATATACATGTATGCACAGTGCTGTATGCAAATCTATGCTGCTAAGAGTCTAACAAGTTCTGTCGTTATCAAATGAAAAGAAAAATCAAAGGTTCTATCATTTCTGTTAAATAAAAGCACAACAGAAAATTGTATGGCACTTCTAAAGAGGACACATAAAAATGCTATTTCTTCAGGTTTCTATTCATTCCCCAACCTTTGGAAAAAATCCTACAAAGCGGGACCACTGTCTTGTTTCAAGCAGGTCAATATGCACCGGAGGTCAGAACCTTTTATTGTGCCCTGCGAATCTTTGTTGGGCTGGCATTAACCACGTTTTCAAATGCCTCCACAACAGGAAGTAGCAGAACAACAGAACAAAGCAAACAATAAAAACTCACGAGCCCACAAAGAACACTGAACAATTCATTGTGGACAGAGGACTTGTGCCCTGCAAGTTGTATTTCTTTCAGAAATGTGTTAGTTGTGCATTAAGTTTCCAAGAATAATAACCGCTTTCAAATATATTTTTTGTTCTCCTCCTCTTATGATTGGAATTGGCGGTATGGGAAAAAAGTAAGCAATGTCAAAACAACACCCCAGAAAAAGCAACTTAAAAAAGGGCATATATTTGGCCCTGGCCAGTTGGCTCAGCAGTGTAACATCAGCCTGGTGTGTGCAGTCCTGGGTTTGATTCTGGTCAGGGCACACAGGAGAAGTGCCCATCTGTTTCTCCACCCTTCCCTGCTTTCTCTCTTTTCCCTTCCTGCAGCCATGGCCCGAATGGTTCAAGCAAAAGTTGGCCCCAGGTGCTGAGGATGGCTCCATGGCCTTGCCTCAGGCATTTAAAAATAGCTTATGTGCCGAGCTGCAGAGCAACACCCCAGATGGGCAGAGCACCACCCCAGATGGGCAGAGCACCACCGCTAGTGGGCTTGCTGGGTGGATCCTGGTCAGGGCACATGTGGGAGTCTGTCTCTGCCTCTCATTATAAAAAAAGAGGTGTATTTATTTCTTACCCTAGTTTTATCCAAAACAAATGTTTGCAGTAAAAGTTGTGAGAGAGCTTAATGGGACACAGCGCACCTAGAGCAGTGGTCACTCCAACTATATTCACGGGAATGCCAGCCAGGTTAGAGTGATGTTTCCATGGTCAAATGTGTTTTGGAAAAACAGTGTGTATGCTATACTGCTTACCATAATATACACTAGCATACTGAAGACCAGTTCCCCAGGTGGAGAACCCATTCAACTGTGATTCACCAGCAGTGCATTTGTCAGTAACTACGGACATAGGGCCTTGTCGGACAACTTTAGAATTGAAGGGTCAGAGCTTCCGGTGACAGGGTCTGGGGAAGGGGCGGCAGGCACCATGTCTGGCCGCGAAGGTGGCAAGAAGAAGCCCCTAAAGCAGCCCAAGAAACAGGCCAAGGAGATGGACGAGGAAGATAAGGCATTCAAGCAGAAGCAAAAAGAGGAGCAGAAGAAACTTGAAGACCTAAAAGCGAAGGCCGCGGGGAAGGGCCCCCTAGCATCGGGTGGAATTAAGAAATCTGGCAAAAAGCGAGCTGTTCCTTGAGCCTGGGCAATGGTGGTGATCCTTAATTCCATTCCTGTTTTAACATCTGGATTCCCTGTCATAACATCTCTTGCCACGTATAGCTAGAATGAAGTGTTGTCTGGAAGCCTATTGTATATTTAAGAACTTTTGTAAAAAAATGATGATAAAAAAAAAAAGAATTGAAGGGTCAGAGAACCAGGGATGGGAAGACACTGTCATAAAATTCACAATAAAAACACTGATTCTGAAGCTCCGTGAACCCCTTCAATATGTTAAATAGCTAGTAGGTAAATAGCTTGAGACTGTTTAAAAAGAGTGGGGGGCTAGGGTGGTGTGAAGAGCTCTGTGAAGTCTCTCCATCAAAAATAAGCATAACGTGGCCCTGGCTGGTGGGTGGGTCCTGGCTGGGGTGCATGCTGGAGTCTGTCTCTGCCTCCCCTCCTCTCACTGAATAAAAAAAAAAGCGTGACACCAGACAAAACTGGAGAGAACCAGCGATTTCAGGGCTCTGGAAATCGACCAAAGGCCGACCAATTCAGAAATATCTCCTCTTGACAACCCGTGCAAGCTTCCTTCAAGACCAGTGGGGGTCCGCAGCCTTTCTGGCTAGGTGTGGCTTCTCTCCTATCTGACTCCCAAACTCAAGCTCAAGAAGGCTAGTTTGCCAAGGCAGGGGTGACTGTGAAAACCAGCAGTCTGGCAGTCAAAGGGGGCACCCTTGATTTGGGGATGGGGTAACACCTCACAGCTTTTAAGGCTGAAAGTGGCAAACTGCGTAGGAAAAGAACGAGGAAAATGTACAACATATGCTTCGCTAGCCTGGGACTGCTGACCCAACGGGAATGAGTGGTTGACCAGCCATACCTTTAATTGGGAGGTTCTGGCAAGGAGAGAGCTGGATGCACTCTCCGTAAATCCTCGGACAACTGAGAGACGGCGTGTATGTGCAGGGGAGACCCAAGAGTCTGCACGGAGTCAAAGGGGGGCTGACGTGACAGCTGGCGACCTCCAAGTTCACTCTACAGTCCAGACACTTCACCGAGCCTAAGACGGAAGCTTCACGGGCCAGGGGTGTCTAGGCAAACCCCTTACCCAGTCAATGGCTACCCCTAAGCAATACAGACAGTGGTCATCCCCAGGGAGCTAGGTTAGAAAATATAAGTAAGACTGATCTCTGAGCATGAGATATCCCATGGGGAGGGGGTGGCAGGAGTCTGTAATTTAAACCACAGACAGGAACAGAAATTAAATAAACAAAAAAAAATCCCAGAAAAACTAATCAAAATCCAAAGTCACCCCAATATATTAACTAAAATTTCCAGTTTTCAACAACAAAAATACAGCACATGCAAAGAAATAGCACAGTGTGACCCTAGCCAGAAGGGCGGGGGTGGGGGTGGGGGGCAGTCAACAGAAAAGAACTCTGAATGAGTCCAGATGTTGAGCTTGGCAAAGATTTCAAAGCAGCTGCTATAAATGTGTTTAAAGAAGCAAAGGAAACTATGTCAAAAATTAAAGAAAAGTATGACGACAATGACTCCATCAATAGAGAATCTAAATAGAAAAATACAAACCATAAAAAGGGGCTGAGGAACAATTCCAGAGTTGAAAATACAATAACTGAAATGAAAGGAAATCACTAGATGGTCTCAGGATCAGATCTGAGAGGGCAGAGGAAAGAATCAGTAAACTCAAAGACATATCAATAGAAATGATTAAATTTGAAGGTTAGGAAAAAGTCAACAAAAAATGACCAGTGCCTCAGAGACCTGTGGGATACCATTATATCCACAGGGGGAGGTCCAGAGGGAAAGAAAGAGAGAAAGTGGCAGAAAAAGAATATTTGTTAAAAGACGATGGCTGAAGATGTTTCATATTTAACAAAAAGCATGAATCTATAGATCCAAGAAGTTCAATGAATTCCAAGTAGAAAAAACACAAAGAAATCCATACCTAGACATATCATCATCAAATTGCTGAAAAATAAATAAAAACAGAAAATCTTAAAAGCCACAAGAGAAGAATGACTCATCATACATAGAGGAGAAAAATTCATTCAAAAGCTGACTTCTCATCAGAAACTGTAGAAGTCAGAAGACACTGAAATGACATATTTAAAATGCTAAAAGAAAAAAAATGTTAATCAAAAATTATGTATCCAGTGAAAATATCCTTCAAAAATAAAGTCAAAATAAAGACATTCCCAGATGAATAAGAAATGAGAAAGTCAGTTTTCAGAAGGCCTTCCATACAAGAAATATTGAAGGAAGTCTGCAAGGATGAAAGGAAATGATAACAAATGGTAACTCAGATCAACAGGAAAAGGTGTTCTTTTAAACTTTTAAAAAACTAGTTTGAGAGAGAGAGACAGAGATAGAGAAACATCAATTTCTTGATCCACTCAATTCATGCATTGGTTGACTCTTGTATGTGTCCTGAATGGGGATCAAACCCACAACCTTGGCATATGGAGACATCACTCTAACCAATGGAGCTACCTGGCCATGGAATGCATACTTTTAAAATTATTGAGACTGCTTTAAGTATTTAATAAGTGTATTAAGAACAATAATAATCTCTTGATTATCTGGAGGAGAAAAATTGACCACTTTAAATAGTAACTTTTAAGCCCTGGCATGTTGGCTCAGTGTTAGGATGTTGGCTCGGCGTGTGGATGTCCCAGGTTCAATTCCCAGTCAGGGCTCATAGGAGAAGCACCCATCTGCTTCTCCACCCTTCCCCATCTCACTTTTCTCTTCTCCTCCCTTCCTGCAGCCATGGCTCAATTGGAGCGAGTTGGCTCCGGGTGCTGAGGATGGCTTCATGGCCTCCACCTCAGGCACTAAAAATGGCTCTAGTTGCAATGGCACAAGGACCCCAGAGGGGCAGAGCATCGCCCCCTAGTGGGCATGCTGGGTGGATCCCAGTCTGGCGCACGTGGGAGTCTGTCTCTGCCTCCCCTCCTTTTAATAAAAAAAAAAAAAAAAAAAAAAAAAAAAAGTAACTGTTAAGACACTATTTTTAAATGACTATTAATACTAGCAAGAATAGTAACATGAATAGAATGCATTTAAAAAATTAAATTTAGTAGCAAAAATATCTGCATACTGATCTTCCCTAATGTTCTGAACTGCATGGTAACCAGCTGATGCCACTCTGCGTCTCTGACAACAGAGCCCTTCCCTCTGCCCATCTCTCAGCCAAGACCTCATGAGAACAGTGCCCTCTCCCTGAGGAAAGCAGGGTAAGGGGCCAGCGGCCGAGGAAATGGGCATCAGTCTCCACGGGATGTGGACTCTAAGAGCACTGCAGTCAACCAGAAGGCAGAAGACCCAGACAAGGAAGGGAGTGAAGAAGGGGACCCTTGACGTGGGGACTGGGTGGACATCTGCTCTATTGTCACAGCTGAGGAACAGATCATTAAAAAAACTGACCATTGGTACCCTTCTGACCACTTTTGGTCAAGAACTTGATGACGCTCAGTATTCTAATACTTTGGGATGGCATTTATACGACGAGAAAGCTTAATCTTGAAGTCGATATAGTTTGACACTTGAGTTTATATTAAGTCTAGTATGTTGCCTAGTGTGACTAACACTGCTTTAGAGTGATTCACAGCAGCCACGTGGCATCCTCCTCCAAACCCTACCGATGTTACCGGGAGCAGGAGAATTAACTGTTCAAAGGGGCCCGGGGGGACTGCCGGCCCTCATTCAACAATGCAAAGCAGTCTAGAAGAAACACGTCACGCCTAGAAGGAGAACAGAGGGGCCGGTCCGTAGGCCTCCAGGCTCTTCTCCAAACTCAGGGGCAACGGACCCGAAGACCAAGCACATGCCAGCCAGGAGGTACCAACAGGAAGGAAAAGTGTCAGCAGACAGGAAAGGCCCTGGTGCTCATTCAAGAGAGCCACCTCTGCAAACCCACCCGCAGCCCAGTGAGGACGATGGCACCTGCAGTACAGGTGGCGGCACGGTGAGGACCCCGCCCAGAAGGTGCAAAGATACCTCTGTCTGAGCTCGCTTTCATTTTCTCACAGAAGAACATTATGTTTGTGGATTATCAGTTCTTTCACATTATGCTATTTGAATGGAATTACACATATGTAAAGTAACGAGAGTCCAATAATTTTGTTTGTTTGATGTGTGTGTGCACGCGTGTGTGTGTGTGTGTGGAGAGGACGCAGACACAGACTCCCGCATGCGCCTGACCAGAATCCACCTGGTAATCCCGCTGGGGGCGATGCTTTGTTGCAACTGGAGCCATTTTTTTAGTGCCTGAGGCGGTGCCCAGGCCAACTCACTCCAACCAAGCCACAGCTGCAGAGGGGAAGAGAGAGAGAGAGAGAGAGAGAGGAGATAAGCAAGAGGGGGAGGGGTGGAGAAGCAGATGGGCACTTCTCCTGTGTGCCCTGGCTGGGAATCAAACCCGGGACATCCACAGGCTGGGCTGACGTTCTACCACTGAGGCAACCGGCGGCGAGGGCAAGAGCAAGTGCTTTTTAAAAGTGTATGCAAATAGGCCTGACCAGGCAGTGGCGCAGTGGATAAAGCGTCGGACTGGGATGCAGAGGACCCGGGTTCAAGACCCCGAGATCGCCAGCTTGAGTGAGGGCTCATCTGGTTTGAGGAAAAGCCCACCAGCTTGAACCCAAGGTCGCTGGCTCCAGCAAGGGGTTACTCGGTCTGCTGAAAGCCCGCGGTCAAGGCACATATGAGAAAGCAATCAATGAACAACTAAGGTTGCAACGCGCAATGAAAAACTAATGATTGATGCTTCTCATCTCTCTCCGTTCCTGTCTGTCTGTCCCTGTCTATCCCTCTCTCTGACTCACTCTCTGTCTCTGTAAAAAATAAATAAAAATTAAAAAAACCAAACTTTTAAAAGCGTATGCAAATAGGAATATAAAAATACAAAAGTGAAGGGTGACCTGGGAAAAGGAAGCAATACATCACGTGGTGTGAATGTGTGTTTCAACAAAACTGGCTTTTATTTAGGCAGCGGTGGGTTAGCAGACTTTCTTTAAATAGTTAGGGATCTGTAAAGTGCAAAGCGCCTATAATGTAATCTATGTTTTCCGCAAATCCCCATCAGGGCCATTTGCTTAAGAAACCCACGCTTCCTGGCTGGGGGCCAGCATACCAAACCTGCCTAGTAGCGCATAGCTGTACGTCTGTTACTAAATTAGGAAACGGAGCCGGCAAAGTCAGGGCCAACAGCAAAGAGAAAAGGTTCAGCATCATGAGTCTGCACTTCTTCTCAAAAGCTAGATCATTATAACACCTTTAATTTAGAATTACCAAAGTAATTTAGCCTAATAAGAAGCAATACTGAGAAATAATTAAGTGAAGACAAAGAGAATAATAATACAACTATGTATTTAACAAAAGTCACCTTCTAAATAGCCTTAATCTTGACGTTGAAAAGAAATGAACGACCACCATGGAGGGCTTCCTTGTCCCAGGAACAAATATTAAAATGCTGCCGTCTTTTTCCAAGCAGTGAGGAAGAAATGGGCAGTTGCTCACAATTTTTACTGAGATTTACTGACATACTTTCGATAGAGTGCTGTTTAGAGAAGCTAAGGAGAACCTTCCGAGAGTTGAGTGGAGAAACGCAGATACGGATTTCAGGAGAACAAGTCACAGTGTCCATGCTCAGTCATTTGAGGATGACATAAACATATAGATGGAAAATACATAATTTTCCACTTTCCAAATTTTACTTGCCCCTAATTAGCAAGACAAAGAGGTTTAAAAAGACAGTGGTTGTTAAGTAACATTCCTGTATTTTAAACATATCTTCATCTTTTGTGTTGTTTTTTTTTAAGGTAAGAGGAGGAGAGATGGAGAGACAGACATCTGCATGCACTCCAACTGGGATCCACCTGGCAACCTCATCTGGGGAAGATGCTTGAGTATCGGGCTACTTTCAGTGCCTGAGGCTGATGCACTCAGACCAAAGAGCTATCCTCAGCACCCAGGATATTTCTAATTATTTCTCAGTATTGCTTCTTATTGAGCAGGGCCATGCTCAAACCAACGGAGCCACTGGCTGCAGGAGGGAAAGAGGAAGGGGGAGAGAACAAAGGGTTGCTTCTCCTGTGTGCCCTGACCAGGAATTGAACCCAGGATGATCATATACTAGGCCAATACTCAATCCACTGAGCCACCAGCCACGGCTACCCCCATTCTTTATTAAAAGCTAAAGCTTGAATTTTAAAGGTATTGGGACAATTTTAGTTCTGGCAAAATCTGAATGATCTTTTCTTATACACATTTTGTTAAACATTAATAATGTCCAAAGTAGCACTTATTTTTACTTTAGGTCTATGAAAGAATTAAAAAATTCAATGAGTATTTGCTACAAAATTGGTATTTTCATATGTATGAAATGTATTTAAATGCCAGAATTTGTAAATTATAGAAAATTAAATAATAAAGTTCAAGTGTTGTAACAGACCCTGAAAGGCTCATCAAACATGGCTTAAAAAAATGTTTACCATACTTACTTCCCAACCTTTAGCAACACAGATATTCGTTCATATTTATAAAACATCCACAGACAGAACCCTTCCAGTGACCATCCTAATCGCTGAGGATCCTTTTATCTGATGTCTTTAAATATATATTATTCACAAGGTCTTTATGGGACAGCAGTATGCATTTAGGTGACTTGGAGTAGGTCAGACTTAAGAGTCTTTATATTCTTCTTCTTTTTTTTTTGTATTTTTCCGAAGCTGGAAATGGGGAGGCAGTCAGACAGACTCCCGCATGCACCTGACCAGGATCCACCCGGCATGCCCACCAGGGGGCGATGCTCTGCCCATCTGGGGCGTTGCTCTGTTGCAACCAGAGCCATTCTAGCGCCTGGGGCAGAGGCCAAGGAGCCATCCCCAGTGCCTGGGCCATCTTTGCTCCAATGGAGCCTCGCTGTGGGAGGGGGAGAGAGAGACAGAGAGGAAGGAGAGGGGGAGGGGTGGAGAAGCAGATGGGTGCTTCTCCTGTGTGCCCTGACCAGGAATTGAACCGGGACTTCCACACATGCTCTACCACTGAGCCAATTGGCCAAGGCACCTTTATCTTCTTTCTGTTCAACTCCCACCCCCAACATCTGGCCATCAGTGAACAGCAGAAACAGGTCCACAGGGGGTGGGACAAACAGTTTTTCTCGGTCTCAAGTCTGTCTGTTCTCCAACTATCCGTCCTGCAGATGTAGCATGCAGACCGTGTTGTCTGGTCCCTGGTTGGGCCCTTCCCTGTCCCTGCACTATTGGTAAGAGGCACAATGGTGTGGAAGGCACAACCACACTGGAGCAGCAAGCTTGAAGTTCTAAGTTACATAAACAAGGGCAAGACACAGATTGAGTGATTAGAAATTATACGGAAGAGTGTAATGATCCCCATAAAGCACTTTGATACACGGTCTTCCGTTCCATCTTTCTCTTCTTATTGCTACCAAAGGAGGAAAAATAAATGCTCTTTGGCTGTAAAAAAAAAAAAAATCAATTAAATTTGATTTTTTTCAAAAGAAATTTGAAAAAGAACCAAGTTGGAGGAACTACACAGCCCTACTTCAAAACTTCCTCTAAAGCTACAGTAATCATGCCAATGTGGTATCAACATCAGGAAAGACATAAAGGCTAATGGAAACAGAACATTAGAAATATACCCATATGTTTATGGTCAGTCAGCTGATTTTCAAGAAAGAAAGAATAATCTTTCAACAGATCGTGTTGGAAAAACTGAATATCCCAAATCTAAAAATAACCAAACCCTTTCCTCACATCACATACAATAATTAACTTGAAATAGACCGGAGACACAAATGTGACAGATCATTATATGTAAGAAAACACAAGAGAAAAACATTTCTGTGACCTTAGGCTAGGCAAACAGTGCTTGAATATGACAACAGCACAATCCATAAAATAGAAAAACTGATAAAGAGGGCTTTATCAAAATTTAAACCCTTTGCTCTTCAAATGAAAAGATAGTTAAGTTGCCCATACTTAGAATCCCATGGATCTTTACGAACTGTAAACTTTCTTTCTTAATTTTTTTTCTTTCATTTTTTAGTGAGAGGAAGGAAGGCAGAGAGACAAATTCCTACACGTGCCCCCTGACCGAGATCCACCCGGCAAGCCCACTAGGGGGCGATGCTCTGCTCATCTGGGGCCCTTGCTCCGTTGCTCAGCAACAAAGCCATTTTTTTTAAGTGCCTGAGGCAGAGTCAGGAAGCCATCTTTGGCGCCCAACGCCAACTTGCTCTAACCAATGGAGCCATGGCTGCAGGAGAGGGGGGAAGAGAGAAAGAGAGAGAGAGAGAGAGAGAGAAGGAGGAGGGGTGGGGAAGCAGATGGTAGCTTCTCCTGTGTGCCCTGACTAGGATTCAAAGCCAGGACATCCACACGCTAGGCAGACGCGCTACCACTGAGCCAACAGGCCAGGGCAAGAACTGTGAACTTTTAATAAAGCAAATAAAATTATTGTCACTTGACCCCTAGGTCTCCATTTCCTGATCCAATGTGGTAGTTGGATTTTAACTCGATGGGTTCTGATAATCCTTCTACCACTAAAATCCAACGTCCTTAAATTTACGCTAACACTAATGGGTTTGATTTTATGAAGGGCACAGAACGACAGACTTGAAATTCTGCTTTCTGCTGCTGACAGGCATGACATAACAGGGCGTGAGGGTTAACATACTATGTTTATTACACAAATGTTAGTTTTTCAGAAAGGGATAGTAAAAAGTATTAAAGAACTATGATGTCAATTATGTGTGGGGGGTAGAAAGGAGTTTGGTAACAACCTCATATCAAACTAAACTTTGCTTAATTACTCCTATTACATCAACCCCTGGCGACTCATAAAGCTTTTCATTCACTAAAACAATCATTAACTTCAAAATTATTTGCACAATAGAAAATCTGATTTAAATTAAAACCTTTAGCAGATTAAAAACATAATTTATGGATGAAGTAAGCAGCAAGCATGTTCAAATAACATGAAAAAAATTAATGTTTTACATGCTGAAGACACTACCTTTTAAGAAATACTTATTCCAGCACATACCCTACATCCTGCCAGTTAAGTCTGCCTCACAATTGTACAGTTTGACATGAAACTATGTTTTTTAAAATCATGTCACAAAACAACACCTCTCACAATACTCTGCAAGTTGATTTTGATCCAAATATAACAATTATATCTCTGAGTTCTCATTAATAGGTTGTGTAAAAAAACCCACATTTTATAAGCTCTTAAGAAAATTCACTTTAAAAGATTTAAGAACATGGCCACAGCCTGCTGGCTCAGTGGTAAACTGTTGGCCCGGCATGTGGATGTCCCAGGTTTGATTCCTGGTCAGGGAACACAGGAGAGGCACCCATCTGCTTCTCTACCCCTCCCCCTTCCCTCTCTTTCTCTTCTCTTCCCATATCCATGGTTCGATTGGTTCACGAGCATCGGCCCCAGGCACTGAGGATGGGTCTGTGGAACCTCTGCTTCAGGTGCTAGAAATAGCTCGGTTGCAAGCATGGTCCCAGATGGGCAGAACATTGGCCCCAGACTGGGGTCGCTGGGTGGATCTCAGTTGGGGCGCATGCAGGAGTCTGCCTCTCTATCTCCTCTCCTCTTACTTAGAAAAGAAGAAAAAAAAGGTTAAGAACAGTTATCTTCATTGTTTCTTTTTTAAATACTCCTAATTCCTCGTATTCATAAACCACAAATGGTTATAACCCAGTATGGGCTTCTATCACGGCAACCACAACTCTTTTGACCAATTATTGGAAGGAGGGATTTTAATTGGGGAGGCTGCTTGTCAAATCCATGATTTAGATGGAGAATCCTCAAGGCCGATGGGTGGGTGCATTTCAGAGACAATGTAATAGGAAATACCCAAATTCAAATCCCTCGCTCCTGAACACCACGCACAGTTCAGTCCCTCCCATCAGATAGATGACTTGCTAAATCCTCTCCAACGACCTCCGTACCCTGTTCCCATACAGCACCGTGCTCTTAACAGACCACAGTGTAGAAAATTAACCATACACAGGAAGGAGAGAGAAACAGCACTGCGTGTGAGGTGACCTGGAAGGACAGCCCTCAAGATGTCAACCTGGATCTCCACTGTGAGGATGTAGCTGCTCTGAAGTATGTTCACAGGGGTCAGGTTCCTGCCTTCATCGGTGTCGTGACTGATGGAGAGCCTTCCCAAGGGCAAACGACGAAACTTTCTCCTTTTTGCCTTTTTAAGAAAGTGTTGCCCTGGCCGGTTGGCTCAGTAGTAGAGTGTCAGCCCGGTGTGCAGAAGTCCCAGGTTCAATTCCCGGCCAGGGCACACAGGAGAAGCGCCCATCTGCTTCTCCACCTTCCCCCTCTCCTTCCTCTCTGTCTCTCTCTTCCCCTCCCACAGGCGAGGCTCCATTGGAGCAAAGTCAGCCTAGGTGCTGAGGACGACTCCATGGCCTCCGCCTCAGGCGCTAGAATGGCTCTGATTGCGGCAGAGCAACGCCCTAGATGGGCAGAGCATTGCCCCCTGGTGGGCGTGCCGGGTGGATCCCGGTCAACGCATGCGGGAGTCTGACTGCCTCCCCGTTTCCAACTTCAGAAAAATACAAAAAAAAAAAAAAAAATCTATGTTACTATAAAGTTACTAATATATTGCTAACTATAGCATAAAGTTACTTTACAAATAAAGTACTATGTACTACAGACATGGTAATAAAGTAACTTTGGGTCTACAAGAGACATTGAAAAAAGTAGGTTCTGAATATGAGTTTAGGACTCCAGCAGACAGTTTACTCATTTATATATTCAATGGTCACGCAGGAAGCCAAGGGCAGGCAGATAAGGTACCCACGTCAGCTGTCAAACTGGGGACCTTAACCACTCTGTCTAGTCTCTTCTTTGGAATACACAGTTTAAAATATTAGAAGAGAACATTTTATTGTCAAAGCGCTTTTGAAGTCTGGGCCTAGATCTGGTCTCCCTTCTTCATCTCCACACAGCATGATACATGGAGCCGACAAATGCTTTTTGTTATGTAGATGAACTAGTAAGTGCCCCGGTCATGTAGACCAGTGGTCCCCAGACCCCGGGCCATGGACCGGTACCAGTCCGCAGAGAAAGAATAAAAAACTTACATTATTTCCGTTTTCTTTATATTTAAGTCTGAACGATGTTTTATTTTTAAAAAATGACCAGATTCTCTCTGTTAAATCGGTCTAAGACTCATTCTTGACGCTTGTCTCGGTCACGTGATACATTTATCCGTCCTACCCTAAAGGCCGGTCCGTGAAAATATATTCTGACATTAAACCGGTCTGTGGCCCAAAAAAGGTTGGGGACCACTGATGTAGACAACCTACAAAACACATAAAGTCTCTTGGTATTTGCTGCCGTCCATGTGTGTATATATATAGCCTGGTGACACCAGGAGGGTGCTCGGCTGGCGATCAATTATTTAGTCCCATTTTTGGAATGAAAAGTGCTAGCTAGCTATTTTATCAGCACTGATGTAGAACTGTGAAAAGCTGAGTCTCAGTTGGAGGGTAAATTGCCCTGAATTACTACAGAGTCTGCCCAAGAGGGTAATACGGGTCAACAGTTTTGACAATTTGGGGGGAAGGAGGTATCTATCATCGTAAGACCCTTTGTGTTCTGAGGATTCCCAGACAGCGCTGGTCTGGCCTCCCTCTGAGCTGACCACTGAGGGACAGGTCCAATGGGAGAGATAAGAAACCAGGGCTGAGCCGTGACCCCAGTGCCACCCCGCGTCCCGGAGACTGTGCCCCAGGGACTGTGCAAGTGAGCACCTGTCTCAGCCCTGCAGCAGTGGGGCGGCACCATGGAAGAGGCATTGCAGTCTGTGGTCATAACTGTCAGACCATGGAAGTGACGTCTCTACAGACGGTGGAGTAAGCAATGGGGGCCGCCCTAGAGTGATAGGCTCTCGTCCTTCTACGTCAGGGATTGGGAACCTATGGCTCGTGAGCCAGATGTGGCTCATCAAAAGTGATGGCTGCATCCGGCTCGCTGACAAATCTCTAATAAAAAAAAAATAATAACGCTAAAAATATAAAACATTCTCATGTATTACAATCCATTCATTTCCTACCACTCATGTTCATGGTTGTGGGTGGCTGGAGCCAATCACAGCTGTCCTCCGGGATAACACCAGATTTTTATTGGATAATGTGTAACGTACACGGGTCGTTGTATGGCTCTCATGGAATTACATTTGAAAATATGTGGCGTTCATGGCTCTCTCAGCCAAAGAGGTTCCCGACCCCTGCTCTACATCCTCTGCAGGAGGGACGCTGAGTGGCTCCTCCCTCTACCGTACACCAACGAGACAGAGATTTCCAAACACTTAGGTGGACCCAGGACAGATAAAAGGAGACATCCTAAATTTCATTTCAGTAAAGAAGTAGAGACTCAACTGGAGGAAAAATAAATTTGAAGAAAAGAACTAATAAACTCAAGCGTGCTTGGAGCCTGAGTTTGAGGGACAATCCGAGCTAGTTATGTCTAGTACATTTTTCTGTGCGTGTGTGTGCTTTTATCTGTTGGAGTTCAAGGTGGACGTGCTCATGTTTTTCATTTGGGCTAAAAGCCCTTCCTTTTTTGGTATGCAAAACAACTTCTCAAGGATAAAAGCGTTTCAGAAAAATAGGCGGATTTATATGCCAGATGGAATAAGCAACATCTTTTCTGACTCCTGGTTACATTCTGTTTGTTACCGAAACCTTCTCCCATGGGAGTGCCCGGTTTCTAGTAAATCACAAAAGCATCAGGCTTCTCGGGACTGTCAAAGGTTAGCTGGTGCTTCTGACTCTTCTAACATCTAGTGTCCTTTGTGGCTTTTACTAAGGGTGAGTCACAAAGTGTTTGGCTCTGTCCTGATGGAAATCTTTCCCTAATCATCCTTTATTTATAAGTGCACAGTATTTCTCTTCATAGTAGATAACATAATTTTACTTAAGCAAAAGGTCTTAGGGAGAAAACGACTTTAAATATGTTCCGTAACAAATAACATTATAGTTTTGGTCCCAGAAGTAGCAGAAGGCAATAGATAACTGTCCCAGCGGTCCATAGCTTACACATGTAAGACAATGCAAGCAAGCGATCAGGTGAGAAATCAAAGAACATATACCAGGACTTCCAGTTCTAGACACGACAGGGTCAGGGACACCAGATTAGCTTCTGAATGAACTACAACAGTAAAACTGCCCAAAAATATATAGACAACTGTTTCCAAGCAATGGACAAGAAACACAGGACCTTGATCTGTGAAGGAAGGGAAACACAAGAGGAGAGCCTCATGTCAGACACGGCTTAATGCCAAGGGGCACAATCTGGGCCACAACAGCACAGGAATGTGAAACCCGAGCCCAGCAGTCTCACAGAGCAGAAGAGCTGGAGATCAAATCTGGGGGCTGGAGCAGTTGGAAAACACAAGACATGGCACCAGGGAGGACAAAGCTGTGACAGGATGCAGAGGGGCTGAATAAACAGCAAATTGGAGTGTGTAAAAGAAATTCATGGGCCCTGGCCGATTGGCTCAGTGGTAGAATGCTGGCCCAGCATGTAGATATCCCAGGTTCGATTCCTGGTCAGGGCACACAGGATAAGTGACCATCTGCCTCTCTACCCCTCCCCCTTTCTCTCTCTCTCTCCCTCTTCTCCTCCCACAGCAATGGCTCGATTGGTTCGAGTGCATCGTCCCCAGGTGCTGAGGATGGCTGCGTGGAGCCTCTGCCTCAGGCACTAAAAATAGCTCAGTTACAAGCATGGCCCCAGATGGAGAGAGCATCGGCCCCAGCTGGGAGTTGCCGGGTTGATCCAAGTCGGCATGCATGCAGGAATCTGTCCATCTCCCCTCCTTTCACTTGAAAAAGAGAAGGAAAAAAAAAAAAGAAATTCATGGAGTAGAAGAATGGAACAACAGGTATTCTATTTTTAGATAAAGAGAAAAAAGAAAGAACAAAGCCTTGGTGACCGTGAAACAGTACTGGATGATCTAAAGTATGTGATTGAAGTTCCCAAAAGAGAAAAAATAGAACAGAAAAAAATATAAAGAAATAATGACAGAAAACTTCCCATTCTGGGCGTTTAAAAAAACCCAAAAAACAAGTAAGATATTTTTTAAATCTTGCATTGTGGCAAATCATAAACAAATTGATAAGTAACACCAACAGTAAAGAGAACATTTTTGATGTAGCCACTGAAAAAGACATTATATATAAAAAACCTAAATCGACTCAAAAAGTGACCAGTCACTTTATAAGAGAAGAGATTCCCAACAGTTTCCACCCTGACAGACACCGGACGAGGACCCTGTACAGACAAGGGTTAAAGAGAGACCAGTCCACGTACAATGGGCCTTTTTCTTCTGATTACATCTTATCTCCATCCACCTGTGCAAGTTCAGGCCTCCTCACTGCATGTTCCTGCCACAACTTATCCTTATTTATGCTGTGCATTCGTTTCCAAATTGCAGAAGCTATAGTCTTTTTCATTTTTCTTTTTAAGCTGGGGGGTGGGGGGGGAGGGGAAGAGATGAGAAGCATCAACTCATAGTTGCATCATTTTAGCTATTCACTGATTGCTTTCTCCTATGTGCCGTGACTGGGGAAGGCGGGCCCAAGCCGAGCCAGTGACCTCTTGCTCGAGCCAGCAACCTTGGATCATATTGATGATCCCACCCTCAAGCCAGTGACCCTGGAGTTTAGAACCTGGGACCCCAGTGTTCACTCAGGTTGGTACTCTATCCACTGCGCCACCACTGATCAGGCGATAGTGTTTCTTAAAATGCTTTCTCTCTTTTAGCCTTTATGATATAATTAAATATTTAATAACCCATTCTGAAATAGAGTTGCAATTTCCTGCTTCCATCATCTGTCTGCCTTCTTATTCAGTTTTGTATCCTTTAATCTTTTTGTTTCAGGTAGAGCTCCTTGCAATGTTACTTATAAAGCGGGGCTTGTGCTGGTAAGTTCCCATTTTTGTTTGGTTAAAAAGCCTTTCCTTACAAAATGTTATCAACCCATGTCACCCCCAATACATTTAAAAGAAACCAAAAAGGAGAAACCAGTCTTACTAGTTTCAGAGTTCTTAGACCACAGACCATGACTTCGATGATTTTATCGAGAAGATATTTTTAGGAAGTGATGATTATTAACTCATCCTGGAACCATGTCTGACCCGTGCTATTCAATTAGCCTCTTGTTCAGGCTAGAGCCGGCGGACCGGGTCAGGAAGGAGAGGAACCAGGTGCAGAGCGCCTTCCTCCGTGTGGTGTGTGCTGCTGGCTGGAGCTCCGTACCACTCAGACCCACCACCTCAGTGTTTGCTGACCAGTGCGATGGCCATCCATCTACCCCGGGGTCAGAGGCCATGTGAAACGTTGGGCATCGAAAACAGCTGCTCTGACCAGAGCGTGCACACACGCGGGCCCGCAGGAGAGCCGGGGAATTAACACCCACCTCCCACCTGAGCGACTCTCAGCCGATAGGTTCTGGGAGTTGATGTTCAGATGCTTCCCTCTCTCAGCACTCGAGTGGGACGCCCAGGAGGCTCGCGTGTTATGCCAGACTGAGCCCAGCTGCCCACTGTGGGGGCTGGTGCGGGATGTCAGAGCACGCGGCCCACAATGTGCCCCTCTGGTGCGCAGAGGACTCGGAGTGAAAGGCACGGAGGAAGGGCAGATCCTGAAAGCGGGAGATGAAAGTCCCACGCATTCCCCCCACCAGGGCGGTAGCCGCCGAGGGAAACCTGGACAGTGAGCCTCGTCAGGAGGACCTTCATCTTCCTACCCTCTTTCCCGCAGTGGACGGCCCTGCCCATACCCCGACCTCCACGTTCTCACAGTGGGCAGGTTCTGTGCACGTAAAAATCACCAAATAAAACGTGTATACTTTTCTCCGTTTCATTTGTCAGCTGTCAATTTCAGGCGCAGCCAGACCCTAGGAGGGCAGAGGAGGAATGTTACCTCCCCCAGCGACCGAGTAACACGCTCCTCACGGCCTGTCCTCATTCCTGTGTTCCATCACCTGTCACACCGTGCTCCCTGCTGCACTCAGGGAAAAAAAAGACATCTAACAAAAGGGTGCAAAGTATATCATAGGAGGCAAAAACAGCTCAACCAGGCAGTGGCACAGTGGATAGAGTATCACACTGGGATGCAGAGGACCCAGGTTCAAAACCCCGAGGTCACTGGCTTGAGTGCGGGCTCATCTGGCTTGAGCGCGGAGTTGCTGGCTGGAGTGTAGGATCATAAACATGACCCTATGGTTGCTGGCTTGAGCCCAAAGGTTGTTGGCTTGAAGCCCAAGGTTGCTGTCTTGAGCAAGGGGTCACTGACTCTGCTGTAACACCCCCCCTTGTCAAGGCACATATGAGAAAGCAATCAATGGATAACTAAGGTGTTGCAATGAAGAATTGATGCTTCTCATCTCTCTCCCTTCCCGCCTGTCTGTTCCTCTCTCTGTCTCTCCCTCTAAAATAAAAAACAAAGACAAACAAACAACAAAAAAAACAGGACAAGTGACAGCAGAACCACTCAGACATAATAATGATCACGCTATTGCTACTCCGGACCTCCTACTATTCGTGAGAACTTCTGCCATTTCACAGCATGAGAGTTAAGTAAAAAGGAGAGTTCAATACAGAACTAACCCTGCACCCCACAGAGGCTGAGTTCAGCCTTCAAGGCAGCTATGGTAATGCAGAGCCCGGCTGCTGACAACCCAGAGAAGCCAACAAGAGCTACCTCTCGCACAAAGCCCAGGGGCCTAAGACTGAGCCCAGGGCTCGGGATAGTAAGAAAACCTAGACTGTGTCGGCCTGTCTTCCCTCTGTGGTCTGCTCATCCTCCCCACTTCTGTTCTCCACTCTGCATGGCCACGCCCAGCGCCTCCTGGGACAACAACGGACTGAGCGGTGTCTCAGGGAGACAGAGAGACGGGTTTTCTCTTCCTGCCTCCTGTTCTCTTTTCTCCTCTGCCAACAGTCTCTTCCAAAATCCCCCCCCCACACACCAAAAATAAAGAAAAAGACCCTGCTCAGGCAAGGCACCTGTGCCAGGGCCAATCAACTGTGCACAGAAAGCAATGCCACCTGGTGGGCAGAAGGCACTGTTCTTCACCCCAACGGAATGAGGCGAAGGAACAGTCCCAGAGAATGGATATTGGCAAATAGCCCAACAGAACCAACCACACGAGCCGTGGACGTGTTTGCGACACTGAGGGAAACACTGACCTTCTTCACAGCAGTGTGAACATACGACAAATGTCACAGTGCACACAAATGCGGGCTCTCGTAAAACTGCTGCTATCCCATCTAAGACCTTAATTTTAAAACTCTCTGTAGCCACTAAAAACTGCAAATGTTTCAAACTTTTCAAATGTGCTCTAAAATGTTCAAATTTTAAAGACTGGCCCTGGCCGTTTGGCTCAGGGGTAGAGTGTTGGCCTGGCGTGTGGAAGTCCCGGGTTCAATTCCCGGCAGGGCACACAGGAGAAGTGCCCATCTGCTTCTCCATCCCTCCTCCTCTCCTTCCTCTTTAAATTTTTTTTAAATTTATTTATTCATTTTTTAGAGGAGAGGGAGAGAGAGAGAGAGAGAGAGGAGAGACAGAGAGAGAGAAGGGGGGAGGAGCTGAAAGCATCAACTCCCATATGTGCCTTGACCAGGCAAGCCCAGGGTTTTGAACTGGCGACCTCAGCATTTCCAGGTCGACGCTTTATCCACTGCGCCACCACAGGTCAGGCTCCTTCCTCTTTATCTCTCTCTTCCCCTCCCGCAGCCAAGGCTCCATTGGAGCAAAGTTGGCCCGGGCACTGAGGACAGCTCCACGGTCACCGCTTCAGGCATTAAGAAGAGCTCGGTTGCTAAGCAACAGAGCAACGCCCCATATGAGCAGAGCATCGCCCCCTAGTGGGCATGCCGGGTAAATCCCGGTCGGGCACATGTGGGAGTCTGTCTCTCTGCCTCCCCTCCTCTCACTGAATAAAAAGAAATTTTTTTAAAGACTGATCATGATCTTACAGTCAAAGGGTACTCAACCACAACAAACACACAGAGTCAACGTGAAGTGTTTTGAGGGAACGTAAAATGTGAGAGGTCTACATGTGACAGCAGGGACTAGGTAGATGGTCAACCAGTCAGATGGCGATTGGTGTCCATTGTCATTAAATGGAGACATATGGCAGCGTCCCTCCCATTTCTTTTTTACTATAATTAAAATACACTGTCCCAAACATGACCACACATTTGAGGAGGTAGACCTGGCCCTTCACTCATTCAAATGACGACAGTGAAATCACCTCATAAAGAGATGTATACAGTGAACGAATACGTAACAAGACCTAGTCCACTGCTGCTGTGACGGCCTAGCGAGGAGAACAACACACGGCTCACTCAAAGCTCCTGTTCAAAATGTTACTGCCTGTAATTTGACTCGAAACAAGAAAAACCAAACACTGACAGTAGAAAATAGCTAAGGAGATAAAACCAGGAGTAAATGTCTCGACTCTAAAGTAACAGATGAGATAGAAATAAAAGTTATGTGAGAGCAGTCAGGAGACCGGTGCCCTTCGCAAGCAAGGAGGAAGCCACCAAGGGTGCCAGCCACACATCCTTAACCTCCGGAGCATAATGGGAGGAAATGACCACAGGCTACCGCAGAGTGCCTGCCTTACGTTCCAGGAAAAGAGAACAATAGAATACAAAGAACAATGGTTTAACAAAGTATCACATTCTCAGCTGGCAGTTAATCATACATAGAAAGGGCTTACAAAGAGGCCCTGGCAGGTTGGCTCAGTGGTAGAGTGTTGGCCTGGTGTATGGATGTCCCGGGTTCGATTCCTGGTCAGGGCACATAGGAGAAGTGCCCATCTGCTTCTCCATCCCTTCCCTCCCCACCTTCTCCTTCTGTAGCGTGGCTCGAATAGTTTGAGGAAAGTTGGCCCCAGGCACAGAGGATAGCTCCATGGCCTCACCTCAGGTGCTAAAATAGCTTGATTGCCGAGCAACAAAACAGGGGCCCCAGACGGGCAAAGCAGCACCTGGTAGGGGGCTTGCCTGGTGGATCCTGGTTGGGGCACATGTGGGAGTCTGTCTCTGCCTCCCCACCTCTCACTTAATAAAAAAATAAATTTAAAAAATTTTTAAAAAGGACTTACAAAGACAGTATTATACTGATGCATTCTGATTCTACGATATAGCTTTATAAGATTCATATATGAAAATATGAAAACTAAAAGTATATTTGAATATTTTCTTGGTAATCTCCAAAAGAGAATAAATTTCCTGAATATCTGAATATAGAAACCTCACAAAGCTAGAATGAGCCTAATTACACACAATAATTCTAAAGGAAGGACCATACTCCTACACTGTATATTGTAAATTCTTCTCTTATTTCTAAGTGGAAAAAGAAATACATCAGATGAGGTTAAAAATTATTTTTTAAACAGAATGACTGCTTTACTAGTACCATTTCAGTAAATAATATCGAATCTCCACATGAAGGCCACCACATAAAGTCTAAAAATTAATCAGTTATTATGCGTTCATCAAGAAATTTCTGTTCATCGAGAAAAACTTTGGAGCCTGACCTGTGGTGGTGCAGTGGACAAAGCATGGACCTGGCACGCTGAGGTCGCCATTTTGAAACCCTGAGCTTGCCCGGTCAAGGCACATGCAAGAAGCAACTACTACGAGTTGATTCTTCCCGTTACTTGCCCCCTTTCTCTCTCCTCTCTTTAAAATATTAAAAAAAAAAAAAAACTTTGGAGAAAGTATTTTTTAAATTAGAAAGAAGTATTATAGACCCTTTCATTCATGGATTTAACTTGAATCGTTTTGACACTCCCCTGGGACCACAGCGTTCCACACCAGGGAGCAAGTTGTAATTCTGGTGAGTCACACGCATTTCACTTGGACATACTAGCGTTTTGGCTGGTGTTCCTGAAAGTTATTAAATAAAATAATCCCAGCCAATGTGACATCTGCATTTTTCTCTGCTCATTCTTTTTTTTTTTCTTTGACAGAGACTCAGAGAAAGGGATAGATAGGGACAGACAGGAAGGGAGAGAGATGAGAAGCATCAATTTTTCGTTGCAGCACGTTAGTTGTTCATTGATTGCTTTCTCATATGTGCCTTGACCGTGGGGCTACAGCAGATGGAGTGACCTCTTGCTCAAGCCAGCGACCCTGGGCTCAAGCTGGTGAGCTTTGCTCGATCCAGATAAATCCATGCTCAAACTGGTGACCTCAGGGTCTCGAACCTGGGTCCTCTGTGTCCCAGTCCGACACTCTATCCACTGCACCACCATCTGGTCAGGCTCTCTGCTCATTCTTGAATGCAGAGTAACTTTCATGCAAAACCTGAAAGTTTTAAAAAATTGTTTAAGTCGTACTGTACATTTTTTTAAAATATGGGAAACGACGTATGACAATAGAATTTGCAAATGTGTGACTTCACAGAGGTGGGTCTCAGGATGTCCCTCCAGAGAAAGGCCAAGGGGTTACCTGTACCCTAGAACAGAGCAGCAGTTTGGTACCAAGTATGGGTCCATCGCAGGCTTACAGAATGTCCAGTGGGCAACACTGACAGTCCTAGGGCCAGACTACACTGTGCCACTGAACTCTTGGATGGTTTCTTACTAAACCAAAGCTAATGCAGGTCCATTGTCTCACTAGAGGAAGAAAGACACTGTATGGCTGCCTTCTGGAGACCCACATGATTGACTGCATTGTGCAAAGTTCCTCTCAATTCTCGGATGTGAGATTCAGAACTGAAGTATCTTCGGTATTAATATTTCACCAGGGCAGTGACCGGAAGACCAGTGCACAACAGTAGTCACAGTAGCTCACAAACGTAAATGCCGCCTCTTCCGTCTGCATCCGGGAAAAGACTCCGTCACACCTCTCATGTCTCAGTTTCATATTCAGACAAACGGACCATCAAATACACCCAGAGCCCACTGTCTAGACACTCAGTGAGACGTGGAGAGACACAGGTTTATAGAGACAAGAGACTGCTGTGTGCTATAGGCCCATGATTACCTGCAGGGAGGGACTGCAGCTGGTTATTAGCTAATCGGAGATGACGTAATGCTCTCAGACGACCGATTTCCGGGCAAACAATTTCTAAGGCATTGTCACTAAGATCCAGACACTGGAGTTTTACCAGGGACCCAATGGCTTCAAAGAGAAAAGAAGGGCTAAGTCAGTTTGACTCAAGTGTTACATCACACCTTTAGTGCAAGTACTGCAAGTTAAAACAGTTTAACACTTAGTCTCACCCTCTCAATGGCTCATAAAATAATAAAAGCATATATAAGACTAAATTTTATGAAGTGATAATACTTCTACCTCACTATAAAATGTAATAACTTAAGGAGCACAAATAAAAAATTTTTAAAACAATGTAAAATATTGCTTGAATAATAATTCATGAAACAATATATAGTCATTTTCAATCTAATCAAAATTCTTAACTGAATTTACTGAATTCAGAACTTATCATTTTTATTATTTATCCAACCACAATATATCTAATAATAATTTATCCAATCATTGCAACCATTTTGGACTTTTTATTTAATTATAATTCTTAACTAATTAGGAAGGGAATACTTTGAAACAAAATTAAAATTCACTAATACACCAAGCAAAATAGGTTTTAAAGAGACTATCTGTTCTACCATTATAAAAGGAAAGCTTAAAGTATAGTGTTTTCTAACTAAAAATTGAACGTGCACTTACCTTCAGGAACCACAACTATGTTATTTGAATGAAGGTATCTGAGGAAAAGAAAAAAAAAAAGCTGTTATCATTCGGTACTTTGCTACAGATTGGGTTTGTAAAATGCTCACATAGAAATTTATCAAACAGGAAAGGACCAAATTTTCTTTCATGCCCTACTCCAAGCACACAACACAAGATGTATGTGGTCATCACAGATAACTAATAATACTTTGAAAATAATATCTTATGCTGGAACTGCAAACATTAAAACCATGTAGTGAGTCAGTTGCTATTTTAAAATAAAATATACACAACAGAAAAATTATGAGGTAGTTTTTCAATCTCATTAAACAAATGACTAGTTCCTCTACTTCATTTTAAATCATTCAGGTGTTACTGTGTGAAGAAGTCTCAGCACTTCTGGTGTAAAGGAAACATGCACCTTTTAGCTTCTAAAGGATAACTTCACCAAATAGTCACACCTAAGATGTCTAGCTGGCCAAGCATGCATAGTGAGAACCAAGAATTCTGGAGATTTGTTACTCATCATTTATAGTATCTGTAGAAATACTCAGCTGTCAAGGTACAGAATTTATTTCACAGCGAAAGGAATTTCATAAACAAGAATCAAATTCTTTTCTTGAAAAAAAAAAAATAGTTGACGAGGGCTGACAAGTCCAGGCACGCGTAACTACCAAACCCTTTTCTCCTCAAGTGTCTCTAGTGCCCTCTGGTGGACCTTTCGTGCAATCGGAACCAGCCAGCTATTCAGAGCAAAACAGTAACGACCACTGGAGATGGTAGAGGAATAACTTTTAAATTTGTTTCACTGATTTTGAGACAAAAAAACTCGATTCTGATCAACTTTATTTTAAAACCTATCATTTTATTTATTGTATCCCAAAAGTCAATCTTCACAAAGACTTTTTACGTAGAATTTTGAAATTTTCTTTTATGCTTCTAAGTGATATCAAATGTTAAAATGTCGATGACATATAAGAAAAAAGATAGAAAATTAATCAACTTGAGATTATTCTATGCTGGGTTAAATCAATTTTATAGTAGGTATTAACTTGCTGGGTCTAACACAATTTAAACAATTATACTATTCCATGATGCATTTTATTCCTTCTTCTGCGTATATACAATTATTCTACATTGTAAAGATTGATGTTCTTTAGTCATTCATTTTAGGGGGAAATACCTAACTTATCAGGTGACTCTAACAATTCTTTGTGCCAGAACACTAAATGTTTTTTGTTTTTTTTTTAAAAAGGGCCCAAAATGGAGTCACTTGCACTAAGACAACAATGTCAACAAACCCAAAACGAGGCTCAAAATCTAAGCTAACTGCAGCTTCAGCCTCTCGCAGGACTCTAGTCATAACCGGTCCGAATAGAATCTCCTGGTCAGCAGTGGTGAGCTCATCTGCCTGACAGCGCCTGCAGGCCACCAGGGGAAGGTGACCTTGCCCAAAACACTGCACTCCTTGCTAAAGAACTTCCTTGCCTCGGCCTCTCTGCCTTTGAGAGCCCTTCCTTTCCTGTTGCTCCTCTTCTTCCCGCCTCCTAGGAGGAATGCTGCCAATTCATGAGTTTTTAAAGAAAGCCAATTTGACCTCTAAGTTTACTCAGTTGAATTTTTTAAAACAATATAAACAGGTGTGCACATCCACACAAATACACACACCTGCATTTGTTACACAAAAGCCAGGGTGCCAAGAAACCCACATAAAGAGAAAACCGATTTTCAAAATATCACAAAATACGTGCTTCAGCTCAAGGTCTACCTATTGTTGGGATCCATGGGAGTCCCAAAGACCAGAGTCACAGGCTTTATTGAAAGGAAGAAAGGAACCCTGCCGGGCACTTCTCCGGGAGAAGAGCACCGGTTACAGACTAGGGGCGAGTTATATAGTGTTTGGGAGAGCCTGAGGGGATACTGAGGCAAACGTTCTGGTATGTCCGGAATGCTCCTCCTTGGGGGGCTTGCCAGCTTCTTGGAATTCCTCTGTCTCAGGGGCGATAGTCCAGTAAGGGTGAGGTCTGACAGATAAGCGGAACATCAAGAGGGCAGTTTGGAATACACATATCTATCATTTCTCAACTCTGTGGTTACATATAAAAGAAAGGCAGTTATTAATTTTATAATATATGGTGAGGGGTGATGAGGAGAAAGAGGAGAAAAAATTGGAAAATTATTGCTGCTTCTGGAGAGAACTCCTTGCCAAGCCAAGTTCCCCATCCAGTTAAGGAGGTCGTCAATTTCCATGCTGTGAGGTCAGAACCAGGTGATGTCCTCGAAAACCTGAGTGAAGAAGTAAAAAAAAACCTTGCGAGGTAATAATTGTCAGTTGCTTGCTGTGAGTGCCCAGTGGACAGAGTGACATGGTGATACATGGTCTCTGGGATGAGCCTCATGAGACGTGCTGGTCTGGTTCCTCTCGAATGAAAGGACATGTGGAGATTTTTAGACAGGGAACCTGTTGGTGTAAGTTTTTAGAAGGATTGAGTATGTGTGTTTTAAAAGGAAGGGGGTTTGGAGAACATTCAGGAGGGAACTTCTCGGGCTGTGGGGCGGCTTCTTCCTGCTGTCATCCCTACCTATTTGATATTTCCCTCGTGAAGTTCTTCTTGGGGTATTGGGGAATAGGAGTGTAGGAGCAACTGATTGTAGGTAATCCTAGAGATTCCTCTCATCCGAGCCTATAGGAACTTGATAAAGAAGGGGGCAAGTATTTGGAGATCAGGAATGCAGAGATAAGGAGGATTGCATAGCGGGGGTGAAAGTTCTTCTATGGTAAAGTTAGAGATATTCTTTCCTGGCAGCCCTGGAGAGAGCAGTTAGCTTGAGTTAAAAGAAATGTTTCATGTCCATTTATAGGCTCTTCTTCAGCCAAGAAGACCCAGCGATCTTGTCCCCTTACTATGTGAAGGGTAAAAAGACTGAGAAGTGTTAAGATATGAATGCTATTCATTCTCCTAGTTCTTCAGGAATATGGGAGAGCTTTAGGTTTAGGGGACCTATAGGGGTTGAAAGATAGGATTTAGGAGGTTTGCTGATATAGGGTTTCAGATTTTTTGTTTCGCAAGGGCAGGTTTCAGGGTTGGTGTGTAGGGTTAAGGTAGATTTTTCCAATTTTCTGATTGGTGAAGGTCTGCATGCGGTTCTGTAAGAAATTAGTGAACAAACGTAAGAGGCAGGGTCAAAAAGTTAGAAAAATAAACAGGAGAGTGAGTGGACTAATGAAAGGCTATAGTCAAGACACCCAGTTTGTACGAAACCACTGATTCCACGTTTACGAATTCGCTAGGCTTGAGAGAGAGAGAGAGAGAGAGAGAAAGAGAGAGAGAGAGAGTAGGAATAAGACAGGGAAGTAGCCAGTCCCCCAGCCCCTAGACCTACTTTTGTAGAGATTTCTAAAGCAATAAGAAGAGGGATTACTCGTAAAGCTCGTTTGGTTCTTACATTGACAGGCAGTGTACTAGGAATTGAAAGAGGCTCATGGGGTGGGATTAGGTTGATATTGGGGGTGAGATAGATTAGGGCACAGGTTTTTGTCCAATTAGTAGGGAGACACATATAGGTGTTGGTCCCACACAAGTAGAAAGCCCCTGATTGGGTGAGGCAGGCTGAGAGGTGAATAGAGAATAGAAGGACAAGGGGTCGGTTTCATTTCTGTTTCTGAGCTCAGGTCAGGGTGGAGAAAAGAGTCGTCCCAATAGTGGGGAGAGTAGAGGATTGTTAGCTAGGGTGACTGATTAAATATTCTTTGAAAACCAGTTTTCTGACTGTACAAATTCTTTTTTCTCCGTACAAACCTCTTACAACCTGCACAAACCTTCTACAACTTACATAAACCTTCAACTTTCATAAACTTTCTTATCCAGAAATAACTGGCCTTCATAACAACTTGCTTTTTCCTTTTTCTTTCAAAAGTATTTCCATACCTTATATCTTCTATTATCAAAACCATACAATTCCTTTCTAGTCAGAACTCTTGATTTAGAAATCTTCAACTTCTAGTGACAATCAAGCTGACTTTCTTTTTACCCTAGTTTCCCTTTTCCCAAAGTCTGACTAAAAGAGTCCTCAGTTTTTCATACATTCGCCATACGTAGACCAACCAGCTTCTGGTTTGTGGTTGGAGTAAGGCATACCGTTTTTCTACTTTAGCAGCAGTGGGAGTTGTCAGGATCATGGTGTGTGGACCTGTCCACGTGAAAGTCAGTCCTTGAGTGATATAATGCTGGAAGCACCTCTTGGACAGTCTCTGAACAGTTTGCTGAGTAACCTGTAAATCTTGCAAGTACTTAGGGAAAGGGTGGTTACATTTCTACACTTTGCAGTTAAGAGTTTAAGTCCTAGTGACCACTGCTTCTAGCTGGAATTAGCAGCAGGTCCCAGCCTACAATAGGCATGGGGCATTGAGACAAGAGGAATAAAGGAGATGCTATATATTAAATAAAGTAACAAACTCAGACTGTCAATACCCACAGTAGAGATCTTTGAGGGATAAATAAAACTCAAATATTTAAGCGAGGCATAGTAGATGGCCCTTGTGTTTACAAGAAATGAGATCAGTTTATCTGCTACTTGGAAGAAATACCTTAGGCTCGTGAACGATGTCCTTGGGCCTTCAGTGGCAATTCCCAGCATGCTGGGCAAGGTCAGGTCACAGGCAGCTGGAGCAGGGCTAGAAGAGACTGAACCCTCCCTCCATGGAGCAAGGGGGCAGCTTACCTTCTCATGTCCCTCTTTCCACAGCACAGGTGTGTCAACCGGTGGGGCCAGGAAGCCTTGCCGGCTTCAGTTTAATGACCTTTCTTTCCACTCTGGAGCAAGGCCCTGATGAAGTCCTATGAAGCCCTTTAGGGCACTGGAGCCAAAAGCTGGTATTTCCTGACTTCTTTTGGGCCTTATTTGCCTTTTCTGTTACTTCCTTAGCCATTATAGACCTTAAAAGCCATGCTCAGAAGATCTCACTGAGGGGCTTGACTAAAAGAGCAAAATTGGGAATCCAGTGTCTAAAAAAAGCCTTTTAGACCGAGGAAAGAAAAGATTTGATCTGTGGTGGTAGGTGGTTGGAGACTGTGGAGGGTCTGAGTTAGATTTAGGGTGAGACCTCAGGTGGTGTGGTTAAGGCGATGCCTAGATAGACTATGGACTGAGAATGAAGTTGAGCCTTAGCAGAGAAAACATGATATCACTTCATAGCAAGGAAGTTAAGAAGGGTGGCAGTGTGTCGCCTTGAAGCAGGCAGGGAGGGGCTGCAGAGGAGTAGGTTATTTATATATTGTAAGAGAGTACTAGTTTTGAGATTGCATGCTGCTAAATCCTGAGCTAGTGCCTGCCCAAACAAGTGTGGGCTGTTTTTGATCCCCTGGGGTAAGACAATCCACGTAAATTGCTGGGCTGCATTAGTGTCCGGGTAAAGCCAAACAGAAAGTAAGAGGCAGGGTGTAGAGGAATGGTAAAGAAGGCATTTTTGAGGTCTAGGACCTGTAGAGATTAGAGACTACTGGATGAAGGGGAATTACTGCGTCACTGATTAGGCGTAAGGCGATAAGCCCCTGAAGGTTTCAAACAGGAAGGATAGGGGTATTGCAGGGAGAGTCCATGGGGATGAGTAAGCCTGGGTTTATGAGGTGGGTAATTACTGGTTTAAGGCCTTAGAAACAGACACAGTTACACATTAAACAAAGACTTCAGATATACATTATGAATTAAGGAATTTAAATGAGTGCACTTTACTTGTTTTAACTCAAATTATACTAGAGATATTTTCTGACAAACAAAGAGACAAGATAGATTACTTACTCACATAGCTTAATATACAATTCTGTTTTTTTTAAGTTTTACGAGATGGCAGGGAGTTGCCAGCATAGAGGGAAGAGAGAAGGCAGATGGATGGACAGTGTGAGCAGCTGGATGAAAAGAAGGAGGGTCAGAATCTGCAGGAGGAGAAGGAGGAGGGTGAAGTACTGGTGTGGTGCCACGTGGTCAGAGGAGTCAAAAAAGATTTAGAGCTCTGAGGAGAGGTGAGGGGGCGAGGAGGAAAGAGGCAGTCACAGTTTGTAAGGAGGGAGGAGGGGTCGGAGAAGAGACAGGCACCGCAGCCAGAGCCACAGCTTCTAAGGAGGGGGGAGAGGGTGAAGAACACAGTGGAGAAGGGGGGGGCTTTCTTGAGGGAACAGACTCCAGTGGAAAAGATTTGCAGAGGGACCAGAGAGGGGTCCCGAGAGAGGGGTGCCCTCAGGGGTCAGGCAGGAGAAGGAGAGAATTGGGAGTCCATGGAGAAGGAAAGATTAGGAGCAGAGGTTTTAGGTGAGGTTTCTTTGGCCAAAAATGGCCTGCGTGTAGAAGGTACAGAAATTAAGGACAGCAGAGAAGGGAGAAGAAAAGCCTGCACGTAAGGAATCTCTGATGCCCTCCCCGTCTGGTGGCAGAACTTGTCAATATCTCTTAGGATACAGTAATGGTAGTAGAAAGCAACCTGGCTAGGCGCCTAGACTTTCAAGGAAGTCCATAGAAGCAGGCTGCTCAGAGTAGAAACCTCCCAAACTGTGAACCTCAGAGAGCAGAGTGAGTCCCAAAGTAGAGGAGTCCTGAAGGAGTAGAGGAGTCCTGAAGAAGTAGAGGAGTCCCGAAGGAGTAGAGGAGTAGTCTCTGAGGCCTGAGATTGGGAGGAGCCCGTGTGCCGAGGGGAGCCTGGCTGGACGGTTTGGACTGAGAGGAGCCCACAGTAGAGGAGACTGGTGAGAGAAGGGGGCGTCCCCACCTCCAGTCACAGTTCCGAGAGGAGAAGATCTCCATAGAAAGAGAGTCTCAGACAGGAGGTCGTCACCCCAAGGCTGAGATCCTGGGACGTAGGAGAGTGGCGTGGCTAGGCGCGCCTAGACTATCGTAGAAGTCCAGTAGAGGAGTAGAGGCAGACCACCCGTAGATATGGGGTCCAAAGTCAAAACCGTCCATCCAGGAAGGGGTGTTTTGGAGAGAAACTTGGAGGCCAACTGGGGAAGGGGGAGGGAGAAACTCCTTATCTTCTGGTCCAGCAGGGGTTCAGGACAGGGTTAGACTGCCAACCAACCAACCTGCAACTGTACGTCCAAACAGAGCCAGGGAGTAAGCCCAGGACGAGCTGCCACTGCCCATTGCTTCCCTGGTTGTAAGTTTGGACGGCAAAGAAGGATCGTCCAGGAAGTTAGTACCCTGTCCCAGGTTTCGGCACCAAACGTTGGAATCCATGGGAGTCCGAAAGACCAGAGCAGGGGTCCCCAAACTTTTTACACAGGGGGCCAGTTCACTGTCCCTCAGACCGTTGGGAGGGCTGCCACATACAGTGCTCCTCTCACTGACCACCCATGAAAGAGGTGCTCCTTCCGGAAGTGCGGCAGGGGGCTAGATAAATGGCCTCAGGGGGCCACATGCAGCCCACAGGCTGTAGTTTGGGGCGCCTGGATAGAGTCACAGGCTTTATTGAAAGGAAGAAAGGAACCCTGCTGGGCACTGCTCCAGGGAGAAGAGCACTGGTTACAGACTAGGGGCAAGGTATATAGTGTTTGGGAGAGGCTGAGGGGATACTGAGGCAAACGTTCTGGTATGTCCGGAATGCTCCTTCTTGGGGGGTTTGCCAGCTTCTTGGAATTCCTCTGTCTCAGGGGCGATAGTCCAGTAAGGGTGAGGTCTGACAGACAAGCGGAACATCAAGAAGGCAGTTTGGAATACACATATCTATCACCTATAAAAAGAAATCTTAAAATGTCCAAACTGAAATGTGACCTTAGTATTCACTGTTATGATTGAAATCCAAAAGTATATTCTAGCATATTAAATGTATCTACATTAAAATGGTATACGGCAACTAAAAAGTTATCAGGTAAACGTTTGATCCACAGAGCTCATGGGGAGGGAGCTAGGAGGCATTCGTGTTCTAAGCAGTAAGTGCCCCAAGTCCTTGACGATCCAGTGGGGCCCCCCCCAAAGAGACCCCAGAAAGCCTAGATCCCAAGCCATAGGGCTAAGCTACCCCTAGAGCTGAGCTTACTCCAGACCTGTCCTAACGAAGTGTCAAGTCAAGCCATGAAAGAAGAAAACTAAACTGCAAATAACCACGTGCTAAACAAAACACAACAAAAAGGAAGACAACAAAGTCTAGACACTCAACAGTGTAAAATGTATACGGTCCAGCATCCAATGAAAAAGCACAAGGTATGCTGAGAATCAGGAAAATGTTATCAATAATAATAAGGATAAAAGCAAAACACAAACAGACCCTGCATGACAGAAACCACGGAATTTGCAAGCAAGGCCCTTAAAACCACTGTGTAACTATATCCAGGTGCTTGAAGGAATCCGTGAACATTCTAAGAGAAATGGTGAGGGGTAAAGAAGAACCAAATAGAACTTCTACAGACCAAAAAGACAACTTCCCCGAGTAGAATTAACAGCAGAGAGGACACTGAAAAACAAAATATTACTTGAACCTGAAGAAGACAGAGAAATACAATTTGTCTGAATTGAAGCACAACAGAGATACTTAGAGTTGATGCACTAAAACCAAAGTGGTAAACACATTATTTCACATTATGAAGATAATCATCAGGCCCTGGCCAGTTGGCTCAATGGTAGAGCGTCAGCCTGGTATACTGACGTCCTGGGTTTGATGCCCAGTCAGGGCACACAGGAGAAGTGACCATCTGTTTCTCTACCCTCCCCCCTCTCCCTTCTCACTTCTCCTGCAGCCATGGCTCAAATGGTTAAAGCAAGTTGGTCCCAGGCACTGAGGATGGCTCCATGGCCTTGCCTCAAGTACTAAAAATAGCAAGGTTGCTGAGCAATGGAGCAACAGCACCAGATGGGCAGAGAATTACCCAGTAGTGGGCTTGCTGGGTGGATCCTGGTCGAGGTGCATGTGGGAATCTGTCTCTCTGCCTCCCTGCTTCTCACTTAAAGAAAATAAAATGAAAATAATCATCAGAAGAACTAAGACAGATGAAGCCTGCAGGATGTAGGCAAGGAGGCTTCTAGGCTATACTTTAAACCTTTCATAGACTTTGACTGTTTATTGCAAGTATAACACGTACTAGTAGTAGCAAAAATTAATTTTCACAATTACACTGGCTACCCAGAATGATGCTATGCTCAGAAAAATTATACTTTTCATCATTTTTGCTACTTTGAAGTGAGATATCGAAAACACAAATATAAATGGTTAAAATACTTTAAAATACGTTTGGGTTTAGCAGAACCACAGGTCTACCATGATCATGACACTAAAAAATTAATAAATGAACAATTAAAACTGTATTTCCCATTATTTCAAATAACTTAAAATCATTTTCATTCATTTAAAAAAATATATATGAATAAACACACTCACAGTTCCACCAGGTTTGGAAGCTTCTGAGCAAGGTTTTCTGGCTGAAAATGAAAAACTCAGGATTACATTTTATTTTGGAAAAAATCCCAGGTGAATCCCACGAAGACACTGACAGACTTTTCCTTCCCTTCAATCCCAGTTTTAGGAAGCTTAACACACACAAGGCAGGCAGGCCCAGGCCCAGACAAATGCACGGGCTAAGTGAAGAGGGGTTGTGAATGGGGACTGATTTTATAAGTGGTAGGTTTATATCTATTTCACTTTCCTATACACCTCCCCGTCACCACACAACTGCAGGGACTTCAATAACAAAATCTCTGCTCGTGAGAGCCCTCTGTGTGTATATTTATTTTACCCGTTTATACAACAAGACAGGATCTACATGTCAGTCTGAATATCTCTTTTCTTTTTTCCTTCTTTTCCAAGTGAGAGGAGGGGAGATAAAGACAGACTCCCACATGCTTCCCAACTGGGATCCACCGGCCACCACTGCCTGGAGCCGATGCTCTGTCCACCTGGGGCCATGCTTGCAACCGAGCTATTCTTAGGGGAGCTATTTTTAGGGTCTGAGGCAGAGACCCCTTGGAGGCAGCCTCAGCACCCCGGCCGATGTGCCTGAACCAGTCCAACTATGCTGTGGAAAGGAAGAGAGAGAAGGAGAGGGGGAGTGGTGGAGAAGCAGATGGTGGCCTCTTCCTTGTGCCCTGACCTGGAATTGAACCCAGGACATCCACATGCTGGGCCAACGCTCTACCACTGAGCCAATCAGCCAGGGCCTGAATATCTTAAGATATGCAAAATATATCCTGGTCTGAGCCACAGTATAAATGCTTCTTTTTTTAAACGCAATAGAATACCATACCAAGGTGGTGAGGGAGTTCCTTTTCATATAGAGTCTCTCCAAGTGCTGTAGTCCCTCGTCTTTCAGTAACTCCAGTGGGAAATGGTGTAGATTCTTATAATTTAAGAACAAATTCTTGTGCTTTTCTAGCCTTGCCACAGAGATCGTCTTACAAAGTTCAGAAGCCATGACTGGACGAATCCCATCAGACACGCTGCGGCTCTACATCTTGTCAAAACTGGTCCATTTCTAAAGAGGAAAAAAACAACTGAGTAATTAGAATACTGCTTACAGGCACTGCCAAATAAACCAGTTAGCACACAGAGAGAGGCGGAGTAAGGTTGCTTGAGGCCCCGGGGTAAGAAGAAAATATTGGGCCCCTTAAAAAAAAGAGAGAGAGCCCTGGCCGGTTGGCTCAGCGGTAGAGCGTCGGCCTAGCGTGCGGAGGACTCGGGTTCGATTCCCGGCCAGGGCACACAGGAGAAGCACCCATTTGCTTCTCCACTCCTCCGCCGCGCTTTCCTCTCTGTCTCTCTCTTCTCCTCCCGCAGCCAAGGCTCCATTGGAGCAAAGATGGCCCGGGCGCTGGGGATGGCTCTGTGGCCTCTGCCTCAGGCGCTAGAGTGGCTCTGGTCGCAACATGGCGACACCCAGGATGGGCAGAGCATCGCCCCCTGGTGGGCAGAGCGTCGCCCCTGGTGGGCGTGCCAGGTGGATCCCGGTCGGGCGCATGCGGGAGTCTGTCTGACTGTCTCTCCCTGTTTCCAGCTTCAGAAAAATGAAAAAAAAAAAAAAAAAAAGAGAGAGACAGGGAAAATAAAAATACATGTTAACCATATTTTTAAATAAATCAACAATATTATGTACTAGTAATGTTAAAATTGTATATATGAAACCAAACTTGGTGTCATTAGAAAAAAGTATAGGCCCTGGCCCGCTGGCTCAGTGGTAGAGCATGGGCCTGGCATGTGGAAGACCTGGGTTGGATTCCTGGCCAGGGCACACAGGAGAAGTGCCCATCTGCTTCTCCACCCCTCCCCCTCTCCTTCTTCTCTGTCTCTCTCTTCCCCTCCTGCAGCCAAGGCCCCACTGGAGTAAAGTTGGTCTGGGCGCTGAGGACGGCTCCATGCCCTCCGCCTCAGGTGCTAGAATGGCTCTGGTTATAGCAGAGCAATGCCCCAGATGGGTAGAGTATTGCCCCCTAGTGGGTGTTGTAAGGTACCAAAAAGTTGAAAATTGATATTAATATTCTGGGAGGAAAGGTCAGGCTTTCCTGTCCTGTCCCTCCTTAGGGAGTAGAGGGAGAAGAATGTAGAAGTCTCTGGCTTGCAAGAACAATGAGTCATTTAGTTTTAAATCTAAAATAAAGGTTAACCGAGAAACTTCTTCTGTTTCAATAGGAGGCAGAATTTATTGTACATATAGTTCCTCCTCCTTCCTGGAATCTTGAGAGTAAAATACCTCTAAGCTAGTGAGGGAAGAGGAACCCTGAAAGATTTGCAAACATCTTTGATTGTTACCTTGAAAGTCTTAATGTTTCTGTGTGTCCCCTAAATAAATGTTGCCAGCTTGTATCTGAGGTCATGCTCTTCCCCGCTCTTGTGTGATCAAGGGTATATAAGCAGCCCCTGAACTGCACGATTTGGGTCTGATGCCCCGTGTCAGCCATATGCGGCTGGCATATTTAAAATTTCCTCCTCTAATAAAACTCTTCAAAATTTATCTGGACTCGGTGTCTCTACGTGAACTTGATGAAATGAGGTACAGTGCCTTTCAGAATCTGGGGTGCGGTACTTTATAACATGGGCATGCTGGGTGGATCCCGGTTGGGCGTATGTGGGAGTCTGTCTGCCTCCTCCTCCCTTCTCATTTTGGAAAAATACAAAAAAAAAAAAAATGTAAAGTTGGGGTTTTGCAGAGCCCTTCAGAAGTTGGGGCCCAGGGTGCATGCCCAGTGTGCCGGTCGTTAAATCCACCTTGGCATATAGAGCTATCCACAGACACTAAAAGGAGAGTTATCCATTCAATCCCCATGTTTTTCTTCCTTCCTTCCTTTCCCTCTCTCTCTCTTTCCCTCCCTCCCTCCCTCCTTCCTTCCTTTCCTTCTTTTTTTTAAGTGAGAGGAGGGGAGACAGACTCTCACATTTGCCCCAACCAGGATCCACCCAGCACCACCTATCTGGGGCCAATGCTTGAATCAACTGAGCTATCCTCAGGGCCTGGGCCGGCACTCAAACCAACTGAGCCACTGGCTGCGAGAGGGGAAGAGGGAGAGAAAGAAGAGAAGAGAAGCAGATGGGTGCTTCTCCTGTGTGCCCTGACCTGGGATTGAACCTGGGAAGTCCGCACGCTAGGCTGATGCTCTGTCCACTGAGCCAACTGGCCAGGGCCCCCATGTTTTCTTTTCATAACAACTTGTCACACATATTTAGAAAAAGATTAAATTAATGACTACTTAATAAAAATACACTCACTATTTAGGCAATTTTACTACTTAGTAGAAACAGTCCGCACTGAAAAACAGTCTAGAAATTGAGATTGGAATCTCTAAGAGAACAGAGGCCAGCTTCATAACAGGCAACCAAAGAACTTAAAAATCCGACACAGCAAATTCATTTCCTTCCTGAACTCCCTCATTCTGTATTTACCTTAAGGTATTTCAAAAACATTTAAATATGTATGTATGTATATAACATGGATCTAGATCATTTGTGGCTTTATTTCTTTCACTTTTTACTAATTTGATATTGTCTTACAGACTAATGTGTCTGTTTCTCTAATCTCTTTATTCTTTCCTTTCTTTCTCCTTATCTTCGCAGATTATCAAAATTAGCAAAGAAATATCCCGGGAAACAGTGTTCTTTTATTATTACAATGAAAGAAGAAATACTGCACCAGGAAATAAGAACGCTGTATTATCCTATTACAGTTTCTCTGGACCTCGCTGCCTAATATTTAAAATGAATACAGCAATTTATTGGTAAAGGCCAAAACCCAGAACAGATTTAATTTCCCTTCTAGCTCCAAAACTGACAAGGACAGGAAGAGAAATAACATTTGCCATCTTATCACCAAGGCACCAGGCAGAAATGAACATCACAATCAGGTAACACTCGATGCAACAGACTCTGAGTTTCTATAATTTGTTGAAGGTTGAACAGGGCTCGTAAGGGACAATAAAAGCAAGGTGTTTTCAGCCCTGGCTGGTTGGCTCAGTGGTAGAGCGTCGGTCTGGCATGCAGGAGTCCCGGGTTCGATTCCCGGCCAGGGCACACAGAAGAAGCGCCCATCTGCTTCTCCACCCCTCCCCTCTCCTTCCTCTCTGTCTCTCTCTTCCTCTCCCGCAGCCGAGGCTCCATTGGAGCAAAGATGGCGCAGGCGCTGAGGATGGCTCTGTAGCCTCTGCCTCAGGTGCTAGAATGGCTCTGGTCGCAACAGAGCGACGCCCCAGATGGGCAGAGCATTGCCCCCTGGTGGGCGTGCTGGGTGGATCCTGGTCGGGCGCATGAGGGAATCTATCTGACTGCCTCCCCTTTTCCAACTTCAGAAAAATACAAAAAAAAAAAAAAAAAAAAAAAGCAAGGTGTTTTCTTTTTCTTGAGGAGGGGTGGCTGTCCTCTGAGTTTCAAAGCCTGGGTTTTTTATATACACAGACTCCTTGGATGCCACAGGATGCTAAGAAATGCTAAAACTGAAAAGAACTTGAGTTCTGTTCAAACAATCTACCCTCTGTTTTCCTGGGCACCTATTTCTAAACTCTCCAATGGAAAGTATGTTTTAAAGAAATTTTTTTTCTTAAGAAAAACGATTTTCACTGGGAATTAACACCAAGTTAGTGCAAAATGTGGTAACATAGCATTCAAACAGCAGAGTTTTGAAATCTTTTGGTTATTTTCTATAGCTTCCAAACTCTAATTCCTAGCTCATAAGAGAGCATTTCATATAAACAGGCAGAGAATGTGGAATATTCAATAATATCCCAACACATCATGAGAATCCAATACTTTCCCATATTTATTACACCTACTCATCTATTTTTTTAAATAAATTATATGCAGGCATCTACTCACTTATTTTTAGGAGATGTATTATGTGACTTTGAGCAAGAAATTCAAATGTTTCCATATCTTAATTCTCTCAGCTGTAAAGCAAGGAGAACCTCAAACTTAACACATTCAAAAGAGTGCTCTCTGGCCCTGGCTAGTCTGTTCAGTGGTAGAGCGTTGACCAGGCATATGGAAGTCCTAGGTTCAATTCCTGGTCAGGACACACAGGAGAGGGGACCATCTGCTTCATTCCCTCTCCCTTCCTTCTCTCTCTCTCTCTCTCTCCTCCTATAGCCATGGCTCAATTCATTTGAGCATGTTGGCATCAGGTGCTGAGGATGGATCCATCAAGCCTCCTCCTCAAGCACTAAAAATAGCTCGGTTGTGAGCACCGGCCCCAGATGGGCAGAGCATCGGCCCCAGGTGGGGGTTGCCAGGTGTATTCCAGTCGGGCCACATGTGGGAGTTTGTCTCTGTATCTTCCCTCCTCTCACTTAAAAAAAAATAGAGAATACTCTCCCCCCAAAAGAAATCCTCCCCATATTTTTCCATTTCAGAAAACAGCACATGCCTCCATCCACCCGCTGCTCCAGCCAAAAAGCTGAAAGTTGGCAGTGATTCCACCTGAAATTCATCTGCTACCTCACCTTTATCAGAAGGCCAGTGGTTTCCACCTCCAGAATATATACCAAATCCATTCACAATCCTCCATCAGCCAAAAACCAAAACCTACTGTCAGCTCCTGTGTGGCCACCTGTAGTACTGGCCTCCCTGTGTCCACTCTCGCCCCTTTCTGATACATTAATGACTTAGCAGGAAGCCTGTGGAAATGTAAATCCCACTGTCTCCCCCTCCCTTGGGTACACTGGCCTTCTAGTGCACACACGTTTTACTGAACAAAGCCTTCAAATGTTTGTCTAGAAACTCGAACTCTGACCAGGCCCCCAGGGCTCTTCACCGTCTGGGCCCACCCACTTCTCCAGCCTGATTGGGCAGTCCTCTCTCTGGCTTCTCACCAAGATCCTGGGCTTTGCCAGTCTTTAAAAGCACCTTCCCTGACCCTGGCCAGTAGCTCTGTTGGTTAGAACATTGTCCAGAAACATCAAGGTTGTGGGTTTGATCCTCGGTGGGAGCACACATGGGAAGCAACTGGTGAATGCACAGGTAAGCGGAACAACATATAAATGCTTCCCCCTGGCCCTTCCTCTCTCCTTCTTTCAAAAACCAATCAATAAAAAAAATAAAATAGGCCCTGGCCAGTTGGCTCAGTAGTAGAGCGTTGGCCTGGTGTGCAGGAGTCCTGGGTTCGATTCCCGGCCAGGGCACACAGGAGAAGCGCCCATTTGCTTCTCCACCCCCTCCTTCCTCTCTGTCTCTCTCTTCCCCTCCCGCAGCCAAGGATCCATTGGAGCAAAGATGGCCCGGGCGCTGGGGATGGCTCTATGGCCTCTGCCCCAGGCGCTAGAGTGGCTCCCCGGAGGGGCAAAGCATCGCCCCCTGGTGGGCAGAGCGTCGCCCCCTGGTGGGCGTGCCGGGTGGATCCCGGTCAGGCGCATGCGGGAGTCTGACTGTCTCTCCCCGTTTCCAGCTTCAGAAAAAAAAAAAATTAAAAAAAAAAAGTGAAGGGATGAAGCGAAGAAAAAAAATAAACCGTATAGATACAGACACAATGTAGAGATTGCAGGAGGGAACTGGAGGAAGGTAGAGGGGGGTTAGACGGTGATGGAGGGGAACTTGAACTTAGGGTGGTGGACACACAATGTATTGATGTGTTGTGGAATAGTGCGCCTGACATCTGGATCATTTTATCAGCCAATATCACCCCAAACACTTCAAAAAAGATTTTTTTTTAAAGTCAATGACATACTCAATATTAACTGTGTCGAGTTTTCTGACGTATACATCTCACCCTACTCCATCCTTTTCTTTAAGAAACAAAAAACCTTCCTTCTTAAGGGTATGTCGCACGTTTTAGGCAGCAGTGTTATAAAGACGAGGAAGGAGTCCCGCAGACCAACTTCGGGACTTCATGCAGAATACCCACGCCGACCTCCTAATATCGGACATTAGATAACCGAAAACTGGACATCGGGAGTCTCAGGCAGAACCCAAGCCCTCCTCCTGCGCGAGTTAACCCCACACGGAGGTCGCCCCAGTTTGGAAGCAGCGAGCCCGGTGACAGGGACTGGACAGATCCCGGGCCCCCAATCCTCGGGCGAGAAAGGCCCGGCAGCCGAGGGGACCCAGGCCTGGTCCGGCCCGTTCGCACTGCGGTACGCCCACCGCCGTCCGGACGCTTTTGCCGGACGCAGCCGGGAAGGGGGTGTCCGGGACCGGGTGTTGGGGGGCTCGCCCCTTCAGCCACCTGAAGACTCCTGACCGCCACACTCACCTTGGCGCCGGCGGAGCCACCGCTCCGGGGCGCAGGCTGCGCGGCACTGCCAGCCGCCAGATTACGGGAGGAGCGGGGCGGGGCGCCGCGCGAGAGGGGGCGGGCCGGGCGGAATCCTCGCTACCGAGAGCCGGGAACCAGCGAGCGATGGCGAAGAGGACGGAACCTCGTGATCACTTCACCGTCTTCTCGCGGTTTCACGATAGGTCGGACGAGAGGCTTGTTTTTCGAGCGATGTGGCCATTGGCCTAGAGCATCGCTTCCTGCAGGCTGGCCCCGCCCACCTCCGAGCCTCGCTTCCGGCTCCGGCTGAGGGCTTGCTGTCAAGAGACTGCCATTTAGACTTGTGCAGTTTGCAGGTGTAATGATGTAGCCGGCTGCAGCCTCAGGAACCGCTAGTCACAGCTCTATGACCTTACTCCTGCATTCATTCAGGCATCCGTGTTTGCACTGAATGCAGACGTGGAGGGGTTACAAACAATAACACCCGAGCACTTGCTTTCCCAGGCAGCGTGCTAGGACCTGTGCCTAGATTACCTCTCGTAACACTCACAGCAATCCCATGACACAGGTGTTATTGTACTCATTTGACTGGTGAGTAAACGAGGGCGGATGGGTGTCTGTAACGTGGCCGAGGTTAGTTGGCAAGTAGGGAGCCTGAGCTCAGGATTTAAGGGCACTCTGTGCGCGCAGATGGATTGGTTCCAAAAATGCGGGTCTCTGCTCTTCAAATACCTGTTGTTAGGAACGATCGCCAAAAAGGACAATGACAACTTAGATGTTGAGGCAGTTCCTAGCATGACTGAGTAGGCCGTGAATACATAATTCTTCAAACCGAAAATTTCTATACCAGGGGATAGGGACCTCGAAGGAAGAGAGCTTTATGCTGGTTAATATATATATGTCTGTTTATCTATCTACCTACCTACCTATCTACCTATCTACCTAATCTCCAAACATTGTTAGGGAAGATTTTAGATAACTTATTTTTTTAAATACCTTGTTTGGCAACATGGCAACTTTCCTTTTGAAATGAGGTTGTTTTAAAAAAAAATTTCCTCTCGTGAAATTGCTGTTATTTGTTGTTCTTTGTAAAACTTGTTATTAATTTATTAGCGGTTCATGGGCAACCTTGACTTGATAATTCGTTTGACTTTGGTTTCTTTAATTACTATTAGAGATTAATAACCCAGAATGCTGTGCTGAGGTAAACAAAAATAGAACCTATGCCAAACAAGATGTGAATTATGATGAAATACCAATTGTCTCTTTGTTAAACCTGGTCTTCAGAAGTGACTGAAGTATATGTACAGCATGGTGTATGTCAGACACCTCTAAGACCATTTGTTCAGGGTTCTAGATACCTAAGGATTTGTAGTACTTAGGGTTTTTGTTTTTTTTTTGTTTTTGCTAGATTTAAAATGAGGAAAGCTACAGTTTGTGTAAAAACAAAATAATTTAGGGTATTAAAAATCAACCAAATAATAAGACTTGCCCCTAATATTGAAGAGTCACAAAAAATGATTAATAATAAATTAGAAGGCCCTGGACAGTTTGCTCAGTGGATAGAGCCTCCCCCACCACCACCTCCACGACTCCTCCCACCCTGCATTAGCACTGCCGTCCCAAGTTTGATCCCCATTCAGGGCACATACAAGAAGCAATCAATGAATGCACAAGTAAATGGAACAACTAAGTGGAACAAGTTGGTACTTCTCTCTCTCTCAAATCAACGGGGGAAAAATAGAACGTTTTCTTTTTTTTTTTTTTTAACATTTTCTTAATAAGTAATTAATGTTAGCCCCTCATTTTAATTTCCTCAAAAAGGAAACATTCTAATGTATTAATTTAACATCTGATGTTTTATTATGAAAATTGAATGATCTTAAAGTAACTTCCACCACCACCCCAAGTTGACACAAGTGTGCAAATGATTACATGTGTTAGTATAGTTGTCCCTATGACTCACTTAAAAGTTCTCTAGATCTGTTGAGTGTCACTTTTCATATTTTGCCTTACTCAAAACAAGGTGGGAGTCCTCTAAACTAGGGAGGTGGCAATCTTTGACAGACTTTGGCATCAGCGTGCAGCGATACCGCTTTAAGAAAATTCCAAGGAGAAGACAACTCCATTTTAAAATTCCCACCTCTGGCTCCCAAGGATTGGGTTACAAACTTCAGCAAAACCCTCTTCCCCACTCCCTATTGGTGCATGCTCTAGCATTCATAATTCTGCCCAGAGGTTTGGGAGGTGCCTGGTTGCTTTACCAGAAAAGGCTGCTCTGCTTTGGTCTGAAACGGCCCCTCTTTAGACTGTTTGGTGGTAATCAATCTGCACAAAGAATCACCAAGCCGTTACACCAGGAACCAACCCGGCAAGTCAGGCTGTGGAGACAACTATAATTCACTTGGAAAAGAAACCGAAGCTCTCTCTAGCATCTAGGGTAGATGGACAAAGGATTTTACGACACGGAGATGTGAGAATTGAAACTTTTCCAATTTTTTCGCTAGTTTTAAAGAAGTGAGTGTGGAGGGGAATAAAAACAGATAAAATACAGGCACAGTCGGGAAGAGGAGCAGAAAGAGGTGTTTGTTGTTGTTTTTTTTTTCCCCAGAGGTTGTTTTTCTCTTTAGGGTGAGGTTGGAAGAACGTTATTCCCAGATAAGCAGTGGGTTTGGGACAGTAGAGGGAAGAAGGTAATGCTAATTATAGATTTTTTTATACTCTGAGAAGCTGTAGTTTGTGATTGCTTTAATATGGATCTAAGAGGGACACTTAGTAATGTTCTTGTAATTGTCAACTGAAAAGGTTATTTTTGTTTGTATACCATCATCCCTGGCATAATAGACAGTTCTTCTATTAAGAGAAAATTAGCATCCTCTTTGGATTCAAATTTTGTGTATATTTGCAGATGAGGAAATCCAGGGAAAGCATTGCTAACAACTAAGTCGAACATAATATTGGTATATGAAGCATCATCAGTCAGATATGAATGCTAAATCCTCAAAAATGAAATGCAGCATTTATACAGTATTTTAAAATAAATGACATTTAATAATATTAATAAACAGTATAAATATAAATAATATTAATAAATAATATTGATAAATAATTAAAGTGATCTTTCAATTAAAACTAGAATATAAAGGTTCAGGAAAATTCTTGATAAATGAGAATAATATCTACTGGGTAGGGGCAAAAGTAGGTTTACAGTTGTGAAACACAGAATTTATTCTTATATTATGATTTATCAATTATTGTATGATTTTCTATGGGACCAACTAGAAACCTACTTTTACCCCACTCTGTATTAAAATATATTTGAAATAGCAAGACAATGTTTCATTTTTAGGATCCAGCCCAACACATAATTCCAAATGAAATATAGCATCTTTTTTTCTTTTCTTTTGTATTTTTCTGAAGCTGGAAACGGGGATAGATAGACTCCCGCATGCGCCCGACTGGGATCCACCCGGCACGCCCACCAGGGGGTGACGCTCTGCCCACCAGGGGGCGATGCTTTGCCCCTCCGGGGAGCCACTCTAGCACCTGGGGCAGAGGCCAAGGAGCCATCCCCAGCGCCCAGGCCATCTTTGCTCCAATGGAGCCTCGGCTGCGGGAGGGGAAGAGAGAGACAGAGAGGAAGGAGAGGGGGAGGGGTGGAAAAGCAGATGGGCGCCTCTCCTGTGTGCCCTGGCCGGGAATCGAACCCGGGACTTCTGCACGCCAGGCCGACGCTCTACCACTGAGCCAACCGGCCAGGGCGAAATATAGCATCTTAAAGATTCTTCAAACATTAATCCAACTAGGAAACATAGTACCTCGCGGCACATCTGTAACTCTGCCAGGTAACTCCACTCGTTGTAGGTGTGTGTTATGTTCCTCAGTATTTCTTGAGGAACCTCTGTTCATCTGTGCAGGGGGGTATAAAATAACAGAAGACAATCTTGAGGAGCTCATATTCTAGTTGGGGGAATGAGTCTCGGAGCTGACATATTCAAGGAGGGTTAGGAACCAATTTCAGCCTGGCAGAATTTTAATAGAAAGAGAAGAAGGAAAGGGACATTCTAGGCAGTGGGTGAGTTATCAGCCAGTATGTGCAGATGCAAGGATTACTGGCTCTGTGCAGAATGTTTATTTGGGTGCCTTGATTAAAACAGACAGAACAAAAACAAAAACCATGAGCAGTGACATTATGAGTTTGGTCCTAGGAAAAAAAAATATATATATATTCATTGCATGGAATGTTACTATTCTCAGAGCAGTCATGGGCATAGCGTTGAAATTTTCCTAGATTCTAGCCTCAATTTCTAGGTGGAAAAATGTGTATTTCTCAGAGCAAACATGAAAACGATCTTTAATGCCTTTTTTTAAAATTTCTAAATCAGAGGATAATGTGTACAAAAGTATGCAAGAACCCCAGGAAACCCACATATCCAACCACTCAGATGAAATCGTTGCTGCTATCAGCCTAACGCCTGGAAAGAGGGTCTCGAACAAGCTGCAGCTGACAGCGCTCTTCCAACCTCCTCGTGAGAAGCTCCAATCCTGTGAAGAGAAGGCAAAGTCCTATTCCAGCAGGCACGAAGTAAGGAGCCTTCCTCTTCCATACCTGACCTCTCTGGTCACTGAGAAGTGCAATAGCTTAGGTCAGTGCTCTCCAACCTCCGGTCCACGGACTGGTGCCGGTCCACCAAAAGTTTCCTGCCCGGCCGCAGAAGAGTTAACCACCATGATATTGTATGAAGATTCTAGGCCCCATGATCTGAGTCAAATTCGCTTATGCTCAGGGCGATTGCCACTTATCAGCCAGCATCATGGGCGAAAATACTATTGAGGTGGTCTTAGACATTTTTGGAAACTGTACACGACAGCTATTGTGTTTATTTAGTACCTACTATGCGCCAGGCCCTGTGCTAGGTCGACCTAGGTTGGCAGACTTCCTCAGCCAGAGTTCTGCTAGAGAATTAAACCCTACCACCCCGAAGAGATCTTTGCCTGTTTTGTTGTCTTCTGTGTCCTGAGTGCTTCTAAGCCTTATAAGCAAGTTTAGCGCTCAATTATGTGCTTATTGGATGGGTCAATGTGCAAGGTGATTCTCTAAGCCTTATAAGCAAGTTTAGCGCTCAATATGTGCTTACTGGATGGGTCAACGTGCAAGGTGATTTTGTGGCTCTATGCTTTCGGCTATTCAAATGGTAAGCTTGTGTTCTTGCTCCCACAGTACAAGCAGGCGATCCAGGAGCTGGTGCGCTGCGTGGCACTGACGAGGATTTGCTATGGCGACCGCCACTGGAAACTGGCCGAGGCCTACGTCAACCTGGCCCGAGGCTACCTCCAGCTGAAAGGTGAGCTCAGCTCCTGGGAGGAAGCTCAGTCAGGTGCGTCTGCTTTTTCCTCAAAACTGGACTCGCATGTAACTGGAAGGAAGAGTGAGAAGCCATCTCCTTTCAGGGAGAGTCAATAAGATTTTTTTAAATATAATATATAAAGAAGAGAAGGAAGCCCTGGGCCCTTTAGGGTTTTGTTTTTTATGATCTGAAAATTGGGGTTCTTGGGAAAGAATGAATCTGTTAGCTCCAAAGGCATCTTAGGAAGGTCCCAGGGCATGGAGTAGGGGCCTGAAGTGGAATCCATTCAAATTTGTATGGATGGAGAATCTCTTGTGTATAAGTAATCACCCACTTTTATTTATTTTGTTATTTCCAAAATAATAAAAATCTCTTGGTTTAGACTTTTATTTCAAAATAAATAAAAGAATTTTATCTTTATATATATATATATAAATATATTTTAAACAGATATTCTTTCTGTTTTATAAACATAGGAACAGAATTAACTTTGTATTTTGACAGCATTTTAGAACTCTGAGATCTAATCCCATAGAATGAATGACATAAGACCAGGAGTATCTATCTGTGTGTGGGTGGAGGGGGAGGTGGAAGGGGCTGTCAATGTGGGGAGGGGGTGGGGGTGTGGGTTTTGGGCAGATAAAATATATTATGCTCACTTTGTTAAAGATGGAGCTGCCCACGTGGAAGCTGTCGCCCAGGTGATATTAATGTGTGTTGGGGTGTTGGGGGTGGGCTGTGAGACTTTTATTTATTTCAAAATAAATAAAAGTCTAAACCCAGCTGACATAAGCAGAAGGGAATTAATCAGCTCCTACGACTCAAAAATCCAACGGTAAAACTCACTGTTGACTGGGCAAGATTCAGGTTCAGACCATGTAACCAGTTTGCAGCGTGGGTTGTGTGTCAACACCAAAGAATATTCTAATTGGCTAGATCTGCCTTTCAGCTCTACTAGGTCCTGGGAGAGAGGCCAGCTTTGACTAAATGACATAGGTCATGTCGGGGGTGTGGGGACCTGGTGTTCCCAAAAGTAAAAAGAAGAGAATGGATGCAGGGAAGGTACTAACAAGGATGTTGTGTCCTTTCTGACTGGGTAACCTAGTGCTAGATGAATAGCACTGCCTCCCTGGACGTCGTTCATCTGTAGTGATGACCACGATGATGATGATGGTGGTGGTGGTCATGCTTATTTTCCAGGGTGAGTCCAGTGAACAAGTAAAATAAGTAGAAACCCCCTGCAGGCCAAGCGTAGAATTGCCCTCTGGCTAGTAAATTGGGCTGAAACAGACTGTATACCGGTTCTACTTGTTAGATGAAAGGCGGCTAGCACCAGAGGGCACCTTGGAGACCCAGGAGTCACCTACCCAGCCCTCCCTCCCTCCTCGTTCTTAGAGCCAAGGGAACAGGAAGGAGTTGAAGAAATGGCAACAGCTTGCCCCAGATCACATTGCTAATCTATACGCAGATGATCTGAGACCCAACCCCGGGATTTTAAATGCCAGTACCAGCGTCCTAGCATCTGGGATTTCCAACGATGCCTTTCTAACGCAGTCTGCCACCCTTCTGCGTGACAGTCTTCCTCTGTCCGTTTCAAGTACAAACAGTGTCCTCTATTCACGGAGGTCTTGCTGAGTGCGGGGCGCCGTGTGAACTGTTTTCCCTGCATAACCTCAGTGTTCGCCACCGTCCAGGCATGTGGGTAATAATACTGTCGTCCCCGCTGACCACTGGGGAAGCCAAGGCCAGAGTTCCAGGGAAGGTGGCGGAGCAGGGACTTCATTCTGGGCAGTCTGACATCAGGGCCAGTGTCCTTGAGCCGCAACCCGGGAGGCTGAGTGCAGGTCACTGGAGGGGGGGGGACTGAGGCTGGACATACTGTCCACCAGGCTTTTTTGTAATATCACTCACATCATCGGCACCGATAAATCTCTGGCACAGTGATTTGGTGCGGGCTTTAAAATATATTTATTTATATATATATATAAAAAAATATATATAAATATATATAAATATATATACATATATATACATATAAATATATATATAAAGATAAAATTCTGTCAGAGCTTCCCTGAATTTTTGCCATTAGAAAAGATATTCTTTTGGCCCTGGCCGGTTGGCTCAGCGGTAGAGCATCGGCCTGGCGTGCGGGGGACCCGGGTTCGATTCCCGGCCAGGGCACACAGGAGAAGCACCCGTTTGCTTCTCCACCCCGCCTCCTTCCTCTCTGTCTCTCTCTTCCCCTCCCGCAGCCAAGGCTCCATTGGAGCAAAGATGGCCCGGGCGCTGGGGATGGCTCCTTGGCCTCTGCCCCAGGCGCTAGAGTGGCTCTGGTCGCAACAGAGCGACACCCCGGAGGGGCAGAGCATTGCCCCCTGGTGGGCAGAGCGTCGCCCTGGTGGGCATGCCAGATGGATCCCGGTCGGGTGCATGCGGGAGTCTGTCTGACTGTCTCTCCCCGTTTCCAGCTTCGGAAAAATACAAAAAAAAAAAAAAAAAAAAAAAGAAAGAAAGAAAAGATATTCTTTCTGTTTTATAAACATAGGAACAGAATTAACTTTGTATTTTGACAGCATTTTAGAACTCTGAGATCTAATCCCATAGAATGAATGACATAAGACCAGGAGTATCTCTGTGTGTGGGTGGAGGGGGAGGTGGAAGAGGCTGTCAATGTGGGGAGGGGGTGGAGGTGTGGGTGTTGGGCAGATAAAATATATTATGCTCACTTTGTTAAAGATGGAGCTGCCCACGTGGAAGCTGTCGCCCAGGTGATATTAATATGTGTTGGGGGCAGGCTACGGGCAGGCAAGATTCTTGGAGCCTGGGGCTTGGTTTTAGGACTAAGCCTTTCCCACCCTTTTTGATGTGCGGTGGTACAATCCCATCATGCCTCAGTTAAGTGACTTTGTATTAGAGACTTCCCTATTTTATATATTGGATTAAAGGTTTTGATTTCTGCACTATAAAGTGGGGCAGACAGGGAGCTTGTTCTCTCGGTTCCTGAGATTAGCATTTGAGAGGAGAGCAGATAAAGGCCACGTGGAGGAGACCAGGAGAAGCAGCCAAGATGGTAGAGTGCTGAGTGTGAAGCCAGTTTATGCAGAGTTTGTACAGGGAGAAGGAAGGAGATGGGGAACAGAGGTGAATAAGCCTGGTGAGCTAGAAACCTTTGACTCTAGGAAACTCGGAGAAGTCAGTAGCTTTGTGAGTGCTGAATGAGTGGGTTTTGGAGCCCAGTGTGTGTTTTACCTGCCCACCGGGTGCAAGCTAGGATTAAAGATAATGGCCCACCAGTTCATGGCTCTGTTGTTTCATTACCATCTGTCCAAATCCAATACAAACCTGCATGGGCCAGGTGGCTCTGATGGTGGCCCTGACTGGCGTTACAGTGGGGAAGCGAAAAGCCCTGGGAAATAACTGGTGGTCCCCAACGTCAATCTTTACCACAAACTAGTAGGTGCATGGGAGAATGCTAGATGTCCTGAAGGAATTAGTTCTTGGTAGTAACTTTTTTTTTTTTTTTACTCCGTGGTGTTTCATATTAGTCTAATACCACATAGGAATAAGAGATTGCAACACATTAGCCTATGACCTCAAGGGAACTGTGATTTTTTTTGTCCCTATCATTGTATTTGTTATATTAAAATAAACTCCGAAGTATGATTATAGATAAGCAGAAGATTCCGAAATTTTAGTGTTCGTTAAGATTGCTGTCACAGCAATTGCCAGGATTAAAATTCATGAATATCTTATTTCCCGCCCAGAATGTGATAGTCCTTGTATACCATTTGTTTTCTTTTTCTTTTTAAAATTTTTCTTAAGTGAGAAGCCAAGAGGCAGACAGACTCCTGTATGCGCCCAGACTGGGATCCACCCTGCAAGCCCCCTACAGGGCGATGCTCTGCCCAGTTGCCTGTTGCTTGACAACTGAACTATTTTATATTTTAGCACCTGAGGCGAGGCCATGGAGCCATCCTCAGTGCCAGGGGCCAACTTGCTCCAACTGAGCCATGGCTGCAGGAGGGGCAGAGAGAGAGAGACTGAGAGAGAGAAGGGGAAGGGGTGGAGAAGCAGATGGGCGCTTCTTCTGTGTGTCCTGACTGGGAATCGAACCAGGAATTCCACACGCTCAGCCAGTGCTCTACCACTGAGCAACTAGCCAGGGCTTCTTTTTCTTTTTTCTTTTCTTTTCTCTTTTCTTTCTCTCTCTCTCTTTCTCTCTTTCTCTTTCTTTCTTTCTTCTTTCTTTTTTTTTTGGTATAATTACTTAGAACATATTTTGTGTCTGATATTGGTGAGGTTTCAAAGCTGCTCCATTCCTGCCCATGCTATTTAATTTCTAAAAAAAACCATTTTGGGACAAAATGATCTTGAGTTCTAGGGTGTGGGAATGTCACCTTAAGTAGCACAGGATATAAAACACTTTGGTTGGTCCAATCACGACAATATTTTCTGCTGCCTGTGTGTCACAGGACAGAAGGTGAAGGCGACCACATTAGATTCTCGGGCTGTAGGTGATTATATTCTTGTCCATCAAGATGTTAGAGACACTGAGACGGCTTTTCCTTTTCTGTAGGACTGGCACTGCAGGCAAAACAACACACAATAAAAGCCAGAGAAATCCTCACCAACTCCGTGGCGCCGCCCTTCACCGACAACACAGACGTTTTCAGATGTTCGATCGAGCTGTTCCACACCATGGGGAGAGCCTTACTCTCCCTCCAGAAGTATCCTTTTGCCTCGGCTTACAGATAGAAATACCGCCCACGTTACTTACATTTAATTCTCAAGGGCCAGTCCAAAGCTGACCGACGACTGGGGGGAGAAAGGGGGTGGTGGGAAGTGCGGGAGCCAAGGACGTCGGGGAACTAGGGCCCCAGGATCTAGGACCAAGGGTGTGAAGTTTCCTGACCGCGGCTCAGATTTAAGGAGGCTGCAGAGAACTTGAGGAAAGCTGAGAGACTGTCAAAGGAGCTGCTGCTCTGCGGGAGGCTGATGAAGGAAGAATGGCTGGAAATCCAGGCGCGGATCAAGCTGTCCTTCGCACAGTAAGTCCCCAGGGTAAGACTGTATCCCTAACTGAGGGCCGCAGTTTCTTGGCCAGGAAGCCCCGCCTCCAGGTGGGAGGAGCTTCTCCATGATAATGTGTCATGACAGTGCTTCTGTGCTGCCCTGATACATCTCCACGTGTCACTTCACAAGTCCGTAGTGCAATACCTCGTTCTGTTTCTAAATTTACCCACTCAGCTTTGCTTTTTAAAAATAATTTTAAGTGAGAGGAGTGGAGACAGAGAGACAGATTACTGCATGCCCCGACTTCAGGATCCACCCAGTAAGCCCTCCACTGGCAGTGCTCTGCCCACGTAGGGCTGTTGCTTGGCAACTGAGGTGTTTTTAGCACCTGAGGTAGAGGCTCCAGGGAACCATCCTCTGCACCCTCTGCGGGCTGATGTGTTCAAACCAATCTAGCCATGGCTGTGGGAAGGGAAGGAGAGAGAAGGGGGAGGGGGAAGGGTAGAGAAGCAGATGGTAGCTTCTTCTGTGTTCCCTGACCTGAATTGAACATGGGGCATCTGCGTGCACCCAGCCGACACTCTACCACTGAGCTAACCAGCCAGGGCCACTCTGCCTTGCTTTTTTGTTGTTGTCTGTACTCTAATTCATTGTGGCTGGCTGCTGTCCAGCACTACACAGGATTCATTCGCCAAATGTGCTTAGCCATCCTGGCCAGACACCCAGCTTGTCCCCAGCTCTCTGCTCCCACAATGGTGCTGCCTCGAGCATCCTTGCTCCATTCCATGCATGTAGCTAAGAGAGACATTTTCTGAGGTTTCCAGGGGTGCGTACATGTGTACCTCAAGTTCACCGCACACTGGTGGGTGCTGCCCCCATCTATAGCCCTTCCCAGGACAGGTGGGTCCCTATTTTTCCACATCCCCAACAATATTTGGCATTGTCTATCTTTCTTACCTTTGCTGATCTGATACACCTACTGTGCTAATTTCGATTTTTACATTTCTCTTATCAGTGACTTAGAGTAGCTTTTCACATTCCTCTTAGCCACTTGGGGTTCCCCTTCTCTTACGAACCTGTTAGCATTCTTTCTCATTTTTCTTGTGGTGGCTTCCTGTGCTTTTCTTGTTGGTAACTGAGCTTTCATTGTGTATTATAAATTAGTACAATTGCAAATCTTTTCTTTTATTAATTTTGTCTATGGCTTTCCTCATGGCAGAGAAATTCTTACTTTTGCTACAGTCAAAGCCATTACTTTTTAATTGAATGGTTTATGCTTTAGGAGCTTTATTTAGAAAGTCTTCCCCACCCAAATATCAAAGATAAAAAATATGTTCGTAAAGTCATGGTGCACTTTTGACCGGTCACAGGAAAGTAACAAAAGACGATAAAAATGTGAAATCTGCACCAAATAAAAGGAAAACCCTCCCAGTTTCTGTAGGATGATGTGGCAGCATGTGCGCATGCGCAGATGATGACGTAACACCGTGTATATAGCAGAGCAGCCCACGGCCATGCCAGTCGAGATGTGGACGGTACAGAGGAAAGTTCAGTGTGTTTTGTGGCTCGCTAAATTCAAATCTGTGACCAAAGTGCAACGTGAATATCAGTGCATTTATAATGAAGCGCCACCACATAGGAATAACATTACTCAGTGGGATAAGCAGTTGAAGGAAACCGGCAATTTGGTGGAGAAACCCCATTCTGGTAGGCCATCAGTCAGTGACGAGTCTGTAGAGGCTATACGGGATAGCTACCTAAGGAGCCCTAAAAAATCTGTGTGTGAGCCCACATCGAGCTGCACTGAATAGGTATGAAACTGGGAGAGTTTTCCTTTATTTGGTGCAGATTTCACATTTCTATTGTCTTTTGTTGCTTTCCTGTGACCAGTCAAAAGTGCACCATGAGTTTACAGACACACTGTATTTTAAAAAATATCCCTATTACTACTGCTTTAGCTCTGTCCCACATAGCCCTACTACTGCCATTGAGTTCTTAATGTTTATAACTTAGTGCAGGGATCGGGAACCTACAGCTCGCGAGCTAGATGTGGCTCTTTTGATGGCTCCATCTGGCTCAGAGACAAACCTTTAATAAAAAAAATAATGTTAAAAATATAAAACATTTTTATGTATTACCATGTGTTACAATCCATTCATTTCCTACCGCTCATGTTCATGGTTGCCGGTGGCTGGAGCCAATCATAGCTGTCCTCCGGGACAACACCAAATTTTTATTGGATAATGCATAAAGTACACGGGTCGTTGTGAGATCAGGAAGTAAACTTCTCTCCTTTTAAGCAAGTAGTCAGCTAGCTAATTGCAGATACCCTTTTGATGAAGAAGATGGCTAAAAGAAAAAAGATGAGGAGTATCGTACTTTTCAGCAGGAATGGACGGAGGAATTCGCCTGTGTGGAGAGAGCAGGTTCTGCAGTGTATCTAATATGCAATGATAAAATTGCATCAATGAAACGATCAAATATAAAGCAGCACTTCAACACACACCATACTACATTTGCATTGAAATATCCAGCGGGGGACAGCAGGAAGAAAGCATGTCAAGAGCTCCTGTGCAGAGTGCAAGCTAGTCAGCAGCAACTCCGTGGTTGGACCCAACAAGGTGACTGGAATTCAGCTAGCTTTTCTGGTGCTGTAGCAATTGTGAGAAATGGAAAACAATTCACAGATGGGGAGTATGCCAAAACATTCATGCTTGATGTTGCCAATGAACTTTTTGACGACTTTTTGGATAAAGACAAGATAATCAGCCCTGGCCGGTTGGCCCAGTGGTAGAGCGTCGGCCTGGCATGCAGAAATCCCAGGTTCGATTCCCGGCCAGGGCACACAGGAGAAGCGCCCATCTGCTTCTCCACCCCTCCCCCTCTCCTTCCTCTCTGTCTCTCTCTTCCACTCCCATAGCGAGGCTCCATTGGAGCAAAGATGGCCTGGGCACTGGGGATGGCTCCTTGGCCTCTGCCCCAGGCGCTAGAGTGAGCGACGCCCTGGAGGGGCAGAGCATCACGACTGAGCGACGCCCCGGAGGGGCAGAGCATCACCCCCCTGGTGGGCAGAGCGTCGCCCCTGGTGGGCGTGCTGGGTGGATCCCGGTCGGGCGCATGCGGGAGTCTGTCTGACTGTCTCTCCCGGTTTCCAGCTTCAGAAAAATACAAAAAAAAAAAAAAAAAAGATAAACAAATAAAAAAGCATGCCTCTGTCAGCAAGAACTGTTCACGATCGTACCATCATGATGGCGAATCAAATTGAGGCAACACAAGTGAAGGACTTAAATGCAGCACCATTCTTTTCTCTCGCTTTGAATGAGTCAACAGACTTAAGCCATTTATCCCAGTTCAGCATGATTGCAAGGTATGCTGTCGGTGACACACTACCTGAGGAAGTGTGTCAAAAAAGTCTTGCTGTTTTGCCTATGAAAGAGACAACAAGAGGGGAGGATTTACTCAAGTCGTTCACTGAGTTCGCTAAAGAAAAAAATCTTCCAATGGATAAACTTATTTCAGTGTGTACTGATGGTGCTCTAAGCATGGTGGGGAAAAACAGAGGATTCGTTGCGCTTCTTCGTGAACATGAAAAGAGACCCATCCTAAGTTTTCACTGCATCCTACATCAGGAGGTGCTTCGTGCTCAGATGTGTGGTGAGCAGCTTGGTGAGGTGATGTCGCTGATCATTCGGGTGGTCAACTTTATTGTTGCCCGAGCTTTAAATGATCGCCAGTTTAAAACACTGCTGGATGAAGTTGGGAATAATTATCCTGGTCTGCTTCTGCACAGCAATGTGCGTTGGTTGTCAAGAGGGAAGGTGCTCAGCCGTTATGCGGCTTGTGTGAGCAAAATCCAGACTTTTCTTAAAATGAATAACATCGAGCATCCTGAGTTAGCTGACACTGAGTGGCTTCTGAAGTTCTGTCTCATGGACATGACTGAACATCTGAACCAGCTCAATGTGAAAATGCAAGGTGTTGGAAATACAGTCTCGACCTGTGGTGGCACAGTGGATAAAGCGTTGACCTGGAAATGCTTAGGTCACCGGTTCGAAACCCTGGGCTTGCCTGGTCAAGGCACATATGGGAGTTGATGCTTCCAGCTCCTCCCTCCCTTCTCTCTCTCTCTCTCTCTCTCTCTCTCTCTCTCTCTCTCCCTGTCTCTCTCCTCTTTAAAATGAATAAAGGAAATACAGTCTTATCCCTTCAAAAAGCAGTGTTTGCATTTGACAACAAGCTGGAACTCTTCATTGCCGACATTGAAACAGGTCGTTTACTACACTTTGAAAAACTGGGAGAGTTGAAAGATTCATGAACAGCAAGAGACCCTACTCAATATCTTGATCTCCAGCAGCTAGTGGGCTTCACATCTAATCTCCTGCAGTCATTCAAAGCACACTTTGGAGAATTTCGTGAGCGCACTCATCTTTTTAAGTTCATCACCCATCCACACGAGTGTGTAGCGGACAGCGCCGACCTGTGTTACATCCCCAGTGTCTCTGTCAGAGATTTTGAGCTCCAAGGTGCTGACCTGAAGGCCTCAGACATGTGGGCGAATAAGTTCAAGTCACTGAATGAAGATTTGGAAAGACTTGCATGACAGCAAGCAGAGTTGGCAAGCAAACACAAGTGGGGAGAAATGGAAAAACTTCAACCCACTCACCAGCTGATTGTCAAATTTTAGAACGTGCTTCCCGTCACATACCACACACTGCAGTGTGTGAGTATTGCTGTACTGACAATGTTTGGCTCTACGTATGCATGTGAGCAGTCTTTCTCACATCTAAAGAACGTTAAGACCAACCTATGATCACGTTTAATGGATGGAAGTCTCAGCGCCTGCATGAAGCTTAACCTCACCATGTATCAACCAGACTACAAAGCCATCAGCAAAACCATGCTGCACCAGAAGTCACATTAATGGTAAGAAGTACTTTATTCATCATCGATTAGCAACACATAACAATGTTATTAAAAAGAATTCAGAGACTTACTGTACTTTAAAAGTGTTGGTCTTAAATAAAATGCACACATTTACTTGTATTTAGTGTTAAACATATTGTATGGCTCTCACGGAATTACATTTTAAAATATGTGGCGTACATAGCTCTCTCAGCCAAAAGGTTCCTGACCCCTGACTTAATGTATAAATCACCCTTTAATCCAAAGGCTATTCACACGAAATGTGTATTAGTTTGCAGATATATGAGATATTTCAGGGTGTTTGGGTGTCATTGATTTCTAATTTTATTGTGTTAAAGACAGAGACATATTTGTATGGTGTCGTCTCAGAAACTTACTGATAGTTCCTTTGTGGCCTAATCCACAGTTAATTTTCCTGAAGGTTCCAAGTGAGCTACAAAAGAAATGGTATTCTTTAGTTATCATGTGTAAGGTTGCAATCAGTCTCTCTTAGGGTGACCTTTTGAATTCTGTTTTTCAGATTTACATTTTTGTTTATCTTTTGCCAATGTGTGTACTACTTTTGAAGATAAGTGTGCGTACACATTGGCGCGCAATTATTGGTCTGTCTAGAGCTGTCCAGGGTTCTGCCAATCATTGTTTTATGTAGTCTGACATGGTCTCTTGGTGGGGAGGTTAACATAGCGGCATACCTTCTTAATCTATTATTTTATCGGTCAGGGTATATTGTCCTTTGTTCCCTATATCTATCTCTATTTTGCCTAGTTTTAAAATTAATACTCTTCCTCTCTTCGGTATAAATTTTCTGACAATTTTTTCCATCCCTCAATTTTCAATCTTCATTTTTTTTCTTTTAATTACTGATATATTTGAGTTTAAATTGCCTTTTTCCTACAAGTTTTATGTTCTTTTCTTTCTTTCTTCTCCTCTTTTTTAGTATCGTCAAATATTTTTACCATTCCATTTTTCTATCTATTAACTGGTCACTTAAACATTATTTGATTTTTCTTCTAGTGATTACTATAGAATTTATCAGTTACATCCCTGACTTATTAGACTCCAATGTAAATCAGCCCCTTCCTGGACAATGCAAAGACCTCTCTTTGTCCCCTTCTGCTTGGTACATATTTTTCTGTACTTAAATCACCATATATTTTATGGTACGGAGGGAAGAAGACATTCTTAATACAAGTAACTGACAAAGGGCTCGTACCTAGAATCTATAAAGAACTCCTAGAAGTCAATAAAACAAAGAGACAACTGAATAGAAATTTGGGCAAGGGATTCTTTACAAAAGAAATGGTTACCCACGTAGCTAATAAGTTCATTAGATTGTGTTCCATCTCATCTATCACCAGAGAAGTGAAATTGAAAACAGTAAGACACTACATTTCCACTAGAATGGCTAAAGTTTTCAGAAGGCTGATTACAGCAAGTGTTGGCAATGATGTCAGGCAGCCCATGCTTTCTCTTATGTTGTTTAGAATACATTTTGTATAACTACTTTAGGAAACTGGCTTTGTCTACTATACTTCAGAATTTGCATAGCCCATAACCCAGCAGTAAACACACACCCAACAGAAACGCCTGCACGTTCACTGACAGACAGAGCAGAGACTGTCCGAGGGTGCGCTGCTCGTAGCTGAGAACCGCAAGCAACCCAAATGTCTATCAGAAGCAGAACAGACAAAAATCGTGATACGTTCATGCAAAGAAAATGACCACTGTGCTTCTGTGCTTAACAGCATGGATGACTCTCACAAACGTAATGTTTGTGAAAGAAGCCAGACCCCCCCCCCCCCACAGCAGTCATACTGTGTGATTCCACTCATATAATGGGAGGGGGAAGAGAGGAAAGATTGTGAAAGGCTCCTCCCTGCCCAGAAGTAGGTATTTATCTCGCATTTTAAGACAGGAAATATACAAATCAGAAGTCCAAGATCTGATATTTGTTGCCATCTGTTGGGTTGTGACTCATGTTATTTGTGCTTCATGTTGAACAATGTTGCTACAAAACAGAGTAGGTTGTCTTCCTCTGCCAGAATCCCGCACCGCCTCTAAGAGGGCTTCCAGAACCAGCATACCAAACCTTGCCAGCAGATGGCGAGCTTTGTCCGCATCTGTGCCGAGTACCTAAAATCAAGTTCGTGTTCTCAACTGTCCTCCAGTTAGTTGCCTTGTGTTTAGCGGGGTTCCTTTAAATTTTGCTACTTTCCCCCCCATCCTGCATCTTCACCTTGTTTCGTTCATTGGAACTTGCATGTTTCAACTGATGGTTTTCATTCAAACTCCCTTGGCTTGGTTTCCTCACTGAAGTGTGATAACGGTGCCTGGCGGCACTGATCTGCTTGAGAAAGGAATGCGGCTTTGGATCTGGGTGTTTCTGTAGCTACACTCAGCATCACAAGGCCTTTTCTTTGGCCAGGTCCTAGACGTGGGAGGCGGGGATAACTTCTCAGGCAGCTCCCACAGGATTTGTGTTTCTCTTAAAAGGGTATCTCCAAGGTACATCCTCACCCTCCATCAGTGTTGCCTTTTATGGAGCCATTTGGGCCAGGCCGGCTCCGCCCTCCACAGGCCGACAGAGGAGTGTGTGCGGCAGGGTGACTCATGCTCCCTGCCTTCCACCCCTTCCCGCGGCCCGAAGCCTCGTCCCTTCCACCTGTCCGCCTCTACTCCCGCGCGGCCTCATCAGCAATTATCTATCCACTTAGGACAGTGAACTGATAGACCCGAATCACATGTTCCCTAGTCCCGCAGCCGTTTTCAATACAATCAAAAGAGTCGTGCGCACATGCGCGTGCACGAACACACACACACACACACACAATCATTAGAATGACCATTCTTTGTGGCACGATTGTGCTGACCCATTGAGATGACTGCTCTAAAACACGTGACCTGTCCGGGTTTTCTCTGATGGCCAGTGTCATCTCTGAAGCCTCCACAGTGTGTCCCGAGAGCAGTTACCTGTGCTGAGGCAGCTCAGGTGTGCCTAGCCTGAGTAAACTTTCCTGGGACCATCAACAGGACATTCCCCAGCTATCACTAAGGAATATGACCTGGTGTAGCAGACAACGTGAGCATTAGGGTCCCCGTGCCCCAGGTTCAAATCAGCGTCCACTCAACCTTCCTGCACAAGTAGGGACAACAGTCCCTCACAGGATCCCTTAGAGCAGTGGTCCCCAACCTTTTTTGGACCACGGACCGGTTTAATGTCAGAAAATATTTTCACGGACTGGCCTTTAGGGTGGGACGGATAAATGTATCACGTGACCGAGACAAGCGTCAAGAATGAGTCTTAGACGGATGTAACAGGGAATCTGGTCATTTTTAAAAAAAAATAAAACATCGTTCAGACTTAAATATAAAGAAAACAGAAATAATATAAGTTATTTGTTCTTTCTCTGCGGACTGGTACCAAATGGCCTACGGACCAGTACCGGTCCATGGTCTGGGGGTTGGGGACCACTGCCTTAGATGGTGTAGTGCACCCTCCCCCATTAAAGCGTGTGGGTACCCTATGTGCTAGGCCTTTTTTTTTTTTTTAAGCAGTTATTATTGGCCTTAAACATTTTAGTTGAACATTCTCCGTTCTGTGATTTCATCCCAGAAATGATTTGGATTTTAAAACGTGTACTTAGCACACAGGTTAAGATTCTGGCTTCAAAGGCTGCCCCTAGCTTGCTGTATTCCTCGCTGTGTTTTTTCTCCCCGTGACTTGAGAAGGCTAACTGTTTTTTGTCCTGGCTCTCATGGCCTGCCTACGCTGAAAATCGGATAGTCTTATGTGCTTTTTTTTTAAAGGTTAAGTTTGTTTCTTTGTCTTGCTTTCTCATGGTTTACTGTGGTTATGAGAGTTGGAAAGTGATTCTAACACAAGTTTTCCAATGAGAGAAGGAGATGGGGGTGGTTTCTCCCTTGGCCCACACCTCCTGGAAACAGGCAGAAGATAATGGAGGAGAAAAATAAATACAATGGCAAGGGGTCATCATCTGTCTACCTGCCAATCACCTCATTTGGATGGTGGAATTTTAGTTAGTTCCAGCGTTTCCCCCGCAAAGTATTCCCACTGGCTTTTACTGGGGGTTTTTGGAACTTCAGTCACAGCCTTCACTTTGAGATTCCCACGTCCTCCCTACATCGATCAGTCGGTGATTTCCAAATACAATGCTCGCATTCCGGACTCAGCTTTTATTTTCTTAGTCCTGGATGTCGAGGCTGGCCCTCTCTGGATGTGTTTCTCTAGTGAGTCACTTTCCCTGTGTGCAGCTGTCGGGCGGAAAGGCTCCGACACCTGCTCGTGTGTCCCAAGCGCTGAGTCTCCCTTTTCCACTGCTGGGAAGCGCCCTGCCGTCTTCCAGAAGAGGTGTTCCTCCGTCAGCTCCTCCCGCAGGACTCTGTGCCTGGAGTGCTCTGTGCCTCTTCAGCCAGGAAGGAGATCATTGGGATTTTCTGGCATTCTTCCTCACCCTGTAACCCTGTGATCGATGCTCTTAACTTACACAGAGCCTGATTTCTTTATGTAAAAAAAATAAATTTTTTTAATGTGGAAAAGCAGAAAAACCACACGGCCCAGATTATTTCCATATAGTTCATCAGCTTTCTATTTTTTTCCAAGTGAGAGGAGGGGAGATAGACAGACCCCCGCATGTGCCCCAACTGGGATTCACCCGGCAACCCCTGTCTGAGGCCAATGCTCTACCCATCTGGGGCCATGCTCACAAGTGAGCTATTTTTAGCCCCTGAGGCAGAGGCTCCAGGAGCCATCCTCAGCGTCGGGGTCTATGCACTCAAATCAGTCAAGCCATGGCTGTGGGAGAGGACAGGGTGGGGGGAAGCAGATGGGCACCTCTCCTGTGTGCCTTGACCGGAAATCGAACCCAGGACACCCACACACCCGGCTGATGCTCTACCACTAGCCAGCCAGCCAGGGCAAGCTTCCTATTTTTTGAACCCCCTAGCTTTACTCTTCCGGAGTATGGCATGTCCGTCTTTTCTCCTTCTGATACAATCCTTTCTGACCCTAGATAGCGCAATACACCATTTCGCTTAAAGGATTATGAATAATAATGATGATGATGATTTGAAACCACCGCCCTAGTTACCAGCTCTTGACTGCCTTCATTGAAGGACTGAGTTGAAAACAAGACCTATATTTTTGTGGTCTCTCGGTCACTCTCGCACATTCTGTCTCAGACTAGCCCTGGGCAGTTTGGGACTTGTAAGACCTTTTTGTAGTTGGAGTTCTGGGATGGAGGGCCATAAAGAGCAAGGATTGCTATCTCTCATTTTGAATTTTGTACATAAAAATTTTCCAGCAAAATAAAAAATATTTCTAACAGTCCTAGCAAATATTTTGGAAAGGATTGTTTTTAAATCTCTGTCATTGCATTTGCTGAAAGAAAGAAGTACATTTTTTATAGGAGAGTCCTGTCTGAAGACACTACAAGAATATTTATTTTCTCACTGCTACCTTTACTTATAATTCTAAAATTAACATTTTTTTGATGTAAAAGTAATATAGTTTTTCAGAAGAAAACTTAGAAAGCATAAACAATATGCTACAACGAACATCTTAGAGATAACTTGCAAACATCCTAGCGACTGTCAAGATATCTCTTTATGCATTAGTGTAAACATAGATGAGATACAAAATTTTCATGAGAAACAATGAACAACTAAAGTACAGCAACTATGAGTTGTTGCTTCTCATCTCTCTCCCTTCCTGTCTGTCCCTATCTTTCTCTCTCTCTCTCTCTCTGTCTCTCTTGCTAAGCTAAAAAAAAAAGTATAAGATTTTCACATACATGAGATATTATACAGGGTATTTTTGTAATTTTCCTTTTAGCTGAAGAATATATAATGGATATACTTCTATATGGATAAATGTGGATCAACATTAATTTTAATGGCTAAGTAGCATTCTACAGTGTAGCTGTATTATATATATAATACCCTGTTTGAATGATCACCTATCAGTGTATTTTCAATGCTTTGTACGTTTCCGCTATTACGAAGATGCTTAGGTCAACTTTCTTAGATAGCTATCTGCTTGTCTTGCCAGAGTCTCTCCTCAGACTAAACCACTAAAATGTAATTAGCAGAGGGGTATGTGTACCTATGGACTATTTTGATAAAAAAAAATTTTATACCCAAATTATTTTCTTCCCAACAGTTCATGAGAGTGCTTCACACCTTCACCAGGACTGGGGTCTTTCTGTAATTTCTCGACAGATCAGTTACCAAGTATCTTGGCATCCTTTATGGTTGCTGCTGTTGTTTTTTTTAAGTATTTTATTTTATATTTTTTAAACCGATGCCTACGCCTACATAGCACTTACTATGCATCAGACACTGTTCTGGTGTTTCTTTGACTATTAACTAATTTAATCCTTATAATGACCCAATGACGTGTGTGCTGTTATTCATTTTAACTTCAGATGGGGCGACGCTTAAGCAGCTGGAAGGTTGTATGTACATCACGTAAGCGGTGGAGCTGGGATGTGAACCTTCCCGGTCGTTCCAAAGTTCATCCTCCTGACCACTGTGCCTTTTGGGGGGAAGAAAAACACCTAGAATAATTAATATACAAACATCCCTGGACAACAGAGATCAGGCAGCCAAATCCTCACCACCGGGCCACCTGCATCTTCAGTATTTTCTATTATAATTATTCTTAAAAACAAAACAATCCTCTGATATTTTACAGGATGTATCAAGGTCAGAAGAAGTCAAAAGAAGCCCTGCCCCACTACCAGGAGGCCCTGGAGTGTATTGAGCTCAGCAGGGGTGAGGAGAGCCCGGAGTGTGTGCCCACGCTGAGGGAGCTGGCCGGCGCAGAGCAGGCGCTGAAGTCCCACGATGCGGCCATCAGCCACTTCTTACAGGTGAGCCGCCGCCCAGGCCTCCGTGGCTGCTGGGGACCGCGTGCTTTTCATAGACGCGGGTGACGCCGCAGTGCTGAGGGTGCCTGGCTTTGTCATTAGCCCTGGATAGGCAGCGTTCGTGCCCTGCGGTAGACAGAGGTGCTGCCAGTCCCTTCGTACAGATGGCCAGGTGGGTAGGTGAGGGACGCTGGGCCTCTGTCACCATGGGCTTGTTCCCCAGAGGGCCTGAGCTTCTCTGGAGATGGCTTGTTCCATCCGAGGTGCATGATTGCAGTCTTACTCCCCAAAATTATTATTTTTTATTCTCTAACGTACGGGGTGGTCCTCGGGTTACGGCAGTCTCAACATATGACTTTTTGAGTTTTTGACTCTTATCCCCATAAAAACTTTTAAAAATTTGAGACGTGAGTGTTCCGGCTTATGCTGTTAGCCTCATACTTATGGATGATGTGGGCGAACTAGTTTGGTTGCGCCCGGTGGAATGAGACACAGTTACACGGGTATGAGTGAGGGAGTTGGCGTCCCCCAGTACGCTTACGTACGCCATTTTGGACTGTTAAAAGCGCAAGTGTTCTGTCTGTGTTAGGCTAGGGTGTTTTGACTTATATCAGAATTCAAGTTACATCATTGTCGTTGGAATGGAACTGTATTGTATACCAAGGACCTTCTGTATATGCGTTTAGAGCTAAGGTTACCAAACCGAGGAGGGTTCTTGTCTATGATACTCTAAAACCCTTACCTGAAGCCACTTAGTATCACCATTGGTTAGCTGCTGTCCTGCTTTGCCATCTGAAGGTCACTCTGTGAGTGTGTCAGTCAGGGCACTCAGAGAAACCGGAAGGTCACTCTGTGAGTGTGTCAGTCAGGTGCTCAGAGAAACCGGAAGGTCACTCTGTGAGTGTGTCAGTTAGGGCACTCAGAGAAACCGGAAGGTCACTCTGTGAGTGTGTCAGTCAGGGCACTCAGAGAAACCGGAAGGTCACTCTGTGAATGTGTCAGTCAGGTGCTCAGAGAAACCGGAAGGTCACTCTGTGAGTGTGTCAGTTAGGGCACTCAGAGAAACCGGAAGGTCACTCTGTGAGTGTGTCAGTCGGGTGCTCAGAGAAACCGGAAGGTCACTCTGTGAATGTGTCAGTCGGGCGCTCAGAGAAACCGGAAGGTCACTCTGTGAGTGTGTCAGTCAGGGCACTCAGAGAAACCGGAAGGTCACTCTGTGAGTGTGTCAGTCGGGGCACTCAGAGAAACCGGAAGGTCACTCTGTGAGTGTGTCAGTCGGGTGCTCAGAGAAACCGGAAGGTCACTCTGTGAGTGTGTCAGTCAGGGCGCTCAGAGAAACCGGAAGGTCACTCTGTGAGTGTGTCAGTCAGGGCGCTCAGAGAAACCGGAAGGTCACTCTGTGAGTGTGTCAGTCGGGGCACTCAGAGAAACCGGAAGGTCACTCTGTGAGTGTGTCAGTCGGGTGCTCAGAGAAACCGGAAGGTCACTCTGTGAGTGTGTCAGTCAGGGCACTCAGAGAAACCGGAAGGTCACTCTGTGAGTGTGTCAGTCGGGCACTCAGAGAAACCGGAAGGTCACTCTGTGAGTGTGTCAGTCGGGTGCTCAGAGAAACCGGAAGGTCACTCTGTGAGTGTGTCAGTCGGGGCACTCAGAGAAACCGGAAGGTCACTCTGTGAGTGTGTCAGTCGGGTGCTCAGAGAAACCGGAAGGTCACTCTGTGAGTGTGTCAGTCAGGGCACTCAGAGAAACCGGAAGGTCACTCTGTGAGTGTGTCAGTCGGGTGCTCAGAGAAACCGGAAGGTCACTCTGTGAGTGTGTCAGTCGGGGCACTCAGAGAAACCGGAAGGTCACTCTGTGAGTGTGTCAGTCGGGTGCTCAGAGAAACCGGAAGGTCACTCTGTGAATGTGTCAGTCAGGTGCTCAGAGAAACCGGAAGGTCACTCTGTGAGTGTGTCAGTCAGGTGCTCAGAGAAACCGGAAGGTCACTCTGTGAGTGTGTCAGTCAGGTGCTCAGAGAAACCGGAAGGTCACTCTGTGAATGTGTCAGTCAGGGCACTCAGAGAAACCGGAAGGTCACTCTGTGAATGTGTCAGTCAGGGCGCTCAGAGAAACCGGAAGGTCACTCTGTGAGTGTGTCAGTCGGGGCACTCAGAGAAACCGGAAGGTCACTCTGTGAGTGTGTCAGTCGGGTGCTCAGAGAAACCGGAAGGTCACTCTGTGAGTGTGTCAGTCAGGGCACTCAGAGAAACCGGAAGGTCACTCTGTGAATGTGTCAGTCAGGTGCTCAGAGAAACCGGAAGGTCACTCTGTGAGTGTGTCAGTCAGGGCACTCAGAGAAACCGGAAGGTCACTCTGTGAGTGTGTCAGTCAGGTGCTCAGAGAAACCGGAAGGTCACTCTGTGAGTGTGTCAGTTAGGGCACTCAGAGAAACCGGAAGGTCACTCTGTGAATGTGTCAGTCAGGGCGCTCAGAGAAACCGGAAGGTCACTCTGTGAGTGTGTCAGTCAGGGCACTCAGAGAAACCGGAAGGTCACTCTGTGAGTGTGTCAGTCAGGTGCTCAGAGAAACCGGAAGGTCACTCTGTGAGTGTGTCAGTTAGGGCACTCAGAGAAACCGGAAGGTCACTCTGTGAGTGTGTCAGTCAGGGCACTCAGAGAAACCGGAAGGTCACTCTGTGAATGTGTCAGTCAGGTGCTCAGAGAAACCGGAAGGTCACTCTGTGAGTGTGTCAGTCAGGGCACTCAGAGAAACCAGAAGGTCACTCTGTGAGTGTGTCAGTCAGGGCACTCAGAGAAACCGGAAGGTCACTCTGTGAGTGTGTCAGTGGGGCACTCAGAGAAACCGGAAGGTCACTCTGAGAGTGTGTCAGTCAGGGCACTCAGAGAAACCAGAAGGTCACTCTGTGAGTGTGTCAGTCAGGGCACTCAGAGAAACCGGAAGGTCACTCTGTGAGTGTGTCAGTCAGGGCACTCAGAGAAACCGGAAGGTCACTCTGTGAGTGTGTCAGTCAGGTGCTCAGAGAAACCGGAAGGTCACTCTGTGAGTGTGTCAGTCAGGGCACTCAGAGAAACCGGAAGGTCACTCTGTGAGTGTGTCAGTCAGGTGCTCAGAGAAACCGGAAGGTCACTCTGTGAGTGTGTCAGTTAGGGCACTCAGAGAAACCGGAAGGTCACTCTGTGAGTGTGTCAGTCGGGTGCTCAGAGAAACCGGAAGGTCACTCTTTGAATGTGTCAGTCGGGCGCTCAGAGAAACCGGAAGGTCACTCTGTGAGTGTGTCAGTCAGGGCACTCAGAGAAACCGGAAGGTCACTCTGTGAGTGTGTCAGTCGGGGCACTCAGAGAAACCGGAAGGTCACTCTGTGAGTGTGTCAGTCGGGCGCTCAGAGAAACCGGAAGGTCACTCTGTGAGTGTGTCAGTCAGGGCACTCAGAGAAACCGGAAGGTCACTCTGTGAGTGTGTCAGTCAGGGCGCTCAGAGAAACCGGAAGGTCACTCTGTGAGTGTGTCAGTCGGGGCGCTCAGAGAAACCGGAAGGTCACTCTGTGAGTGTGTCAGTCGGGCGCTCAGAGAAACCGGAAGGTCACTCTGTGAGTGTGTCAGTCAGGGCACTCAGAGAAACCGGAAGGTCACTCTGTGAGTGTGTCAGTCGGGTGCTCAGAGAAACCGGAAGGTCACTCTGTGAGTGTGTCAGTCGGGGCACTCAGAGAAACCGGAAGGTCACTCTGTGAGTGTGTCAGTCGGGTGCTCAGAGAAACCGGAAGGTCACTCTGTGAGTGTGTCAGTCAGGTGCTCAGAGAAACCGGAAGGTCACTCTGTGAGTGTGTCAGTCGGGTGCTCAGAGAAACCGGAAGGTCACTCTGTGAGTGTGTCAGTCGGGGCACTCAGAGAAACCGGAAGGTCACTCTGTGAGTGTGTCAGTCGGGTGCTCAGAGAAACCGGAAGGTCACTCTGTGAATGTGTCAGTCAGGTGCTCAGAGAAACCGGAAGGTCACTCTGTGAGTGTGTCAGTCAGGTGCTCAGAGAAACCGGAAGGTCACTCTGTGAGTGTGTCAGTCAGGTGCTCAGAGAAACCGGAAGGTCACTCTGTGAATGTGTCAGTCGGGCGCTCAGAGAAACCGGAAGGTCACTCTGTGAATGTGTCAGTCAGGGCGCTCAGAGAAACCGGAAGGTCACTCTGTGAGTGTGTCAGTCGGGGCACTCAGAGAAACCGGAAGGTCACTCTGTGAGTGTGTCAGTCGGGTGCTCAGAGAAACCGGAAGGTCACTCTGTGAGTGTGTCAGTCAGGGCACTCAGAGAAACCGGAAGGTCACTCTGTGAATGTGTCAGTCTGGTGCTCAGAGAAACCGGAAGGTCACTCTGTGAATGTGTCAGTCAGGGCGCTCAGAGAAACCGGAAGGTCACTCTGTGAGTGTGTCAGTCAGGGCACTCAGAGAAACCGGAAGGTCACTCTGTGAGTGTGTCAGTCAGGTGCTCAGAGAAACCGGAAGGTCACTCTGTGAGTGTGTCAGTTAGGGCACTCAGAGAAACCGGAAGGTCACTCTGTGAATGTGTCAGTCAGGGCGCTCAGAGAAACCGGAAGGTCACTCTGTGAGTGTGTCAGTCAGGGCACTCAGAGAAACCGGAAGGTCACTCTGTGAGTGTGTCAGTCAGGTGCTCAGAGAAACCGGAAGGTCACTCTGTGAGTGTGTCAGTTAGGGCACTCAGAGAAACCGGAAGGTCACTCTGTGAGTGTGTCAGTCAGGGCACTCAGAGAAACCGGAAGGTCACTCTGTGAATGTGTCAGTCAGGTGCTCAGAGAAACCGGAAGGTCACTCTGTGAGTGTGTCAGTCAGGGCACTCAGAGAAACCAGAAGGTCACTCTGTGAGTGTGTCAGTCAGGGCACTCAGAGAAACCGGAAGGTCACTCTGTGAGTGTGTCAGTGGGGCACTCAGAGAAACCGGAAGGTCACTCTGTGAGTGTGTCAGTCAGGGCACTCAGAGAAACCGGAAGGTCACTCTGTGAGTGTGTCAGTCAGGGCACTCAGAGAAACCGGAAGGTCACTCTGTGAGTGTGTCAGTCAGGGCACTCAGAGAAACCGGAAGGTCACTCTGTGAGTGTGTCAGTCAGGTGCTCAGAGAAACCGGAAGGTCACTCTGTGAGTGTGTCAGTCAGGGCACTCAGAGAAACCGGAAGGTCACTCTGTGAGTGTGTCAGTCAGGTGCTCAGAGAAACCGGAAGGTCACTCTGTGAGTGTGTCAGTTAGGGCACTCAGAGAAACCGGAAGGTCACTCTGTGAGTGTGTCAGTCGGGTGCTCAGAGAAACCGGAAGGTCACTCTGTGAATGTGTCAGTCGGGCGCTCAGAGAAACCGGAAGGTCACTCTGTGAGTGTGTCAGTCAGGGCACTCAGAGAAACCGGAAGGTCACTCTGTGAGTGTGTCAGTCGGGGCACTCAGAGAAACCGGAAGGTCACTCTGTGAGTGTGTCAGTCGGGTGCTCAGAGAAACCGGAAGGTCACTCTGTGAGTGTGTCAGTCAGGGCACTCAGAGAAACCGGAAGGTCACTCTGTGAGTGTGTCAGTCAGGGCGCTCAGAGAAACCGGAAGGTCACTCTGTGAATGTGTCTGTCGGGGCACTCAGAGAAACCGGAAGGTCACTCTGTGAGTGTGTCAGTCGGGGCACTCAGAGAAACCGGAAGGTCACTCTGTGAGTGTGTCAGTCGGGTGCTCAGAGAAACCGGAAGGTCACTCTGTGAGTGTGTCAGTCAGGGCACTCAGAGAAACCGGAAGGTCACTCTGTGAATGTGTCAGTCAGGTGCTCAGAGAAACCGGAAGGTCACTCTGTGAGTGTGTCAGTCAGGTGCTCAGAGAAACCGGAAGGTCACTCTGTGAGTGTGTCAGTCAGGTGCTCAGAGAAACCGGAAGGTCACTCTGTGAATGTGTCAGTCAGGGCACTCAGAGAAACCGGAAGGTCACTCTGTGAGTGTGTCAGTCAGGGCACTCAGAGAAACCGGAAGGTCACTCTGTGAGTGTGTCAGTCAGGGTACTCAGAGAAAGTGGAAGGTCACTCTGTGAGTGTGTCAGTTGGGTGCTCAGAGAAACCGGAAGGTCACTCTGTGAGTGTGTCAGTGGGGCACTCAGAGAAACCGGAAGGTCACTCTGTGAGTGTGTCAGTCAGGTGCTCAGAGAAACCGGAAGGTCACTCTGTGAGTGTGTCAGTCAGGTGCTCAGAGAAACCGGAAGGTCACTCTGTGAATGTGTCAGTCAGGGCACTCAGAGAAACCGGAAGGTCACTCTGTGAGTGTGTCAGTCAGGGCGCTCAGAGAAACCGGAAGGTCACTCTGTGAGTGTGTCAGTCGGGTGCTCAGAGAAACCGGAAGGTCACTCTGTGAGTGTGTCAGTCAGGGCACTCAGAGAAACCGGAAGGTCACTCTGTGAATGTGTCAGTCAGGTGCTCAGAGAAACCGGAAGGTCACTCTGTGAGTGTGTCAGTCAGGTGCTCAGAGAAACCGGAAGGTCACTCTGTGAGTGTGTCAGTCAGGTGCTCAGAGAAACCGGAAGGTCACTCTGTGAATGTTTCAGTCAGGGCACTCAGAGAAACCGGAAGGTCACTCTGTGAATGTGTCAGTCAGGGCACTCAGAGAAACCGGAAGGTCACTCTGTGAGTGTGTCAGTGGGGCACTCAGAGAAACCGGAAGGTCACTCTGTGAGTGTGTCAGTCAGGTGCTCAGAGAAACCGGAAGGTCACTCTGTGAGTGTGTCAGTCGGGTGGTCAGAGAAACCGGAAGGTCACTCTGTGAATGTGTCAGTCGGGCGCTCAGAGAAACTGGAAGGTCACTCTGTGAATGTGTCAGTTGGGCGCTCAGAGAAACCGGAAGGTCACTCTGTGAGTGTGTCAGTCGGGCGCTCAGAGAAACCGGAAGGTCACTCTGTGAGTGTGTCAGTCAGGGCACTCAGAGAAACCGGAAGGTCACTCTGTGAGTGTGTCAGTCGGGGCACTCAGAGAAACCGGAAGGTCACTCTGTGAGTGTGTCAGTCTGGGCACTCAGAGAAACCGGAAGGTCACTCTGTGAGTGTGTCAGTCGGGGCACTCAGAGAAACCGGAAGGTCACTCTGTGAGTGTGTCAGTCGGGTGCTCAGAGAAACCGGAAGGTCACTCTGTGAATGTGTCAGTCGGGCGCTCAGAGAAACTGGAAGGTCACTCTGTGAGTGTGTCAGTCGGGTGCTCAGAGAAACCGGAAGGTCACTCTGTGAGTGTGTCAGTCAGGGCACTCAGAGAAACCGGAAGGTCACTCTGTGAGTGTGTCAGTCGGGTGCTCAGAGAAACCGGAAGGTCACTCTGTGAATGTGTCAGTCGGGCGCTCAGAGAAACTGGAAGGTCACTCTGTGAATGTGTCAGTTGGGCGCTCAGAGAAACCGGAAGGTCACTCTGTGAGTGTGTCAGTCGGGCACTCAGAGAAACCGGAAGGTCACTCTGTGAATGTGTCAGTTGGGCGCTCAGAGAAACCAGAAGGTCACTCTGTGAGTGTGTCAGTCGGGCACTCAGAGAAACCGGAAGGTCACTCTGTGAGTGTGTCAGTCAGGGCACTCAGAGAAACCGGAAGGTCACTCTGTGAGTGTGTCAGTGGGGCACTCAGAGAAACCGGAAGGTCACTCTGTGAATGTGTCAGTCGGGGCACTCAGAGAAACCGGAAGGTCACTCTGTGAGTGTGTCAGTGGGGCACTCAGAGAAACCGGAAGGTCACTCTGTGAGTGTGTCAGTCAGGTGCTCAGAGAAACCGGAAGGTCACTCTGTGAGTGTGTCAGTCAGGGCACTCAGAGAAACCGGAAGGTCACTCTGTGAGTGTGTCAGTCAGGTGCTCAGAGAAACCGGAAGGTCACTCTGTGAGTGTGTCAGTCAGGGCACTCAGAGAAACCGGAAGGTCACTCTGTGAGTGTGTCAGTCGGGTGCTCAGAGAAACCGGAAGGTCACTCTGTGAGTGTGTCAGTCGGGGCACTCAGAGAAACCGGAAGGTCACTCTGTGAGTGTGTCAGTCGGGTGCTCAGAGAAACCGGAAGGTCACTCTGTGAATGTGTCAGTCAGGTGCTCAGAGAAACCGGAAGGTCACTCTGTGAGTGTGTCAGTCAGGTGCTCAGAGAAACCGGAAGGTCACTCTGTGAGTGTGTCAGTCAGGTGCTCAGAGAAACCGGAAGGTCACTCTGTGAATGTGTCAGTCAGGGCACTCAGAGAAACCGGAAGGTCACTCTGTGAATGTGTCAGTCAGGGCGCTCAGAGAAACCGGAAGGTCACTCTGTGAGTGTGTCAGTCGGGGCACTCAGAGAAACCGGAAGGTCACTCTGTGAGTGTGTCAGTCGGGTGCTCAGAGAAACCGGAAGGTCACTCTGTGAGTGTGTCAGTCAGGGCACTCAGAGAAACCGGAAGGTCACTCTGTGAATGTGTCAGTCAGGTGCTCAGAGAAACCGGAAGGTCACTCTGTGAATGTGTCAGTCAGGGCGCTCAGAGAAACCGGAAGGTCACTCTGTGAGTGTGTCAGTCAGGGCACTCAGAGAAACCGGAAGGTCACTCTGTGAGTGTGTCAGTCAGGTGCTCAGAGAAACCGGAAGGTCACTCTGTGAGTGTGTCAGTTAGGGCACTCAGAGAAACCGGAAGGTCACTCTGTGAATGTGTCAGTCAGGGCGCTCAGAGAAACCGGAAGGTCACTCTGTGAGTGTGTCAGTCAGGGCACTCAGAGAAACCGGAAGGTCACTCTGTGAGTGTGTCAGTCAGGTGCTCAGAGAAACCGGAAGGTCACTCTGTGAGTGTGTCAGTTAGGGCACTCAGAGAAACCGGAAGGTCACTCTGTGAGTGTGTCAGTCAGGGCACTCAGAGAAACCGGAAGGTCACTCTGTGAATGTGTCAGTCAGGTGCTCAGAGAAACCGGAAGGTCACTCTGTGAGTGTGTCAGTCAGGGCACTCAGAGAAACCAGAAGGTCACTCTGTGAGTGTGTCAGTCAGGGCACTCAGAGAAACCGGAAGGTCACTCTGTGAGTGTGTCAGTGGGGCACTCAGAGAAACCGGAAGGTCACTCTGTGAGTGTGTCAGTCAGGGCACTCAGAGAAACCAGAAGGTCACTCTGTGAGTGTGTCAGTCAGGGCACTCAGAGAAACCGGAAGGTCACTCTGTGAGTGTGTCAGTCAGGGCACTCAGAGAAACCGGAAGGTCACTCTGTGAGTGTGTCAGTCAGGTGCTCAGAGAAACCGGAAGGTCACTCTGTGAGTGTGTCAGTCAGGGCACTCAGAGAAACCGGAAGGTCACTCTGTGAGTGTGTCAGTCAGGTGCTCAGAGAAACCGGAAGGTCACTCTGTGAGTGTGTCAGTTAGGGCACTCAGAGAAACCGGAAGGTCACTCTGTGAGTGTGTCAGTCGGGTGCTCAGAGAAACCGGAAGGTCACTCTGTGAGTGTGTCAGTCGGGTGCTCAGAGAAACCGGAAGGTCACTCTGTGAATGTGTCAGTCGGGCACTCAGAGAAACCGGAAGGTCACTCTGTGAGTGTGTCAGTGGGGCACTCAGAGAAACCGGAAGGTCACTCTGTGAGTGTGTCAGTCGGGGCACTCAGAGAAACCGGAAGGTCACTCTGTGAGTGTGTCAGTCGGGTGCTCAGAGAAACCGGAAGGTCACTCTGTGAGTGTGTCAGTCAGGGCACTCAGAGAAACCGGAAGGTCACTCTGTGAGTGTGTCAGTCAGGGCACTCAGAGAAACCGGAAGGTCACTCTGTGAGTGTGTCAGTCGGGGCACTCAGAGAAACCGGAAGGTCACTCTGTGAGTGTGTCAGTCGGGTGCTCAGAGAAACCGGAAGGTCACTCTGTGAGTGTGTCAGTCAGGTGCTCAGAGAAACCGGAAGGTCACTCTGTGAGTGTGTCAGTCAGGTGCTCAGAGAAACCGGAAGGTCACTCTGTGAGTGTGTCAGTCAGGGCACTCAGAGAAACCGGAAGGTCACTCTGTGAGTGTGTCAGTCAGGGCACTCAGAGAAACCGGAAGGTCACTCTGTGAATGTGTCAGTCAGGGCGCTCAGAGAAACCGGAAGGTCACTCTGTGAGTGTGTCAGTCGGGGCGCTCAGAGAAACCGGACGGTCACTCTGTGAGTGTGTCAGTCGGGTGCTCAGAGAAACCGGAAGGTCACTCTGTGAGTGTGTCAGTCAGGGCACTCAGAGAAACCGGAAGGTCACTCTGTGAATGTGTCAGTCAGGTGCTCAGAGAAACCGGAAGGTCACTCTGTGTGTGTGTCAGTCAGGTGCTCAGAGAAACCGGAAGGTCACTCTGTGAGTGTGTCAGTCAGGTGCTCAGAGAAACCGGAAGGTCACTCTGTGAATGTGTCAGTCAGGGCACTCAGAGAAACCGGAAGGTCACTCTGTGAGTGTGTCAGTCAGGGCACTCAGAGAAACCGGAAGGTCACTCTGTGAGTGTGTCAGTCAGGGTACTCAGAGAAAGTGGAAGGTCACTCTGTGAGTGTGTCAGTTGGGTGCTCAGAGAAACCGGAAGGTCACTCTGTGAGTGTGTCAGTGGGGCACTCAGAGAAACCGGAAGGTCACTCTGTGAGTGTGTCAGTCAGGTGCTCAGAGAAACCGGAAGGTCACTCTGTGAGTGTGTCAGTCGGGTGGTCAGAGAAACCGGAAGGTCACTCTGTGAATGTGTCAGTCGGGCGCTCAGAGAAACTGGAAGGTCACTCTGTGAATGTGTCAGTTGGGCGCTCAGAGAAACCGGAAGGTCACTCTGTGAGTGTGTCAGTCGGGCGCTCAGAGAAACCGGAAGGTCACTCTGTGAGTGTGTCAGTCGGGCGCTCAGAGAAACCGGAAGGTCACTCTGTGAATGTGTCAGTCGGGCGCTCAGAGAAACTGGAAGGTCACTCTGTGAATGTGTCAGTTGGGCGCTCAGAGAAACCGGAAGGTCACTCTGTGAGTGTGTCAGTCGGGCGCTCAGAGAAACCGGAAGGTCACTCTGTGAGTGTGTCAGTCAGGGCGCTCAGAGAAACCGGAAGGTCACTCTGTGAGTGTGTCAGTCAGGTGCTCAGAGAAACCGGAAGGTCACTCTGTGAGTGTGTCAGTCAGGGCACTCAGAGAAACCGGAAGGTCACTCTGTGAATGTGTCAGTCAGGGCACTCAGAGAAACCGGAAGGTCACTCTGTGAGTGTGTCAGTCGGGGCACTCAGAGAAACCGGAAGGTCACTCTGTGAGTGTGTCAGTCGGGTGCTCAGAGAAACCGGAAGGTCACTCTGTGAGTGTGTCAGTCAGGGCACTCAGAGAAACCGGAAGGTCACTCTGTGAATGTGTCAGTCAGGTGCTCAGAGAAACCGGAAGGTCACTCTGTGAGTGTGTCAGTCAGGTGCTCAGAGAAACTGGAAGGTCACTCTGTGAATGTGTCAGTCAGGGCACTCAGAGAAACCGGAAGGTCACTCTGTGAGTGTGTCAGTCAGGGCGCTCAGAGAAACCGGAAGGTCACTCTGTGAGTGTGTCAGTCGGGCGCTCAGAGAAACCGGAAGGTCACTCTGTGAGTGTGTCAGTCAGGGCACTCAGAGAAACCGGAAGGTCACTCTGTGAATGTGTCAGTCAGGTGCTCAGAGAAACCGGAAGGTCACTCTGTGAGTGTGTCAGTCAGGTGCTCAGAGAAACTGGAAGGTCACTCTGTGAGTGTGTCAGTCAGGTGCTCAGAGAAACCGGAAGGTCACTCTGTGAATGTGTCAGTCAGGGCACTCAGAGAAACCGGAAGGTCACTCTGTGAATGTGTCAGTCAGGGCACTCAGAGAAACCGGAAGGTCACTCTGTGAGTGTGTCAGTGGGGCACTCAGAGAAACCGGAAGGTCACTCTGTGAGTGTGTCAGTCAGGTGCTCAGAGAAACCGGAAGGTCACTCTGTGAGTGTGTCAGTCGGGGGGTCAGAGAAACCGGAAGGTCACTCTGTGAATGTGTCAGTCCGGGCGCTCAGAGAAACTGGAAGGTCACTCTGTGAATGTGTCAGTTGGGCGCTCAGAGAAACCGGAAGGTCACTCTGTGAGTGTGTCAGTCGGGCGCTCAGAGAAACCGGAAGGTCACTCTGTGAGTGTGTCAGTCAGGGCACTCAGAGAAACCGGAAGGTCACTCTGTGAGTGTGTCAGTCGGGGCACTCAGAGAAACCGGAAGGTCACTCTGTGAGTGTGTCAGTCAGGGCACTCAGAGAAACCGGAAGGTCACTCTGTGAGTGTGTCAGTCGGGGCACTCAGAGAAACCGGAAGGTCACTCTGTGAGTGTGTCAGTCGGGTGCTCAGAGAAACCGGAAGGTCACTCTGTGAATGTGTCAGTCGGGCGCTCAGAGATACTGGAAGGTCACTCTGTGAGTGTGTCAGTCGGGTGCTCAGAGAAACCGGAAGGTCACTCTGTGAGTGTGTCAGTCAGGGCACTCAGAGAAACCGGAAGGTCACTCTGTGAGTGTGTCAGTCGGGTGCTCAGAGAAACCGGAAGGTCACTCTGTGAATGTGTCAGTCGGGCGCTCAGAGAAACTGGAAGGTCACTCTGTGAATGTGTCAGTCAGGGCACTCAGAGAAACCGGAAGGTCACTCTGTGAGTGTGTCAGTGGGGCACTCAGAGAAACCGGAAGGTCACTCTGTGAGTGTGTCAGTCAGGTGCTCAGAGAAACCGGAAGGTCACTCTGTGAGTGTGTCAGTCGGGTGGTCAGAGAAACCGGAAGGTCACTCTGTGAATGTGTCAGTCGGGCGCTCAGAGAAACTGGAAGGTCACTCTGTGAATGTGTCAGTTGGGCGCTCAGAGAAACCGGAAGGTCACTCTGTGAGTGTGTCAGTCGGGCGCTCAGAGAAACCGGAAGGTCACTCTGTGAGTGTGTCAGTCAAGGCACTCAGAGAAACCGGAAGGTCACTCTGTGAGTGTGTCAGTCGGGGCACTCAGAGAAACCGGAAGGTCACTCTGTGAGTGTGTCAGTCTGGGCACTCAGAGAAACCGGAAGGTCACTCTGTGAGTGTGTCAGTCGGGGCACTCAGAGAAACCGGAAGGTCACTCTGTGAGTGTGTCAGTCGGGTGCTCAGAGAAACCGGAAGGTCACTCTGTGAATGTGTCAGTCGGGCGCTCAGAGAAACTGGAAGGTCACTCTGTGAGTGTGTCAGTCGGGTGCTCAGAGAAACCGGAAGGTCACTCTGTGAGTGTGTCAGTCAGGGCACTCAGAGAAACCGGAAGGTCACTCTGTGAGTGTGTCAGTCGGGTGCTCAGAGAAACCGGAAGGTCACTCTGTGAATGTGTCAGTCGGGCGCTCAGAGAAACTGGAAGGTCACTCTGTGAATGTGTCAGTTGGGCGCTCAGAGAAACCGGAAGGTCACTCTGTGAGTGTGTCAGTCGGGCACTCAGAGAAACCGGAAGGTCACTCTGTGAATGTGTCAGTTGGGCGCTCAGAGAAACCAGAAGGTCACTCTGTGAGTGTGTCAGTCGGGCACTCAGAGAAACCGGAAGGTCACTCTGTGAGTGTGTCAGTCAGGGCACTCAGAGAAACCGGAAGGTCACTCTGTGAGTGTGTCAGTGGGGCACTCAGAGAAACCGGAAGGTCACTCTGTGAATGTGTCAGTCGGGGCACTCAGAGAAACCGGAAGGTCACTCTGTGAGTGTGTCAGTGGGGCACTCAGAGAAACCGGAAGGTCAATCTGTGAGTGTGTCAGTCAGGTGCTCAGAGAAACCGGAAGGTCACTCTGTGAGTGTGTCAGTCAGGGCACTCAGAGAAACCGGAAGGTCACTCTGTGAGTGTGTCAGTCAGGTGCTCAGAGAAACCGGAAGGTCACTCTGTGAGTGTGTCAGTCAGGGCACTCAGAGAAACCGGAAGGTCACTCTGTGAGTGTGTCAGTCGGGTGCTCAGAGAAACCGGAAGGTCACTCTGTGAGTGTGTCAGTCAGGGCACTCAGAGAAACCGGAAGGTCACTCTGTGAGTGTGTCAGTCGGGTGCTCAGAGAAACCGGAAGGTCACTCTGTGAATGTGTCAGTCAGGTGCTCAGAGAAACCGGAAGGTCACTCTGTGAGTGTGTCAGTCAGGTGCTCAGAGAAACCGGAAGGTCACTCTGTGAGTGTGTCAGTCAGGTGCTCAGAGAAACCGGAAGGTCACTCTGTGAATGTGTCAGTCAGGGCACTCAGAGAAACCGGAAGGTCACTCTGTGAATGTGTCAGTCAGGGCGCTCAGAGAAACCGGAAGGTCACTCTGTGAGTGTGTCAGTCGGGGCACTCAGAGAAACCGGAAGGTCACTCTGTGAGTGTGTCAGTCGGGTGCTCAGAGAAACCGGAAGGTCACTCTGTGAGTGTGTCAGTCAGGGCACTCAGAGAAACCGGAAGGTCACTCTGTGAATGTGTCAGTCAGGTGCTCAGAGAAACCGGAAGGTCACTCTGTGAATGTGTCAGTCAGGGCGCTCAGAGAAACCGGAAGGTCACTCTGTGAGTGTGTCAGTCAGGGCACTCAGAGAAACCGGAAGGTCACTCTGTGAGTGTGTCAGTCAGGTGCTCAGAGAAACCGGAAGGTCACTCTGTGAGTGTGTCAGTTAGGGCACTCAGAGAAACCGGAAGGTCACTCTGTGAATGTGTCAGTCAGGGCGCTCAGAGAAACCGGAAGGTCACTCTGTGAGTGTGTCAGTCAGGGCACTCAGAGAAACCGGAAGGTCACTCTGTGAGTGTGTCAGTCAGGTGCTCAGAGAAACCGGAAGGTCACTCTGTGAGTGTGTCAGTAAGGGCACTCAGAGAAACCGGAAGGTCACTCTGTGAGTGTGTCAGTCAGGGCACTCAGAGAAACCGGAAGGTCACTCTGTGAATGTGTCAGTCAGGTGCTCAGAGAAACCGGAAGGTCACTCTGTGAGTGTGTCAGTCAGGGCACTCAGAGAAACCAGAAGGTCACTCTGTGAGTGTGTCAGTCAGGGCACTCAGAGAAACCGGAAGGTCACTCTGTGAGTGTGTCAGTGGGGCACTCAGAGAAACCGGAAGGTCACTCTGTGAGTGTGTCAGTCAGGGCACTCAGAGAAACCAGAAGGTCACTCTGTGAGTGTGTCAGTCAGGGCACTCAGAGAAACCGGAAGGTCACTCTGTGAGTGTGTCAGTCAGGGCACTCAGAGAAACCGGAAGGTCACTCTGTGAGTGTGTCAGTCAGGTGCTCAGAGAAACCGGAAGGTCACTCTGTGAGTGTGTCAGTCAGGGCACTCAGAGAAACCGGAAGGTCACTCTGTGAGTGTGTCAGTCAGGTGCTCAGAGAAACCGGAAGGTCACTCTGTGAGTGTGTCAGTTAGGGCACTCAGAGAAACCGGAAGGTCACTCTGTGAGTGTGTCAGTCGGGTGCTCAGAGAAACCGGAAGGTCACTCTGTGAATGTGTCAGTCGGGCACTCAGAGAAACCGGAAGGTCACTCTGTGAGTGTGTCAGTCAGGGCACTCAGAGAAACCGGAAGGTCACTCTGTGAGTGTGTCAGTCGGGGCACTCAGAGAAACCGGAAGGTCACTCTGTGAGTGTGTCAGTCGGGCGCTCAGAGAAACCGGAAGGTCACTCTGTGAGTGTGTCAGTCAGGGCACTCAGAGAAACCGGAAGGTCACTCTGTGAGTGTGTCAGTCAGGGCACTCAGAGAAACCGGAAGGTCACTCTGTGAGTGTGTCAGTCGGGGCACTCAGAGAAACCGGAAGGTCACTCTGTGAGTGTGTCAGTCGGGTGCTCAGAGAAACCGGAAGGTCACTCTGTGAGTGTGTCAGTCAGGTGCTCAGAGAAACCGGAAGGTCACTCTGTGAGTGTGTCAGTCAGGTGCTCAGAGAAACCGGAAGGTCACTCTGTGAGTGTGTCAGTCAGGTGCTCAGAGAAACCGGAAGGTCACTCTGTGAGTGTGTCAGTCAGGTGCTCAGAGAAACCGGAAGGTCACTCTGTGAGTGTGTCAGTCAGGGCACTCAGAGAAACCGGAAGGTCACTCTGTGAATGTGTCAGTCAGGGCGCTCAGAGAAACCGGAAGGTCACTCTGTGAGTGTGTCAGTCGGGGCGCTCAGAGAAACCGGAAGGTCACTCTGTGAGTGTGTCAGTCGGGTGCTCAGAGAAACCGGAAGGTCACTCTGTGAGTGTGTCAGTCAGGGCACTCAGAGAAACCGGAAGGTCACTCTGTGAATGTGTCAGTCAGGTGCTCAGAGAAACCGGAAGGTCACTCTGTGAGTGTGTCAGTCAGGTGCTCAGAGAAACCGGAAGGTCACTCTGTGAGTGTGTCAGTCAGGTGCTCAGAGAAACCGGAAGGTCACTCTGTGAATGTGTCAGTCAGGGCACTCAGAGAAACCGGAAGGTCACTCTGTGAGTGTGTCAGTCAGGGCACTCAGAGAAACCGGAAGGTCACTCTGTGAGTGTGTCAGTCAGGGTACTCAGAGAAAGTGGAAGGTCACTCTGTGAGTGTGTCAGTCGGGTGCTCAGAGAAACCGGAAGGTCACTCTGTGAGTGTGTCAGTGGGGCACTCAGAGAAACCGGAAGGTCACTCTGTGAGTGTGTCAGTCAGGTGCTCAGAGAAACCGGAAGGTCACTCTGTGAGTGTGTCAGTCGGGTGGTCAGAGAAACCGGAAGGTCACTCTGTGAATGTGTCAGTCGGGCGCTCAGAGAAACTGGAAGGTCACTCTGTGAATGTGTCAGTTGGGCGCTCAGAGAAACCGGAAGGTCACTCTGTGAGTGTGTCAGTCGGGCGCTCAGAGAAACCGGAAGGTCACTCTGTGAGTGTGTCAGTCGGGCGCTCAGAGAAACCGGAAGGTCACTCTGTGAATGTGTCAGTCGGGCGCTCAGAGAAACTGGAAGGTCACTCTGTGAATGTGTCAGTTGGGCGCTCAGAGAAACCGGAAGGTCACTCTGTGAGTGTGTCAGTCGGGCGCTCAGAGAAACCGGAAGGTCACTCTGTGAGTGTGTCAGTCAGGGCGCTCAGAGAAACCGGAAGGTCACTCTGTGAGTGTGTCAGTCGGGCGCTCAGAGAAACCGGAAGGTCACTCTGTGAGTGTGTCAGTCAGGGCACTCAGAGAAACCGGAAGGTCACTCTGTGAATGTGTCAGTCAGGGCACTCAGAGAAACCGGAAGGTCACTCTGTGAGTGTGTCAGTCGGGGCACTCAGAGAAACCGGAAGGTCACTCTGTGAGTGTGTCAGTCGGGCGCTCAGAGAAACCGGAAGGTCACTCTGTGAGTGTGTCAGTCAGGGCACTCAGAGAAACCGGAAGGTCACTCTGTGAATGTGTCAGTCAGGTGCTCAGAGAAACCGGAAGGTCACTCTGTGAGTGTGTCAGTCAGGTGCTCAGAGAAACGGGAAGGTCACTCTGTGAATGTGTCAGTCAGGGCACTCAGAGAAACCGGAAGGTCACTCTGTGAGTGTGTCAGTCAGGGCGCTCAGAGAAACCGGAAGGTCACTCTGTGAGTGTGTCAGTCGGGTGCTCAGAGAAACCGGAAGGTCACTCTGTGAGTGTGTCAGTCAGGGCGCTCAGAGAAACCGGAAGGTCACTCTGTGAATGTGTCAGTCAGGTGCTCAGAGAAACCGGAAGGTCACTCTGTGAGTGTGTCAGTCAGGTGCTCAGAGAAACTGGAAGGTCACTCTGTGAGTGTGTCAGTCAGGTGCTCAGAGAAACCGGAAGGTCACTCTGTGAATGTGTCAGTCAGGGCACTCAGAGAAACCGGAAGGTCACTCTGTGAATGTGTCAGTCAGGGCACTCAGAGAAACCGGAAGGTCACTCTGTGAGTGTGTCAGTGGGGCACTCAGAGAAACCGGAAGGTCACTCTGTGAGTGTGTCAGTCAGGTGCTCAGAGAAACCGGAAGGTCACTCTGTGAGTGTGTCAGTCGGGTGCTCAGAGAAACCGGAAGGTCACTCTGTGAGTGTGTCAGTCAGGGCACTCAGAGAAACCGGAAGGTCACTCTGTGAGTGTGTCAGTCGGGTGCTCAGAGAAACCGGAAGGTCACTCTGTGAATGTGTCAGTCGGGCGCTCAGAGAAACTGGAAGGTCACTCTGTGAATGTGTCAGTCAGGGCACTCAGAGAAACCGGAAGGTCACTCTGTGAGTGTGTCAGTGGGGCACTCAGAGAAACCGGAAGGTCACTCTGTGAGTGTGTCAGTCAGGTGCTCAGAGAAACCGGAAGGTCACTCTGTGAGTGTGTCAGTCGGGTGGTCAGAGAAACCGGAAGGTCACTCTGTGAATGTGTCAGTCGGGCGCTCAGAGAAACTGGAAGGTCACTCTGTGAATGTGTCAGTTGGGCGCTCAGAGAAACCGGAAGGTCACTCTGTGAGTGTGTCAGTCGGGCGCTCAGAGAAACCGGAAGGTCACTCTGTGAGTGTGTCAGTCAGGGCACTCAGAGAAACCGGAAGGTCACTCTGTGAGTGTGTCAGTCGGGGCACTCAGAGAAACCGGAAGGTCACTCTGTGAGTGTGTCAGTCTGGGCACTCAGAGAAACCGGAAGGTCACTCTGTGAGTGTGTCAGTCGGGGCACTCAGAGAAACCGGAAGGTCACTCTGTGAGTGTGTCAGTCGGGTGCTCAGAGAAACCGGAAGGTCACTCTGTGAATGTGTCAGTCGGGCGCTCAGAGAAACCGGAAGGTCACTCTGTGAGTGTGTCAGTCGGGTGCTCAGAGAAACCGGAAGGTCACTCTGTGAGTGTGTCAGTCAGGGCACTCAGAGAAACCGGAAGGTCACTCTGTGAGTGTGTCAGTCGGGTGCTCAGAGAAACCGGAAGGTCACTCTGTGAATGTGTCAGTCGGGCGCTCAGAGAAACTGGAAGGTCACTCTGTGAATGTGTCAGTTGGGCGCTCAGAGAAACCGGAAGGTCACTCTGTGAGTGTGTCAGTCGGGCACTCAGAGAAACCGGAAGGTCACTCTGTGAATGTGTCAGTTGGGCGCTCAGAGAAACCAGAAGGTCACTCTGTGAGTGTGTCAGTCGGGCACTCAGAGAAACCGGAAGGTCACTCTGTGAGTGTGTCAGTCAGGGCACTCAGAGAAACCGGAAGGTCACTCTGTGAGTGTGTCAGTGGGGCACTCAGAGAAACCGGAAGGTCACTCTGTGAGTGTGTCAGTCGGGGCACTCAGAGAAACCGGAAGGTCACTCTGTGAGTGTGTCAGTGGGGCACTCAGAGAAACCGGAAGGTCAATCTGTGAGTGTGTCAGTCAGGTGCTCAGAGAAACCGGAAGGTCACTCTGTGAGTGTGTCAGTCAGGGCACTCAGAGAAACCGGAAGGTCACTCTGTGAGTGTGTCAGTCAGGTGCTCAGAGAAACCGGAAGGTCACTCTGTGAGTGTGTCAGTCAGGGCACTCAGAGAAACCGGAAGGTCACTCTGTGAGTGTGTCAGTCGGGTGCTCAGAGAAACCGGAAGGTCACTCTGTGAGTGTGTCAGTCGGGGCACTCAGAGAAACCGGAAGGTCACTCTGTGAGTGTGTCAGTCGGGTGCTCAGAGAAACCGGAAGGTCACTCTGTGAATGTGTCAGTCAGGTGCTCAGAGAAACCGGAAGGTCACTCTGTGAGTGTGTCAGTCAGGTGCTCAGAGAAACCGGAAGGTCACTCTGTGAGTGTGTCAGTCAGGTGCTCAGAGAAACCGGAAGGTCACTCTGTGAATGTGTCAGTCAGGGCACTCAGAGAAACCGGAAGGTCACTCTGTGAATGTGTCAGTCAGGGCGCTCAGAGAAACCGGAAGGTCACTCTGTGAGTGTGTCAGTCGGGGCACTCAGAGAAACCGGAAGGTCACTCTGTGAGTGTGTCAGTCGGGTGCTCAGAGAAACCGGAAGGTCACTCTGTGAGTGTGTCAGTCAGGGCACTCAGAGAAACCGGAAGGTCACTCTGTGAATGTGTCAGTCAGGTGCTCAGAGAAACCGGAAGGTCACTCTGTGAATGTGTCAGTCAGGGCGCTCAGAGAAACCGGAAGGTCACTCTGTGAGTGTGTCAGTCAGGGCACTCAGAGAAACCGGAAGGTCACTCTGTGAGTGTGTCAGTCAGGTGCTCAGAGAAACCGGAAGGTCACTCTGTGAGTGTGTCAGTTAGGGCACTCAGAGAAACCGGAAGGTCACTCTGTGAATGTGTCAGTCAGGGCGCTCAGAGAAACCGGAAGGTCACTCTGTGAGTGTGTCAGTCAGGGCACTCAGAGAAACCGGAAGGTCACTCTGTGAGTGTGTCAGTCAGGTGCTCAGAGAAACCGGAAGGTCACTCTGTGAGTGTGTCAGTTAGGGCACTCAGAGAAACCGGAAGGTCACTCTGTGAGTGTGTCAGTCAGGGCACTCAGAGAAACCGGAAGGTCACTCTGTGAATGTGTCAGTCAGGTGCTCAGAGAAACCGGAAGGTCACTCTGTGAGTGTGTCAGTCAGGGCACTCAGAGAAACCAGAAGGTCACTCTGTGAGTGTGTCAGTCAGGGCACTCAGAGAAACCGGAAGGTCACTCTGTGAGTGTGTCAGTGGGGCACTCAGAGAAACCGGAAGGTCACTCTGTGAGTGTGTCAGTCAGGGCACTCAGAGAAACCAGAAGGTCACTCTGTGAGTGTGTCAGTCAGGGCACTCAGAGAAACCGGAAGGTCACTCTGTGAGTGTGTCAGTCTGGGCACTCAGAGAAACCGGAAGGTCACTCTGTGAGTGTGTCAGTCAGGTGCTCAGAGAAACCGGAAGGTCACTCTGTGAGTGTGTCAGTCAGGGCACTCAGAGAAACCGGAAGGTCACTCTGTGAGTGTGTCAGTCAGGTGCTCAGAGAAACCGGAAGGTCACTCTGTGAGTGTGTCAGTTAGGGCACTCAGAGAAACCGGAAGGTCACTCTGTGAGTGTGTCAGTCGGGTGCTCAGAGAAACCGGAAGGTCACTCTGTGAATGTGTCAGTCGGGCACTCAGAGAAACCGGAAGGTCACTCTGTGAGTGTGTCAGTCAGGGCACTCAGAGAAACCGGAAGGTCACTCTGTGAGTGTGTCAGTCGGGGCACTCAGAGAAACCGGAAGGTCACTCTGTGAGTGTGTCAGTCGGGTGCTCAGAGAAACCGGAAGGTCACTCTGTGAGTGTGTCAGTCAGGGCACTCAGAGAAACCGGAAGGTCACTCTGTGAGTGTGTCAGTCAGGGCACTCAGAGAAACCGGAAGGTCACTCTGTGAGTGTGTCAGTCGGGGCACTCAGAGAAACCGGAAGGTCACTCTGTGAGTGTGTCAGTCGGGTGCTCAGAGAAACCGGAAGGTCACTCTGTGAGTGTGTCAGTCAGGTGCTCAGAGAAACCGGAAGGTCACTCTGTGAGTGTGTCAGTCAGGTGCTCAGAGAAACCGGAAGGTCACTCTGTGAGTGTGTCAGTCAGGTGCTCAGAGAAACCGGAAGGTCACTCTGTGAGTGTGTCAGTCAGGTGCTCAGAGAAACCGGAAGGTCACTCTGTGAGTGTGTCAGTCAGGGCACTCAGAGAAACCGGAAGGTCACTCTGTGAATGTGTCAGTCAGGGCGCTCAGAGAAACCGGAAGGTCACTCTGTGAGTGTGTCAGTCGGGGCGCTCAGAGAAACCGGAAGGTCACTCTGTGAGTGTGTCAGTCGGGTGCTCAGAGAAACCGGAAGGTCACTCTGTGAGTGTGTCAGTCAGGGCACTCAGAGAAACCGGAAGGTCACTCTGTGAATGTGTCAGTCAGGTGCTCAGAGAAACCGGAAGGTCACTCTGTGAGTGTGTCAGTCAGGTGCTCAGAGAAACCGGAAGGTCACTCTGTGAGTGTGTCAGTCAGGTGCTCAGAGAAACCGGAAGGTCACTCTGTGAATGTGTCAGTCAGGGCACTCAGAGAAACCGGAAGGTCACTCTGTGAGTGTGTCAGTCAGGGCACTCAGAGAAACCGGAAGGTCACTCTGTGAGTGTGTCAGTCAGGGTACTCAGAGAAAGTGGAAGGTCACTCTGTGAGTGTGTCAGTTGGGTGCTCAGAGAAACCGGAAGGTCACTCTGTGAGTGTGTCAGTGGGGCACTCAGAGAAACCGGAAGGTCACTCTGTGAGTGTGTCAGTCAGGTGCTCAGAGAAACCGGAAGGTCACTCTGTGAGTGTGTCAGTCGGGTGGTCAGAGAAACCGGAAGGTCACTCTGTGAATGTGTCAGTCGGGCGCTCAGAGAAACTGGAAGGTCACTCTGTGAATGTGTCAGTTGGGCGCTCAGAGAAACCGGAAGGTCACTCTGTGAGTGTGTCAGTCGGGCGCTCAGAGAAACCGGAAGGTCACTCTGTGAGTGTGTCAGTCGGGCGCTCAGAGAAACCGGAAGGTCACTCTGTGAATGTGTCAGTCGGGCGCTCAGAGAAACTGGAAGGTCACTCTGTGAATGTGTCAGTTGGGCGCTCAGAGAAACCGGAAGGTCACTCTGTGAGTGTGTCAGTCGGGCGCTCAGAGAAACCGGAAGGTCACTCTGTGAGTGTGTCAGTCAGGGCGCTCAGAGAAACCGGAAGGTCACTCTGTGAGTGTGTCAGTCAGGTGCTCAGAGAAACCGGAAGGTCACTCTGTGAGTGTGTCAGTCAGGGCACTCAGAGAAACCGGAAGGTCACTCTGTGAATGTGTCAGTCAGGGCACTCAGAGAAACCGGAAGGTCACTCTGTGAGTGTGTCAGTCGGGGCACTCAGAGAAACCGGAAGGTCACTCTGTGAGTGTGTCAGTCGGGTGCTCAGAGAAACCGGAAGGTCACTCTGTGAGTGTGTCAGTCAGGGCACTCAGAGAAACCGGAAGGTCACTCTGTGAATGTGTCAGTCAGGTGCTCAGAGAAACCGGAAGGTCACTCTGTGAGTGTGTCAGTCAGGTGCTCAGAGAAACTGGAAGGTCACTCTGTGAATGTGTCAGTCAGGGCACTCAGAGAAACCGGAAGGTCACTCTGTGAGTGTGTCAGTCAGGGCGCTCAGAGAAACCGGAAGGTCACTCTGTGAGTGTGTCAGTCGGGTGCTCAGAGAAACCGGAAGGTCACTCTGTGAGTGTGTCAGTCAGGGCACTCAGAGAAACCGGAAGGTCACTCTGTGAATGTGTCAGTCAGGTGCTCAGAGAAACCGGAAGGTCACTCTGTGAGTGTGTCAGTCAGGTGCTCAGAGAAACTGGAAGGTCACTCTGTGAGTGTGTCAGTCAGGTGCTCAGAGAAACCGGAAGGTCACTCTGTGAATGTGTCAGTCAGGGCACTCAGAGAAACCGGAAGGTCACTCTGTGAATGTGTCAGTCAGGGCACTCAGAGAAACCGGAAGGTCACTCTGTGAGTGTGTCAGTGGGGCACTCAGAGAAACCGGAAGGTCACTCTGTGAGTGTGTCAGTCAGGTGCTCAGAGAAACCGGAAGGTCACTCTGTGAGTGTGTCAGTCGGGTGGTCAGAGAAACCGGAAGGTCACTCTGTGAATGTGTCAGTCGGGCGCTCAGAGAAACTGGAAGGTCACTCTGTGAATGTGTCAGTTGGGCGCTCAGAGAAACCGGAAGGTCACTCTGTGAGTGTGTCAGTCGGGCGCTCAGAGAAACCGGAAGGTCACTCTGTGAGTGTGTCAGTCAGGGCACTCAGAGAAACCGGAAGGTCACTCTGTGAGTGTGTCAGTCGGGGCACTCAGAGAAACCGGAAGGTCACTCTGTGAGTGTGTCAGTCAGGGCACTCAGAGAAACCGGAAGGTCACTCTGTGAGTGTGTCAGTCGGGGCACTCAGAGAAACCGGAAGGTCACTCTGTGAGTGTGTCAGTCGGGTGCTCAGAGAAACCGGAAGGTCACTCTGTGAATGTGTCAGTCGGGCGCTCAGAGATACTGGAAGGTCACTCTGTGAGTGTGTCAGTCGGGTGCTCAGAGAAACCGGAAGGTCACTCTGTGAGTGTGTCAGTCAGGGCACTCAGAGAAACCGGAAGGTCACTCTGTGAGTGTGTCAGTCGGGTGCTCAGAGAAACCGGAAGGTCACTCTGTGAATGTGTCAGTCGGGCGCTCAGAGAAACTGGAAGGTCACTCTGTGAATGTGTCAGTTGGGCGCTCAGAGAAACCGGAAGGTCACTCTGTGAGTGTGTCAGTCGGGCACTCAGAGAAACCGGAAGGTCACTCTGTGAATGTGTCAGTTGGGCGCTCAGAGAAACCAGAAGGTCACTCTGTGAGTGTGTCAGTCGGGCACTCAGAGAAACCGGAAGGTCACTCTGTGAGTGTGTCAGTCAGGGCACTCAGAGAAACCGGAAGGTCACTCTGTGAGTGTGTCAGTCGGGTGGTCAGAGAAACCGGAAGGTCACTCTGTGAATGTGTCAGTCGGGGCACTCAGAGAAACCGGAAGGTCACTCTGTGAGTGTGTCAGTGGGGCACTCAGAGAAACCGGAAGGTCACTCTGTGAGTGTGTCAGTCAGGTGCTCAGAGAAACCGGAAGGTCACTCTGTGAGTGTGTCAGTCAGGGCACTCAGAGAAACCGGAAGGTCACTCTGTGAGTGTGTCAGTCAGGTGCTCAGAGAAACCGGAAGGTCACTCTGTGAGTGTGTCAGTCAGGGCACTCAGAGAAACCGGAAGGTCACTCTGTGAGTGTGTCAGTCGGGTGCTCAGAGAAACCGGAAGGTCACTCTGTGAGTGTGTCAGTCGGGTGCTCAGAGAAACCGGAAGGTCACTCTGTGAGTGCGTCAGCCGGGTGCTCAGAGAAACCGGGCTGGTCCGCGTGATCGTCGGGCTGGCAAGTCTGAAACCTGTCAGGCAGGGGATGGTTCAAGCAAGGTGCTGGTCTGGAGGGTGAATTTCTTCTTCCCTGGGAGACATCAGCTCTTTGCTCTCGAGGGCTCCAGCTGGTATAATTGAGGGCAGTTTCCTTCACTTGGAGCCGACCGACTGTAAATGTGAGTCACGTCTACAAAGTACATTCACAGCAACGTCTGGACTCTAGTGTCAGACCTTTACACCTGAGTGGACATTCTTGCCATTTATAGTGGGGCAGCATGTGGGACTGGGAGACGGAGAGACGGTGAGCTCAGGGTGTGATGGTGAGGGACTCTGAGCTGCCCGCGAGGCAGATGACAGGGAGTGACAGCCAGACAGGTAGACAGTGGGGACTGGGGCTCCGCAAACAGGTCAGGAAGTCCTCTGCTTGTACACAGTAATTGGATAACCTGGCAAAGGAAATAAGACGAATTTGCAAGAAGACCATAAGAAGTAGAAAGGAAAGAGCTATCTTCACCCCGGCCAGATAGCTCAGTTGATTCGAGTGTTGTCCTCTATATGCCAAGGTTGTGGGTTCAATCCCCAGTCAGGGCCCCTATGGGAAAAGATGAATGTTTCTCTCTCTCTCTTCCTCCCTCTTATTTCCTCTCTCTCTAAATTCAACACATAAATTTAACAAGAAAGGAAGAGCTATCTTCTATGTCTTTTGATTTCTTTTCCTGTTATGGAGCTATATAGGCATGTATAATTTTTTCTCTTTCATTTTTCTTTCACTGATGACCTTATTGTGGGAAACGCTGGGGACAGTGATGACACCAGAAGGCACACTGTATAGTGAGGCAGCAGATGTAGAAAGTGCGAAGAGGTGGGAAAGGCCCACCAGACTGCACAGGTCTGAGGGTCAGACAGCTCTGCGTTCGGGGAACTGCAATCTTAGCGAGAAGGATTTCTCTGTATCCAGGTTACAGAGGAATTCACTCGTTTTCCTAATACTCCTCACAGCGGCTCAGGGACTTTGATTGTTGTTTACTCTTGACGTTCCTAAACAGGAGAGCGTTTCAGTCAATACGTGCTGACCGTTATTAAAGAGATCGCTTGACGAAGTCAAAATAGCATTTGATTTGAAATCGGAAGGTCCGCGGTGCTGTTCAGAGTCTTCCGTTCAATGGTACAAGTCACTTAACCTCTCAAGGAAAAAAAAAAAGACTCAATCCACTGGCCACTTCCCAGGCCGACTAAAAGGTTCCAGATGGAAAGTGCTCTGTGAGCCATTAGGCCTGCTCCCAGCCCAGCTACGTGTATCTATTATTCACTCCCAGTCATTATGAAACGTTCCTCCGAGCCCCCTGTTCCTTGGTAGCTGCACCTGAGATACGGAAAGGTCCACCACGTCCACGGCTCCACGAAGGCACTCCTGCCCTTACGCCGTTTATGAAACCCATGTGGAGGAAGGGGGTTTTATTTCCCGTCTTTTTTTTTTCACTCTGCATTCCTCAGGAGTGAGAGCAACGCTCAGAGAGAAAGGATCTTTTCTTCTCTGCAGAGCGCACAAAAGTCATAAAGTATTTTAGGAACGAACCTGTTAAAATGGAGGAAAATAGAGCAAGCCCCGCAGAGCCACCGCGGGTGGTAGGGGGAGGCAGCTGTGCCAAGGACTGATGAAAGAGCCACCGTGGTCCAGTGGTCCCTGGGCAGCTGGGGGGGGGGGTATGAGAACACCCTGCAGATGTGGTTGTTTCTGACCTCCTCCTGCAGGTTTTGGCAGAGAACCTGATTTTCCTATGCACAAGGAGAAGGACGGGGTTTCCTTTTTGTGAGACACGGCGTGTTTGCGGGGGTGCGTTTTCTGGGGGCGTGCATTAACACCACATCAGCTTGTGTGTCTTTGTCACAACTCTGACACTTGAATCTCACTTACCTCTCTCTCTTTTCTGTTTTCCGAGCAGCCTTGTCGCTCAGTTCCCAAATTTAGAGAAGTTTGACTTGCGAAGTAGGATAAAATATACAGCGTGTCCGTAAAGTCATGGTGCACTTTTGACCGGTCACAGGAAAGCAACAAAAGACAATAGAAATGTGAAATCTGCACCAAATAAAAGGAAAACCCTCCCAGTTTCTGTAGGATGATGTGGCAGCATGTGCGCATGCGCAGATGATGACCTAACACCGTGTATACAGCGGAGCAGCCCACGGCCATGCCAGTCGAGATGTGGACATTCAGTGTGTTCTGTGGCTTGTTAAATTCGAATCTGTGACCAAAGTGCAACGTGAATATTGGCGTGTTTATAACGAAGCGCCACCACATAGGAATAACATTACTCGGTGGGATAAGCAGTTGAAGGAAACTGGCAATTTGGTGGAGAAACCCCGTTCTGGTAGGCCATCAGTCAGTGACGAGTCTGTAGAGGCTATATGGGATAGCTACCTAAGGAGCCCTAAAAAATCTGTGCGTGAGCCCACATCGAACTGCACTGAATAGGTATGAAACTGGGAGAGTTTTCCTTTATTTGGTGCAGAGTTCACATTTCTATCATCTTTTGTTGCTTTCCTGTGACCGGTCAAAAGTGCACCATGACTTTACGGACACACTGTAATTGAATTCTGTCAGTTACTCGATCTAAGTCTTTGAGGTCAGAAAATCCTGATTCAGGGTCCCGATTCGGTTGAGTTATTGACTGTGTCCATGCCTAGGTAACCTCCCATAGGTGCTCACGTGTGGCTCCCGGCAAATTCATACCACTTGGCAAATGGCCGTGTGTCTTACTGGTTGCTGCTAATGGCTGTGTATTTGCTATAACATGCTCATTTTAATTTAATTTAATTTAATTTTTTTATTAAGTGGGAGATGGGGTGACAGAGACAGACTCCCACATGTGCCCCCAACAGGGATCCACCCGGCAAGCCTTCTATGGGGCGATGCTCTGCCCATCTGGGGCATTACTCCATTGCTTAGCAACCGAACTACTTTAAGCACTTGAGGCGAGGCCATGGAGCCATCCTCAGTGCCTGGGGCCAACTTGCTCGAACCATTGAAGCCATGGCTGTGGGAGGAGGAGAGAGGGAGAGAGAGAGAGAGAGAAGAGGGAGGGGTTGAAGAATCAGATGGTTGCATTTCCTATGTGCCCTGACTGGGAATTGAACCTGCTACGTCCACCTACCAGGCCGACGTTCTACCGTTCTACTGCTGAGCCAACAGGCCAGGGCTCATTTTAATTTTCAAAATCTCTGAAAATTCTAGGCATTTTTCATTTAAAATTAGGAAACATGCAGAATGCAATTATGATTTTATGCATTATCAAAATGTTCTGAGAATGACATAATCCAGGTGCCATACTGTTTCTTGTTAAATAACTTTTTTTTTTTTTCTGAAGTTGGAAACGGGGAGGCAGACAGACTCTCGCATGTGCCTGACCGGGATCCACCCGGCATGCCCACCAGGGGGTGATGCTCTGCCCATTTGGGGTGTTGCTGTGTTGCAACCAGAGCCATTCTAGCGCCTGAGACAGAGGCCATGGAGCCATCCTCAGTGTCCGGGCCAACTTTGCTCCAATGGAGCCTTGGCTGCGGGAGGGGAAGAGAGAGACAGAAAGGAAGGAGAGGGGGAGGGGTGGAGAAGCAGATGGGTGCTTCTCCTGTGTGCCCTGGCCAGGAATCGAACCCAGGACTCCTGCACGCCAGGCCGACACTCTACCACTGAGCCAACCGGCCAGGGCATAATAACTATTTTTTAATACAAATGACAATGTTCTTTATATGAAAAAAGTCAAGCCATACAGAAAAATACTAAGATGTGAGTGACGAGTACATTGCAGGCTTCCCCTCCCAGCAGCAGCTGATGGTGACATGTGTGGCATCTTTCTTGCGCATAGGTACAGATGGATCTTGATTGAGAGACAGAGAGAGGAGGAGAAGGAAAAACTGAGGACTTTGACAGAATAAAAATGAAACTCTTCTCTTTGACAAAATATAAGAAAGTCAAAAAGTAATTGTCAGAGAGGAAAATACAGAAAGAGTCCTTATAAAATCTATAACACAACTTGGTAGAAATATGGACGATAGACAGGCACAGACAACTTATAGTAGAGGCAACACAAAAGGCCAATAACCATACAAAAATAATCCTTAGCCTCATTTGTTATTAAAGAAATATTATTTAAACCAAGTAGATGCTGTTGTTCACTTACCTGTGAGCAAGGGTGTGGGAAACCAGTTGGTAGGTGTGCGGGTTGGCACCACGTTGGGAAGAAAACAACCAGTATTCCCTCTCCAGTTTTATAAAGCACTGACCCTTCAAGCCATCGGTTTCAGAACCTTACCTAACAGATAGATGTGTACAAGTGTGCAAAGCTGTCTGAGCAGCAAAATAGTCATGTTGGCAATAGTGAAAAATGAACACTACCTTAAAATCCATGCTTAGGGACTGGTTATGAAATTATGGTGTATCCATGTGATGGAATACCGCAGAGCCACTAAGGAGGACGGTTTGGATGGCCGTGTCCTGACATGACAGGTGTTCAAAGTGTATCATTAATTTCAGAAAGTCAGACGTAGGCCAGAACGCTCATTTGGTCCAGAACTGATGAAGCCCTACAATGGGGTGGGCTCGGGGGCTGATGGAAGGGGTCAGGGGTGCCCCCCACAAGGAGCAGCCCAGTGAGTGAGATAGGTCTTTATTTGATAGTCATGCAGATGAACCTGAAACTACAGCTGAGGCGTGCACCACAGGGTACCGGATGCTGGAGCTCCCAACAGGGCCCTCTGACCTGGGGTGGAATCTCAGGAAGGTGATGCTGAGACACCCCAAAGATTGAAGGGAGGACAGAGGAGCCATTGTGGCGAGAACCCCGGGGTGGGTGGGTGACGAATCTGAGCTGAGAGGTGGCCGGCCAGGTTGCGACCTCGTGTGTGTGTGTGTGTGTGTGTGTGTGTGTGTGTGTGTGTGTAAAGCACGTGAGTATTCTGGGATACAGTTTCTGTTGACAGCGGTGAGTTATAAGAACTCAGACGGGGAGTTGGGGAGAGGAGAGGATGGGGCTTATATACTGAGGGGAGGGGGCGTTTCAAATTTTGTTCTTTTCTGTCACTTAAGACTTTAAAAAATTATATGTAGATATGACCGTTCTTATCAGAAAACCTAGTTACATTTTTTAAGAAAGCACAAGCTTGCAACCAAAAGAGGACGGAAACCCGAGCCCGGGCACATCTATTTTGGTGCTGACCCTTCTGGAGAGAGGAGGACCTTTCCTGTCCAGCCCTTTGGAGGAGCTAAAATTGACGACTGGAGCGCTGCCACCGGGGCCTTTGGCTATTAAAAGAAACTGGCCAATCCCAGAGCCCCAAGAATTAAGTTCTGCGTCGCCTTGCGCACCCAGCGATTCCCCTAGCCTGCACGCCCCCAGGGATTCCCAGCTCCGCCCCGCTGCCCCCCCGGGGATTCCCAGCTGTGCCCGCTGCCCGTGCCCCAGGGCTGTGTGGATCCCTGAAAGCTCCCCTCCTGGGCAGAGACCGCACGGGACAGGAAGCTGCCACTGAGAGTTCAACAGGACCCTGCCTTGCGGGAGGGTGTTCAGCTCGCAGCTGGAGGGCGGAATGGGCAGCTGCAGCTTCACAGCTGGTCGGTTACAAACGAAACACAGCAAACTCGCCCAAGCGAGGTAGCTCCGTTGATTGGAGCCGCCTCCGAAGTACAGAGGTTGCCGGGTTCGATCCCGGTCCGGGCACATGCAGGAAGGAGTAGATCGATGTTCCTGTCTCTCTCTCTCTCTCTCTCTCTCTCTCTCTCTCGTTCTTCCTCTCTCGCTAAAATCAATAAGTAAGAAAAAAAAAAAAAAAAAGGAAATACAGCAAACTCACAGTTCCCAAAGACAAACGGACTGGTGACACGCAACTTACCCTGTGTTGCATCCGCCACCTGCAGCCGAACGCCCCTCGATGGCGCCCTCTCCAGTTAGTTCCCAGAACTGCTTTGGAATCCACGTATTGTCAGCCCTAAACCAGCCCGTTCAATCTGGGACCAGGACTGCTCCTTCGCAGCTCTTTCTCTCCCGACTGTTAAATAGTACTTCTTCGCATTGTTTGGAAAACCATCCTCTAACACTGACCCTCTTAACAACCAGATGTTAAACCGGAAAAGCACGCAATTTGGGATCGTGAGCCTTAGTTTGAGTCCGTGTCCTGCCAGTAGGTGACCTTCCACCAGTTGCTAAATCTCCTTGAGGCTTCATTTTCCCCTTGGTAAACGGGGCTGTTACCAGTCTCATTGGTCACGTTGACATTAAGCAGGTGGTACCTGTGATGCACGTAGCACCAGGCCTGGGAGAAGTGGGTGTTATCTCCCTGCTCCCCCCTCACTCCTGCTCCCTCTGCCGGCCCTGAGCTTTTACAAAGAGATCCGGCCGGTAGTAAGCTGAGGACTTCCTCTGCCCCCGTCTCCATCCCTGAGAGTTCTCATCTCATCTCCAGGGTGAACAGACTCAGTTTCTGTCCACTGATGGCCCTTGAGCTATTCACGTTCTGTCCACTTTGCCGTGGGAGGGATTTTGCTCTGAATCGGTGGTCCCCTGATTACCCCCAAATGAGGGTAGGGAAGGGAGTCTATTTCTCTTATCCACCAAGAACTGGGGTTCCCCTCGGAATCTTGGTGTTGTAAAGAGTGTTCATGTGGAGGGGTCTGCCTGCACAAGTAGAAACGTCCTTTTTACTCGCCACTTCAAGAGCTGCTGCACGTTTTACAAGTCCAAGGGGCCCAGTTAGATAAAGAGTCAGCCAGCTCCAGCCTTGGGGCATCTAAGGACAGCAGTGCAGGGGCTGAGGAGTCGCTGGTTACCCCCAGACATGCACGATGGGACCAGAGCCGGATGCAACAGCCGCCCTGCCCCTTGGCAGGCTTTGAAGATTGGTCTCATGAATGAGGCTTTTCAACTAAGGTCCTTGCTCAGTATGGTTTTTAAAGGTTTAAATGGATATTAAAGGGTTTTTGTTTTTGTTTTCCACGAAGAACACTGCTAGCAGCTCAAGAGATTAGGAATATTCAGCAGTCCTCAGCTGGATGACAGCTGATAAACACTTAACCATAAAACAGTGAAAACAGCAGAGGTTGAGAGGAGGAATCTGAGCCCTAGGGAGATGAATAGATACTGAGGACCAAGGGCCATGAAGCTGCAGATGCCTGATGGGCGCATCTCTGTGGCTCCTGCAAAAAGCCAGGAGAGGCCAGCATGACCCCTGTGACCTGTGAATGCTATCAACTAGGTCTTAAATGTTCATCAATGGACATAACGGAAGTACTTCTATCCTCTCAGCAAACAAAGGGTGGTTGCAGAATTGTGAGCAGTGGTTTCGTTTGGAAAGATGGTGTCATCTACTCACCAGCATTCTGAACTTCCTGGGCTCTCACTCCCTGAGGAGCCCTCTGTACAGTGTGGACCTGTGGTTCTCAATCTCTGTCCCCCTGAGCCCTCATGTTCCAATAGGGGGCCTTCGGGGGTTGGGGGGGCAGCTGGGTGGGAGTTGGTGGGTGGGCTTCCCAGCCCTCTCCACCTGCCTCCATACCTGCTTTGTCTAGTAGACATGGAAAAGGTTCTTCCACTTCAAAACAGACACCTGACCCTCAGTGGGGCCACCATGTTTGCGTCCTCTTGTAGCTTGCTGCCCACTCAAGGGCAGATTTTTGAAATGGAGCCGTGTTGAGATATGTCAGTAGAGTTCAGATGTGGTATAAATCAACCGCCATCTGTTCATTCCCCTGCCGATAGATATTTAGATGGTTCCCCCGTTTTCACCGTCTCAGATAATGCTTCCTGGGAGGGGAGGGCGTTTCTGGCCTTGACAGTGATGGATGGTGTGCTGGGAGCTGGGCATGGAAGGAAAAAACTGTAGGAGGGGGTGGAGAGACAGTGAGGACTCTAGGGGGTGGGCAGAGGGAGGCTGCATGGTTGTGACCCAGCCAGGGCACCCGCACAAAGGGGGTAGTAATGAAACACTATGACATCATTTTTTTTTTAATAATTTTATTTTTTGGCCCTGGCCAGTTGGCTCAGCGGTAGAGCGTCGGCCTGGTGTGTGGGGGACCCGGGTTCGATTCCCGGCCAGGGCACATAGGAGAAGCGCCCATTTGCTTCTCCACCCCCTCCCTCCTTCCTCTCTGTCTCTCTCCTCCCCTCCCGCAGCCAAGGCTCCATTGGAGCAAAGATGGCCCGGGCTCTGGGGATGGCTCCTTGGCCTCTGCCCCAGGCGCTAGAGTGGCTCTGGTCGCTGCAAAGCGATGCCCTGGAGGGGCAGAGCATCGCCCCCTGGTGGGCAGAGCTTCGCCCCTGGTTGGCGTGCCGGGTGGATCCCGGTCGGGCACATGCGGGAGTCTGTCTGACTGTCTCTCCCCGTTTCCAGCTTCAGAAAAATACAAAAAAAAAATAAATTATTTTTTTAATGGGGCGACATCAATAAATCAGGATACATATATTTATAGATAACAAGTCCAGGTTATCTTGTCGTTCAATTATGTTGCATACCCATCACCCAAAGTCAGATTGACTATGACATCATTTTGAATTTGAGTTTCCAGCTAAAATCTTGAGTGTGTAAAGTCTTTGTAACAATATGAATCCAGTCTTTTCCAGCACCCTAGGCAGGGTGCCCTCTCCAGTAGTGGCTTGGAGAGAGAGTTAACCCAGGGCAAAACCAGAAAAGAAACACGATTCCATGTGTGCTTGTGGTGGGGCCAGCAATTCCTCTCTCTCTTTTCCTGTTCCCAAGTGCCGAGCACATGATGCTTTGACTCTGTCCCTATGGCTTCTACTGTCTTGACTCCGTGCAGTCACTTTCCGGGGCACCCATTATTCAAGAAGGATTTCCAGTCAGAAGTTCAGGCCACATTGAGGATACTAATTCGGGGGTTGCCAAAATCACTTCAATTTATTTATACCCTATAATGGGGGTTGGGAACCTATGGCTCGTGAGCCAGATGTGGCTCTTTTGATGGCTGCATCTGACTTGCAGACAAATCTTTAATAAAAAAAAATAGTAACATTAAAAATATAAAACATTCTCATGTATTACAAACCATTCATTTACTACCGCTCATGTTCATGGTTGCCAGTGGCTGGAGCCAATCACAGCTGTCCTCCGGGACAACACTAAATTTTTATTGGATAATGCATAACGTACACGGGTCGTTGTGAGGTCAGAAAGTAAACTTCCCTCCTTTTGAGCAAGTAGTCAGCTAGCTAATTGCAGAAACCCTTTTGACGAAGAAGATGGCTAAAAGAAAAAAGATGAGGAGTATCGTACTTTTCAGCAGGAATGGACGGAGGAATTTGCCTGTGTGGAGAGAGCAGGTTCTGCAGTGTGTCTAATATGCAATGATAAAATTGCATTGATGAAATGGTCAAATATAAACCGGCACTTTGACACACACCATACTACATTTGCCTCAAAATATCCAGCAGGGGACAGCAGGAAGAAAGCATGTCAAGAGCTACTGTGCAGAGTGCAAGCTAGTCAGCAGCAACTCCGTATTTGGACCCAACAAGGTGACTAGAATTCGGCTAGCTTTGAGGGTGCTTTAGCAATTGTGAGAAATGGAAAACTATTCACAGATGGGGAGTATGCCAAAACATTCATGGTTGATGTTGCCAATGAACTTTTTGCCGACTTTTTGGATAAAGACAAGATAATCAAACCAATAAAAGATATGCCTCTGTTGGCAAGAACTGTTCACGATCATACCATCATGACGGCAAATCAAATTGAGGCAACACAAGTAAAGGACATAAATGCAGCACCATTCTTTTCTCTCACTTTGGATGAGTCAACAGACGTAAGCCATTTATCCCAGTTCAGCGTGATTGCAAGATTTGCTGTCGGTGATACACTACGTGAGGAAAGTCTTGCTGTTTTGCCTATGAAAGAGACAACAAGAGGGGAGGATTTTCTCAAGTCTTTCACTGAATTCGCTAAAGAAAAAAATCTACCAATGGATAAACTTATTTCGGTGTGTACTGATGGTGCGCCGTGCATGGTGGGGAAAAACAGAGGATTCGTAGCGCTTCTTCGCGAACATGAAAAGAGACCCATCCTAAGTTTTCACTGCATCCTACATCAGGAGGTGCTTTGTGCTCAGATGTGTGGCGAGCAGCTTGGTGAGGTGATTTCGCTGATCATTTGGGTGGTCAACTTTATTGTTGCCCGAGTTTTAAATGATCGCCAGTTTAAAACACTGCTGGATGAAGTTGGGAATAATTATCCTGGTCTGCTTCTGCACAGCAATGTGCGTTGGTTGTCAAGAGGGAAGGTGCTCAGCCATTACGCAGCTTGTCTGAATGAAATCCAGACTTTTCTTGAAATGAAAAACATCGGGCATCCTGAGTTAGCTAACACTGAGTGGCTCCTGAAGTTCTATAATCTTGTGGACATGACTGAACATCTGAACCAGCTCAATGTGAAAATGCAAGGCATTGGAAATACAGTCTTACCCCTTCAAAAAGCAGTGTTTGCATTTGAAAACAAGCTGGAACTCTTTCATTGCCGACATTGAAACAGGTCATTTACTACACTTTGAAAAACTGGGAGAGTTTAAAGATGCATGCACAGCAAGTAACCCTGCTCAACATCTTGATCTCCAGCAGCTAGTGGGCTTCACATCTAATCTCCTGCAGTCATTCAAAGCACACTTTGGAGAATTTCGTGAGCGCACTCGTCTTTTCAAGTTCATCACCCATCCACGCGAGTGTGTAGCGGACAGCGCCGACCTGAGTTACATCCCCGGTGTCTCCGTCAGAGATTTTGAGCTCCAAGGTGCTGACCTGAAGGCCTCAGACATGTGGGCGAATAAGTTCAAGTCACTGAATGAAGATTTGGAAAGACTTGCACGACAGCAAGCAGAGTTGGCGAGCAAACACAAGTGGGGAGAAATGAAAAAACTTCAACCCACGGACCAGCTGATTGTCAAAACTTGGAACGCGCTTCCCGTCACATACCACACACTGCAGTGTGTGAGTATTGCTGTACTGACAGTGTTTGGCTCTACGTATGCATGTGAGCAGTCTTTCTCACATCTAAAGAACGTTAAAACCAACCTATGATCATGTTTAATGGATGGAAGTCTCAACGCCTGCATGAAGCTTAACCTCACCATGTATCAACCAGACTACAAAGCCATCAACAAAACCATGCAGCACCAGAAGTCGCGTTAATGGTAAGAAGTACTTTATTCATCATCGGTTAGCAACAGCATAACAACGTTATTAAAAAGAATTCAGAGACTTATTGTACTTTAAAAGTGTTGATCTTAGGCCTGACCTGTGGTGGCGCAGTGGATAAAGCGTCAACCTGGAAATGCTGTGGTCGCTGGTTCGAAACCCTGGCCTTGCCTGGTCAAGGCACATGTGGGAGTTGGATGCTTCCAGCTCCTTCCCCCGTCTCTCTCTCCTCTCTGTCTCTCTCTGTCTCTCTCTCTCTCCTCTCTAAAATGAATTAAAAAAAAAGTGTTGGTCTTACATAAAATGCACACATTTACTTGTGTTTAGTGTTAAACATATTGTATGGCTCTCACGGAATTACATTTTAAAATATGTGGCGTTCATGGCTCTCTCAGCCAAAAGGTTCTCGACCCCTGTTCTATAACAAAAGGAGTTTCAAAACAAGGGATATCATGAGCATTTATGAAGGTGAAATTCCAATTGTTCTAATGCGGCAATAAAAGTTACAAGCAGCAGCCCTGACGTGGAGGTGCCCCTTTCCTAAAAAGCCGAGAGCTCCTAACTCTTAATTTTTTTTTTTTTTGTATTTTTCTGAAGCTGGAAATGGGGAGAGACAGTCAGACAGACTCCCGCATGCGCCTGACCAGGATCCACCCAGCACGACCACCAGGGGCGACGCTCTGCCCACCAGGGGGCGATGCTCTGCCCCTCCGGGGCGTCGCTCTGTGGCGACCAGAGCCACTCTAGCGCCTGGGGCAGAGGCCAAGGAGCCATCCCCAGCGCCCGGGCCATCTTTGCTCCAATGGAGCCTCGGCTGCGGGAGGGGAAGAGAGAGACAGAGAGGAAGGGGGGGGCGGAGAAGCAGATGGGCGCTTCTCCTATGTGCCCTGGCCGAGAATCAAACCCGGGTCCCCCGACGCTCTACCGCTGAGCCAACCGGCCAGGGCCCTAACTCTTAATTTTAATGTGTGACAGATGAGGCCACTGTCTGGAGCAGGGGTCCCCAAACTACGGCCCGCGGGTCACATGCGGCCCCCTGAGGCCATTTATCCGGCCCCTGCTGCACTTCCGGAAGGGGCACCTCTTTCATTGGTGGTCAATGAAAGGAGCACATTGACCATCTCATTAGCCAAAAGCAGGCCCATAGTTCCCATTGAAATACTGGTCAGTTTCTTGATTTAGATTTACTTGTTTTTTATTTTAAATATTGTATTTGTTCCCATTTTGTTTTTTTACTTTAAAATAATATATGTGCAGTGTGCATAGGGATTTGTTCATAGTTTTTTTTTTATAGTCCGGCCCTCCAACGGTCTGAGGGACAGTGAACTGGCCCCCTGTGTAAAAAGTTTGGGGACCCCTGGTCTGGAGTCTACCCTGATCACTGTCTCAGAAATGCATTCACTGGTCATTAAAAGAGCAAGTCTTTATGGCTTGCCTGTCTGTACCAGAAGGTCCCAGTGGTGTGGCTTTTATCTACTGGGCCACCTCCCGTGGATTAGTCATAGCTCCTGGAGGCAAAATGAATTGGTGCATTGCAGAGTGTGCTGGCTTCGTTAGAGATGTCTGTCACCACAGGCGAGCGCAGGGGGTGGTGGTGGTGGTGGGAGGGGGGAGGGGGATGGCAGCCTTTCTGACATGGTAGAAGGTCAAGGTCAGAGTCTCCTCCCTATTCTTTATTGGTGGGCAAGTCACCCACTCAAGTCACCCACTCAACAGCCTCAGTCTTCTCATCTATAAAATGGGGACAATAAAAATTGCTACAGAAATGAAAATGGATATCACAAATGAGAAAGAATTAACTTGTGCAGCTTAGATATTAGTTGTTGCTGGTGTGTTGGACCCAACCCAATCTAGTGTTTCTCTCCTTGAAACACGTGGTATTTTAGTCTTTCTGCTTTGACAGTTAATTGCAAATGACCCACCCTCACACGTTAGTGCACCGTGTGACATCATTTTTTTCTGTCTGTTTCTTTTTGTCCTGCCTGCACAAGTCTGGCCGATGCCTCTCCTGTAGGAGGCGATCTGTAAGTATGTTTATCGAATGTAAACGTTACTGATACGCAGTTTTAAAACTCCCAATGTCGACAAGGCAGATGAGGGGTAACTTAACCTCTTTTATTTATGTATGAATTTTATGTCTTTGTATCGGAAGCTTGTGTCTTGTGTTTCATTTGAAAGGAATACTGTTATTTTATGCTCACTGTCTGACAGGGGGGTATTTTTCCTTATTAAAATCCGGCTATATTTTTAAGGAACGCCGGTGTTCTGCGCTGGGGCCGCTCTCCTGAGACAGTTTGCAAAGGATGCTGGATCAGGCGTGGCGGAGGGCCCAGGTTTCTGGGCGGGGAGGCTGTGGAGGCTTGCTGGGCTGACCCAGCAGTGGCCTGGGCTTGCCCACTTCCTCTTAGTCCTCCCTGAGGCCCTCCGGCCTCCCCTGCTGACGCTGCTGTCCAAGGAGCATGGGCTCTTAAGTGACTGAGTAATGGGCCCCAGCCACATTATCGAGCCATCTGGACATCGCGTCCGGTGCTTTCTGGCGCCTGGACCACGCAGTGCTTTTAAAATCCCTCCCTCGCAAGGGTGGGTTGTGCTTCCACATAAATCACACCGTCCAGCTCGCTAGAAAGTTCCTTGGCTTCCTGCTTATCCCAGCAGGAACAGCTAGTTCCCCATCACTGCGGCTGAGCATGTAAACAGGCATGTTTCTTGTCTCCATGGCAACAGGCGCATCATATCACCCTGAGCGGAGCGCCGGCCGAAGAGGAGGCTGCCGTGTCCGCGCACTGTGTTGCCCACGCTGCCGCCGCCTCCGGGAAGCCCAAGCACCACGGTGAGAGCCAGCCCTCCAGGTGGCGGGCACTGCCTGCCCCCGCTGCCCTGTACCCATGTGGGTCTGTCGCTGCCTCAGGAATAGGTGAACAGGTGGGCGGAGCAGTGCCCAGGCCCTTCGGATTGCCTCGGTGGCTTTATGCCACCACCTGCGTCTGTCACTCTTAGCTTCCCCAGAGCCTCTGCTGTCTATCTCTGTTCAACTTTTCCATCATCTTTTATTTTCAAATGCCCCGAATCTTCATCCAAACAAACCTTTTAGGAGCCCCAAGACTCCATACTGGGCTGACAAGGGACGTCTGCCCTGCTTGCAAAGGTGATCTATTTTTAAAGATTGTTGTGGGACGACTGTGGCAACAGGCTGGCCTGTGGGAACCCTGGCCCAGACTCCAGCAGGGCTGAGCTTTTCAGTGAGGGTGAGCTTACATGGTTTGGGGATCCCAGAAGGAAGCTGCCACTTGTGACTCATATGCTCTCTCCTAGTCCCACATAGCAGTGAGCTTGGGGAGTTCTTCAAGCCACCGTCCTGGGACCAGGGCATGCAGTCCACCTCTGTGCATGGGGAACACCTGTTCCAGGGACCTTGGTTGTTTGTTCAGAGGCTCCAGGAGCAGAGACTATTACTCTTAAAGAAGCCTCGGGGGTGTGTTCCAAGACGTCAGATAAAAATAATCGTGGATTATAATAAAATAAGGTCCAATGTGCCAGCAAGCCTGACAGGGATGCTAGGAGGGCTTGGGGCTGGGGGGACAGGGCATGGGAGCTGGGCTAAGAGGAGGAGGCGGGTGACAGGGCTGCAGAGGTCCCTGGGCCAGGCAGGGGCTTCGGTCTGGGCGGAGCTGGCGAGGGGACACCAGGGTTTTTCTCTCTGTCGGGCCCACCTTGTTGATTTCTCGTCCCAGTCTCCTAGAGCAAAGGGTGCTATTTCAAAGCGGTGGGAGCCTGTCTCGGGGTAGAGAGAGAAGTCAGGTGACCTTTCTCACTCACTCTCCTTACAACACTCCAGCCATGATAATTTCAAAACCTCCAAGGAGCCAACATTTTGACTAGCTTATTGGTGCCTAAAATTCCTTTCATGGCAGAAAAATACCTTTCATCCCACAACTGTTATAAGGTACTTATAGTGCAAATGCCTATTTGATGGAAACCCCTGGAATAGCAGGAGTCATAAATCTAAATGTCTCAGTGAACTAACTAAGCAAGGTGAGTGAAGCAGGTAGTTACGAGAAAACAGTAGCATGCTTGCAAATGGCAGGCACTGTTGGCTATACTGCGCGAGAGACAATAGGGAGTGGTGAGGACTGTGGCAAACTGGGGAAACCCACACCCTGTTGAAAGTGAATGGCTGTTACCCAGCCCCAGCCTGTAGCTGTCATGTGGAAGGTGGGCTCATGTCAGTAGGTCTTCTGCTTCTTCAAGAGAAGGCAGAAATCTGGACTTTTGTGTGAAATCAACTCATAATTGATGGTCACAATTTATGATTGATGGTCACCAGCTCAAATATGCTCCAGGCTCTGAGTGAGGCATTCCAGGTGTGAGGGTTGGGTCTGTACCTGCAGAGCAGAGTGTAGCAAGGGGTGGTTGGATCCAGCATGTTCTGCCCTGTATCAAGGAAATTCACCTGCATGAATATCAGCTCTGCTCTCCTGCGTGCCTCAACCTGTCTGTGCTGAGCGCGGTTAATTCTTTTTAAAAGAATAGTTAATGAGAAAAAAAAAATTCTCATTTGGGGCATCTCCATAGCCTGCTTGACGAATGCCCATGGAAGGCATTGCCCTCTTATAGAAACATGTCACTGGCCAAGAATCCAGCGTGTTTCATGCTCTGTGTTCTGCTGAGGCCTCTGTTCCGAGCCCTCCCTGCATTCCTTGTGCAGACAGAACTGCCCTAGAAGTCACGGAGGGCCGGCCTTGCATAAGGACTCCCGGCCCCGGGCTGCTCCAGGAATGTCCCTGACCCGAGCCAGCCCTTCTTTTCAGCGCATCTTAGACAAACTTGGTATTAACAGTTCTCCCGGCCCCGCTTGGTGTGGGGGCATTGGCCTCAGGCGGATAACTCTTCTCGTAAAGGATGTTAAAATGAAATGGGCGGAAGCCAAGTACATCTCAGTGTAAACCTTCGAGAGGCAGAGCCCGCGGAGCGCAGGCGGCCTTGTTTGGAAGCGGCCTCATCTGCAGCCTGGGAGCCTCTTTGGGGTCCAGAGACATCAAAACGGAATGGGTTCTGCTCCGTCAGAGCCTTGGGGGCTGGGGGTGATCTCTGGCTCTGTGGACCAGGCTTGTGAGCCTGAAGTGCATTTTTTTTCCCTACTTTTTTTTTTTTTTTTTTCCTGAAGCTGGAAACAGGGAGAGACAGTCAGACAGACTCCCGCATGCGCCCGACCAGGATCCACCCGGCACGCCCACCAGGGGGGACGCTCTGCCCACCAGGGGGCGATGCTCTGCCCCTCTGGGGCGTCGCTCTGCCGAGACCAGAGCCACTCTAGTGCCTGGGGCAGAGGCCAAGGAGCCATCCCCAGCGCCCGGGCCATCTTTGCTCCAATGGAGCCTTGGCTGCGGGAGGGGAAGAGAAAGACAGAGAGGAAGGGGGAGGGTGGAGAAGCAAATGGGCGCTTCTCCTGTGTGCCCTGGCTGGGAATCGAACCCGGGTCCCCCGCACACCAGGCTGACGCTCTACCGCTGAGCCAACCGGCCAGGGTCTGAAGTGCATTTTTGAGAGGCCGTTTCCTGTGCACAAACATGTCCACCCCCACCCCCAGCCCGGCGGGTGCCGTCAGGCAGGGCAGCCCCCAGCAGGGCTACCCGGGCTCAGTCTGTGTGTTGCTGGGTGATGTCGCTCCGCTGGGTTCATGCCAAGCGAGGCTTTAAGACTTTCCATTTCCAAATTCCCTGGGGTCCTTGCTGCGTTTGCAGTTAGCATAGAGCACAGACTGTTTCCCAAGGCTGCCACAAAAGGTAATTGTCACACTGGACACACAGGCCTCCTTCTAATGAGAGCTGCCCTCGCCGCTCCTGCTCTGGCCTAGGACAGACAGCCTCGAGAAAATGAGCCCAGGGTTTACTGGAACTTCTTTTAATTAAAAGCCTCCTGACCCCCAGCATGCCAAGTCGTAACCCTGTATTCCTCTTGCTCTTTGAAGGAAGCTTGGCTTTTTTTGGCCCGTGTATGAACATACAGACGGAACAGAGTCGGCCGGGGCCGGGGCGGGGGGGGGGGGGTAGCGGGAAAGGGGGCCCTAAGCCGCCCTGCCCACTGAGCCACATGTCCTCCCTCACTCTAACTTGCAGACAGCCTAACCATTGTGTTGGAGTGACAAGGGGAGAGTATTAATAGCCTGCCCTGTGCCCTGAGGGTGTGTATTTACAAGCGGAGCTCAAGTGACCTCATCCTACCCCAGGCCACCGGCATCAGGTTGCGGAGGATTCTAGAAGAGGTCCACACCTGGTCACCAGTACAGGCTGGGAGGTGGCATCCCTGCTGGGACCTTCTGTTCCTCAGGCAATCCCGCTGCAACTGTCCCCCAGGTGGACCTCCCGGGGGACACCCAGCCCCAGGAGCACAAACTCTGCTTGCCCGGGAGTCACTCCTTGTCTGGACCCATTTGCTCTGCCCTCAGAGCGAGATGAGCCACATGGCTCAGAGTTCAGGAAGTTAATTCGGAGGGGCAGAGGGATGGGAGGATGAAGCCAGGGTCTCGCAGTCAGGGAGTTTTCTGTATCCCAGGAGGAGGTGACAGGGGTCTCAAACTGATGGGCAGTGAAGGTACCCCCACTGAGTGCCCTCGACCTTCCTCGGTTCCTAAGCTCCAGGCTGTGCTGATACACGAGGGTCCCGATGTGTGGTCGAGTTGTACGTGATGACAGGTGTCAGACAACCACCCCCCACCCCATCCCCGCCTCCCTGTGGCTGGAGACCTTCCAGGAACAGAAATGGGGAAGACCTGGACCTCTAGGCAAGCCGAGGACTCGGGAATGGAGGAGGGGAAGCAGCGCTCTGGGAGGCTGACCCCCGAGGGCAGATTCCCAGGCATGACCCGTCTCTGCCGTCCAGGCAGGACCTGTCACCACAGTGCCTAGCTTTCTTCCACTTCAGTAGCCACACTGCTTTTAGTTTAAGTATTAAATTCTTTCCTCCCCCCCCCCCTTCCTTCCTCCCTCCCTCACTTCTACCCTTCCAGAGATCCCTATGTGCCAGCAAGCATCCTCTTTGGAAAATATGAATAGATCTCCCTGAGTCAGAGGTTAGGAGTCATTTACACATTAGTCTGAATTAGAACAGCTATCTTTCCTCCAGCATCTCCTGAGATCAGCTCCTCTGCAGGAAAGGAGCATGCAGCAATCAGGTTTAGGGGACTAGCTTCTATGGGGTGCTTCTCTGGGGGGGTGTTGGTCAGCATGTGACCAGTAGGGGGAGGAATAATAAGAGGTGGGAGAAACTGATGAGAAAGGGGCTAGAGAGCTGTCAAGCATGGCTGTGTCAGCCTGTGTCTGAGAGACCAGGTGCTTACCCAGAAAGGGAAGGGGAATGCTCCCCATTTTTTTTTTTTGGCATCTTCTCATGTCTGAGCATGGCACCACTTCTGCCGAAGCCCAGGGTCTGAAAGTCAGCCCCGACTCTTCCCCACACCCTTTATATATTTATAGTATTTATAGTAAGGGCTCACCTGCGGGGGACAAGGCTGAGACTCGGAAGAAGGGCTCAGTTCCATTCTTTGGTTCATTTCCAAACAGACTTAAAGCGAAAATATCAAGAGAACTCTGCTCCTGACTCTCCTCGTTAATTCTAGACCTGGCATGTTGATGTCTGTACTGGCATGTTGATGTCTGTACTGGCATGTTGATGTCTGTGATGCTTTCAGACTCAACAAAATGAATGCCACATCAAGCCCCCATTTGCTGTCATTGGATCATGGAAGCAGCCGGAGTTTTTTTTTTTTTTTTTTTTGTGGCAGAGACAGGGAGAGTCAGAGAGAGGGACAGAGAGGGACAGACAAGACAGGAAGGGAGAGAGATGAGAAGCATCAATTCTTCATTGTAGTTCTTTAGTTGTTCATGGATTGATTTCTCATATGTGCCTTGACTGGGGGGCTACAGCAGACCGAGTGACCCCTTGCTTGAGCCAGTGACCTTGGGATCAAGCTGGTGAGCTTTGCTCAAACCAGATGAGCCTGCGCTCAAGCTAGCGACCTCGGGGTCTCGAACCTGGGTCTTCTGCATCCCAGTCCGAGGCTCTCTCCACTGTGCCACCGCCTGGTCAGGCAAAGCACCCAGAGTTAATACAGTACAAATATTAATTGAGTTACGACCTATGCAACTTACGACCATTCGACTTTACGACCACAATAGCTAGCCACGACTGTTCTGTGTCTGACAGTGCAAGCTTTGCCCAGTTGGGCATACGACAATGTGGACCAGCTTCCAGCAGCACTACTATCTCCGCATGCACCATTTCAACTGTTATCCCAGACTTGATACAGTAATTTGTGTTTTGTGTCTTAGATATTTTTCATCAAACCCCTCCCAAGATGTGTACCAAGAGGAAATTGTCTTTGCAAATATTAAACCAGTTGTACTGGTAATGCAGTGTTTTACTTAAACCTGACAAATGTAAGAATAAGAAACAAAATGGTTTAGAGATGATACAAATGGCATAAAATGAACAAAGAAAATTATGATATATAACTATAATGAAAGAAAATTATGATAAAATATGACTTAAAGATTTTTATAACATCATTTCACAGTACTGTACATAGAGCCTACTCAACTTTACGACCAAATTGTGTTACGACCAGTCTGTCGGAACCAATCGTGGTCGTAAGTCGGGTACTAGCTGTACTTAGTTTGAGTGTTAAATCTGTGATCTTCTCTGCCATGAGTCAGCTCCGAGTCACATAGCTGTAATGCTTTGCATGCAGAATTTTCTCCTACCAAGAGAACATTTGGAGTGATACTCGCGAAACGGCATCGGCTGGTCTGGCAGTGGACAGACCCGCGTGGAAAAGGAGGGGGTCTCTTGGAGCAGCCTGAGCACTCAGCAATGTTTTCAGGTCTGGGCGGAGGGGGGTTTGCTCTGCTGTGTCACTGGGTGAGCTAAGATGTCAAAGAAAACCCCAAAGACAAAACAGAACAAACCAAGGAGAGGAAATTGCCGTATCCTTCTCAGACCGAAGTTTTTTCTGATCAAACGGGCAGAAGACAGTTTCCTTAGCCGGGTTCTCTTCTCCAGATGCTTATTATACCGCTCACAGAAATTAGGGGATATCTTATCGCTTCATAGTCATTTGGAAATCTCCTCCAATTTTTGTGACTAGTATATTTTCAAATAGTTCGCCCCCGCCGAGAGCATGTTTGTTCTGTTTCCGTTTCAAACTGGCAAGCGGTTTTCACAGTTGTCCGTGATGCTTCCCTTCAGATGTGGCAGAGCAGTATTTCCAAGAGAGCCTGTCTTGCCTCAAGGACGCGGAAGGGACAGGAAAAGCCAAGTTTCTCTCGATTCAGGACGAATACTGCCGCTTTCTTCAGGCCACTGGGCAGGAAGAGGTAAGCGCATCTGGACCGCCGTTGCCTGGTTATTGACGTGGGCGGCCTGGCTGATGTCCAAAGTGCTATTCCGCTCCTTCACTCTGCAGACCTCTCACGGGCATCTACTGTGTATGTGCCAGGCATGGGACAGGCTGCAAGGGGCATGGATAGATAAGGCCACAAGGCCACTGTCGGCCAGCTGCCAGACCCTTTGCTCAGTTGCTTATGACAGTGTGCACACCATGGTCACCCACAAAGGATCCGACGGTCTTAGAAACCCTGAAAACCCAGTGGACAGACCCAACTTGTTGTACGCAGCCCACGGTTCTGGCTGGGACGCAGCCTGTGACAGAGCATGTCCCTGGAGAGCAGAACACAGGCTGGGTCTTGGCCCCCCTCATCCCCCTGCCTGGTGCCCTTGATCATGGCACCACCCATCCAAACAAATGTGGCAGCCTGTCATGGTTCTCAGGCTTGGCACAGAGGTGCAGACATCTCACCGGGGGATCTAGCAGGGATCAGCCAACAAGGACAGACCCAGGGATGAGCAGGGGCCTTCCCGGGTGTGGTCACAGCCTACGTATGGGCTAGAGCCCCCCGCCAACAGGAAGATGATCTCTGGGGAGGAAGGTGCCTTGGAAGGTAAAATGTAAGTGCAAGTCACTCTTGGGTTTATCTTGTAATTGTGCCAAATTTCTGGACCCCCCCCCCCCAACCTGGCATAGGCCCTCCACCACCAGCCCAGCTTGGGGCTGTGCCTCTTCTTACTGGCTCCTCTGCTGCCCTCTCTGCTGCGGTCAGATCCGTCTGCTCACTGACTGGACGTGCCCCAGGCTCTGCCCATCTTCCACCTGTGCCCCGGGTTCAGCCCACTGCTCAGCCCGTCTGAGTTCAGTTAGCCTTTCCTCCTCTCCATCAGCCTTCTCCAACTCCCAGAGGCTGGCTGACAGTCTGTCCTCCAACCCCACGTGGCCTCTCTTCTGCTGCCGCTATGACTCACCACCCAAGTTCACGTGCATCTGTCTCGAGTTCCCCCTTCGGACTGGGAAGGGCATTGAAAGCTTCATTTAGGAGAAAGACCCAGGCTCATTCCTGATGGGCTCCTTAAAGCCTGGCAGTCAGTTCCCGTGGAAAAGCTGCCATCCCCGCTTGCACCACGCTAAGTTCTTGCTCACAGGTGCTAGAAGGGGGACGCGGCTCACAGGGTGTGACAGGCTTAGCACTGGGCAAGTCCCTCAAGTTCCAAGGCGGGTCACACATTACCAGTTTACACCAGGTCGCCACCCCTACAGAGGTTCCTCCTTCCACCTACGAAGTATTTCTGCCTCATCAGCACCTGTGCTGTGGTTCCCCAAACACCCGACTCATGTTATTGTCAGTCGGAGTCAAGCCCGGCTGGCTCCTCCGGCTGGGTGAGCTGTCCGGACGCCGTTGGGGCTGTGCGGTGGGGGGGCCCCTTCGCTGGCCTCTGCTTTCCTGGGCTCTGAAGTGCAGCGTTTGTGTCCTGCAGCTGCGGTCCTGCTTCATGTGAGAACCTGGAGGACTTTTAGGAGGGACGTGGGAAATGGGTGTGCAGGGAGGGCTTCCCTCTGGGTGTCTTCGTGTCTGACGGAAGACATTCACACAGGCGATGCTGGTGTCTGACCCACTCGTGTTTTTTATTCCGTGTTAGTATAAATAAGTCAGATTAGAAACCAAACTGTCAGCAGTATTTAATTTTTTTTTATCACGTTGGAACGTTTGCTTTTGGTTTCATAAGCGATTTCTCATGAGAAATCGAGGACCCTAGCGTATGTTTGAGGTGTTGTGTAGATCAGTGGCCCCCAACCTTTTTTGGGTCACGGACCGGTTTAATGTCAGAAAATATTTTCACAGACCGGCCTTTAGGGTAGGACTGATAAATGTATCACGTGACCAAGACAAGCGTCAAGAGTGAGTCTTAGACGGATGTAACAGAGGGAATCTGGTCATTTTTAAAAAATAAAACATCATTCAGACTTAAATATAAATAAAACAGAAATAATGTAAGTTATTTATTCTTTCTTTGTGGACCCGGTACCAAATGGCCCATGGCCCGGTACCGGTCCGCGGCTCAGGGGTTGGGGACCACTGGTGTAGATGGATAGTAGTACCAGGAAACCAGTTTTCACATAGGTGACAGTGTCACTGTGCCCAGAGGGAGGAGACCCTGCCACCAAAAAGAGATGAAACTTACTAGCCGATTGAGATCCTATCTCTGCCATTGATGAGCCATCCAAAGGAACTTGACAGCTCTGTGCCTCGGTTTCCTCCTCTGTCAAATGGGGATGAAGGGTGAGCCTGTCTAAAGAAGGCAGTGAGAATTAAGTGAGACCGCCCATGTAGACCGTGTAGTACAGTTCTTGATACACAGAGGACAGAGCCCACGTAGACCGTGTAGTACAGGTCTTGATACACAGAGGTCAGAGCCCACGTAGACCGTGTAGTACAGGTCTTGATACACAGAGGACAGAGCCCGTGTAGACCGTGTAGTACAGGTCTTGATACACAGAGGACAGAGCCCGTGTAGACCGTGTAGTACAGGTCTTGATACACAGAGGACAGAGCCCACGTAGACCGTGTAGTACAGGTCTTGATACACAGAGGACAGAGCCCGTGTAGACTGTGTAGCACAGGTCTTGATACACAGAGGACAGAGCCCACGTAGACCATGTAGTACAGGTCTTGATACACAGAGGACAGAGCCCACGTAGACCGTGTAGTACAGGTCTTGATACACAGAGGACAGAGCCCACGTAGACCGTGTAGTACAGGTCTTGATACACAGAGGTCAGAGCCCACGTAGACCGTGTAGTACAGGTCTTGATACACAGAGGACAGAGCCCGTGTAGACCGTGTAGTACAGGTCTTGATACACAGAGGACAGAGCCCACGTAGACCGTGTAGTACAGGTCTTGATACACAGAGGACAGAGCCCACGTAGACCGTGTAGTACAGGTCTTGATACACAGAGGACAGAGCCCACGTAGACCGTGTAGTACAGGTCTTGATACACAGAGGACAGAGCCCACGTAGACCGTGTAGCACAGGTCTTGATACACAGAGGACAGAGCCCACGTAGACCGTGTAGTACAGGTCTTGATACACAGAGGTCAGAGCCCACGTAGACCGTGTAGTACAGGTCTTGATACACAGAGGACAGAGCCCGTGTAGACCGTGTAGTACAGGTCTTGATACACAGAGGACAGAGCCCACGTAGACCGTGTAGTACAGGTCTTGATACACAGAGGACAGAGCCCGTGTAGACCGTGTAGTACAGGTCTTGATACACAGAGGACAGAGCCCGTGTAGACCGTGTAGTACAGGTCTTGATACACAGAGGACAGAGCCCACGTAGACCGTGTAGCACAGGTCTTGATACACAGAGGACAGAGCCCACGTAGACCGTGTAGTACAGGTCTTGATACACAGAGGACAGAGCCCACGTAGACCGTGTAGCACAGGTCTTGATACACAGAGGACAGAGCCCGTGTAGACCGTGTAGCACAGGTCTTGATACACAGAGGACAGAGCCCACGTAGACCGTGTAGCACAGGTCTTGATACACAGAGGACAGAGCCCGTGTAGACCGTGTAGTACAGGTCTTGATACACAGAGGACAGAGCCCACGTAGACCGTGTAGCACAGGTCTTGATACACAGAGGACAGAGCCCACGTAGACCGTGTAGCACAGGTCTTGATACACAGAGGACAGAGCCCACGTAGACCGTGTAGCACAGGTCTTGATACACAGAGGACAGAGCCCACGTAGACCGTGTAGTACAGGTCTTGATACACAGAGGACAGAGCCCACGTAGACCGTGTAGTACAGGTCTTGATACACAGAGGACAGAGCCCACGTAGACCGTGTAGTACAGGTCTTGATACACAGAGGACAGAGCCCACGTAGACCGTGTAGTACAGGTCTTGATACACAGAGGACAGAGCCCACGTAGACCGTGTAGCACAGGTCTTGATACACAGAGGACAGAGCCCACGTAGACCGTGTAGTACAGGTCTTGATACACAGAGGACAGAGCCCGTGTAGACCGTGTAGCACAGGTTTTGATACACAGAGGACAGAGCCCACGTAGACCGTGTAGCACAGGTCTTGATACACAGAGGACAGAGCCCACGTAGACCGTGTAGTACAGGTCTTGATACACAGAGGACAGAGCCCACGTAGACCGTGTAGTACAGGTCTTGATACACAGAGGACAGAGCCCGTGTAGACCGTGTAGCACAGGTCTTGATACACAGAGGACAGAGCCCACGTAGACCGTGTAGCACAGGTCTTGATACACAGAGGACAGAGCCCACGTAGACCGTGTAGTACAGGTCTTGATACACAGAGGACAGAGCCCACGTAGACCGTGTAGCACAGGTCTTGATACACAGAGGACAGAACCCACGTCCTTTTATTTTTTTCTTACTACTCAATGAAATTGGATTCTTTTTATCTCTGAGTGGCTTTTTTCCCTCAGGGGTCCTTCATGTATTCTCTTTATTGTGGGTCGCGACCCCGGCAGGGGTCGAACGACCAAAACACAGAGGTCGCGACCCACAGGTTGAGAACCGCTGCCCTAAGAAGTGAAAATGCACGTGGGTTACGTTTTCTTAAAAGGTGCCGATCGTCACCAGCCTTTGCATGTTTCTAATCAGACAGCTTTTCATTCCTTTTTCAGAGAGCCACCTCGATCCTGAGAGAGTCCCTGGAGGCCAAAGTGGAGGTGTTTGGTGACCTCAGTCCCGAGGTGGCAGAGACCTACCAGCTCCTGAGTGGGGCTGACCTGGCTCAGGGAAACCACAGCAGTGCCCACAAGAAACTGAACAAGGTAACCTGAACACCCACGGATGCGGAGAAGCATCCCCACGGCCCCATCCTCTCCTCACACCATGCTCGGTTTAAGTGGGCCACAATAAGTGGCTCATTTAGGTAAGATGACTCCGCTTTCATGATTGATCGATACTAGCACCTTTTCAGTAAGAGCTATAGTAATTCTCTTATCCACACGTATTTTTTAATGAACCTTCAATTGTTTCTTTCCCCGTGCAAATGAATTTTAAAATCGTGATGTTGTGCCATTGATCGAGCTTTTATTTTCTTGTACTCCCTCTGGGCACTCGGTGTATAGGCGGATTCTGCCAGTGCTTGTAGATTTATTCTTAAATCTGGAGTTGATTTGTGTGGATGGTGTGAGGTATGGATCTAACGGTATCTTTCTGTCTAAATGGCCGCGCATCTGTCCAGCACCTCCTCCCTAGAGAAGCCTGGCGATCTGAGATGATGTCATCATCAAACACGATGTTTCCTCGTGGACTCGCGTCTGTCCCTGGGTTTCTCCTCCAGCCCACGGATCTCTTTGTTCCAATGCCGGGTCCTCACTGTTTTAAACTCAGAGATTTCATAGCATGATTTCTGTCTAGTAGGACCAGCCACCACTCAGGGTTTCTCTCTCTCCCCCTAGAATATCAGGTTTTCTAGATATTCCTGCATGTTGATCCTCCACATGGATCTTGGTGTCAACTTGTCCAGCTGCATACAAAGTTCGGTTGGTATTCTTTGGTGGATTGTGTTATTGGTCCATGAACTTAAGGAGACCTGACACTTGACCATGTTGAGTCATGTTATTCAAGAGCAGGGATGTCTTTCAATAGAGTGGAGGCAGAAGTTGGTTTACAGTTGTGAGTAGGCAAAAGAGGTTATTCTTTTTTTTTAAAAGAGATTATTCTTATATTATTTATTCTATTATTTCCTGTACAAACAACTATAAACCAACTTTTGCCCCACCCTGCCTGTGTGGATGTCGACTTTAGTATCACTTAGGCACATTTTAAAGTGTGCCTTTTGTAGGCTTTGCACATTTCTCATTAGGTTGAATTCTGAGCGTTTTTACCTCCTTCACTACTGTTGTATGTGGAGTTTTACTCATTCGTATGTCTTTTGACTGGTGGTTATTGTGTATGTGAAGATTATTGGTTTCTCTGTGCTAATTTTTTATTCTGCTAGCTTGCTTAATCCCTTTCCTGCCGAAGTTAATTTGAGCATGGGCTCTCTCAGATTTTCCAGGTACCCTATTGCATCATCCGCAGATAGTTTTACTTTTTATTTTTCAATTCTTATGGCTCTAAGTGATTTCTTTTGTTTAATTGCATTGGCTCCTACCTCTAGTGTAATAAGAACTCATAGTGGATATAATAGGCACCCTGGTCTTGCTCCTGATCTTAGTGGAAATGCCTCTCATGATTCTTGACTGAGTACATGGTGGCTTTAGGACTAAAGTTTACATATTTTATCATGGTAAGGAAGTAGCCATCATTTTTTATTTTCATGAGTTTTTTTTTTTTTCACTTTTCCTAAGCTGGAAACAGGGAAGCAGTCAGACAGACTCCTGCATGCGCCCAACCGGGATCCACCCAGCATGCCCACCAGGGGGTGATGCTCTGCCCCTCTGGGGCGTCGCTCTGTTGCATCCAGAGCCATTCTAGTACCTGAGGCAGAGGCCACAGAGCCATCCTCAGCGCCCAGGCCATCTTTGCTCCAATGGAGCCTCGGCTGCGGGAGGGGAAGAGAGAGACAGAGAGGAAGGAGAGGGGGAGGGGTGGAGAAGCAGATGGGCGCTTCTCCTGTGTGCCCTGGCTGAGAATTGAATCGGGGACTCCTGCACACCAGGCCGATGCTCTACCACTGAGCCAACTGGCCAGGGCCATGAGTATTTTTTTTATTAGACATAAGTATTGGGTTTTATCAAATGTTTTTCTAGCATCAGTGGAGATAATCAGATGATTTTTCTTAGATCACTTAACATGGTATATTTTATTGTAGTATCAGACCAACCTTGCATTCCTGGAGTACGTGCCCTTGGTTATATTGAAGTATATTCCTACTATGAGGTTGATTCTGTTGGCTGGTATTTAAGACTTTTGCAGCAATATTTATAAATGATATTTAAGTATCAATGTTATATTTGCTTCATAAAAATAATTTGGAAGTTTACATTTATTTTTACTTTTTTATTGAATTTGTTGGGGTGACATTGATTAATAAAATTATATAGGTTTCAGGTGTACAATTCTATAATACATCTTCTGTATATTGCATCTTGTGTTCACCACTCCAAGTCAAGTCTCCATCCTTACATTTATTTTCTTTAAAAATATATATATTTAAAGTGAGAGGAGTGGAGATAGAAAGACAGACTCCCACATGTATCCCTACTGGGATTCACTCAGTGACCCCTGACTGGGGCCAATGTCTGCCCATCTGGGGCCATGCTCACAACTGAGCTATTTTTAGTGCCTGAGGCAGAGGCTCCACCGAATCATCCTCAGCTCCCGGGACTGATGTGCTCGAACCAATCAAGCCATCTCACCTTTATTTTCTATGCACTGAAGGAATTTGTGCAGCATTTAAACTGTCTAGTCTTCAAAGGTGTATGCCTCCTACAGAGCTCTTTAGGCCTGGTACTTCTTTTATGGGGCAATGCCTTGACAATCTCCTCGATTTCTTCAGTAAGAAATTGGTGTGTTGAAGCTTCCTATCTCTAAGGGGTCATTTTCATGGGCTGTTATTTTTCTAGGTAACTACTTCATATACCTTTTCAGATTGATTTGCAAAGTCATCTCATGAATTTTTAAAATCTCTACTTTTTTGTTTTTAGTAGTTCTTTTCCCATAACATCTTAGTTTTATCTTTGTATTTTCTCACTTTTTTTCTGGACTGTGGGAGGAGGGGTCTAGGGAAGGTGTTTAGTGAGTAGTCCCGAGAATGCATCGAGTCTGGGAGACTTGGGGATCCCCAGGTTGGAAGTGGGGTGCAGGAGGAGGCTGGAGGGCTGGGGAGGGAAGCCCTCAGCACTTTGTAGAAGAAGCAAAGCGCAATTGGGGGGGGGGACATCTGTCAGGGGGTCTCTGGGAGAGGCTGGGTGCGGGCTCCGCCACTGCCTGTGCAGGTGGAAGGGTTGAGACTTGATCCTTAAAGCAACAGTCCCAAATATGTCCCCTGCAGGCCGACCCCAGCCCACTGCCTGGTTTTGTAGGGCCCACGGGTTTACAATGGTTTTTACGATCACAAAATCTATAATCATTTTACAGATGATATACAGTGTGTCCGTCAAGTCATGGCGCACTTTTGACCGGTCACAGGAAAGCAACAAAAGATGATAGAAATGTGAAATCTGCACCAAATAACCAGTTTCTGTAGGATGAGGTAGCAGCATGTGCGCATGCGCAGATGATGACGTAACACCGTGTATACAGCGGAGCAGCCCACGGCCATGCCAGTCGAGATGTGGACGGCACAGAGGAAAGTTCAGTGTGTTCTGTGGCTCGCTAGATTCGAATCTGTGACCAAAGTGCAACGTGAATATCGGTGCGTTTATAACGAAGCGCCACCACATAGGAATAACATTATTCGGTGGATTAAGCAGTTGAAGGAAACCAGCAGTTTGGTGGAGAAACCCCATTTTGGTAGGCCATCAGTCAGTGATGAGTCTGTAGAGGCTATACGGGATAGCTACCTAAGGAGCCCTAGAAAAATCTGTGCATGAGCCCACATGGAACTGCACTGAATAGGTATGAAACTGGGAGAGTTTTCCTTTTATTTGGTGCAGAGTTCACATTTCTATCATCTTTTGTTGCTTTCCTGTGATTGGTCAAAAGTGCACCATGACTTTACGGACACACTGTAGATTGAGTTCCCAGGAATTAAACCAGGGACATCCACACACTGGGCCAACGCTGTACCAGTGAGCGATCCAGCCAGGTCCAGTAGCCTTTTTTTTACTGTTGGCCACAATGCCTGCAGGTCTTAGCATCTGCCCTTTCAGAAAAGTTTCCAAACCTTGCTCTAAGCAGCTCGCCTGGAGCTGTTGAGGGAATTTAAAGCTGGACACAGCAGGCCTATATTTGGGATTGGATATTTTTAAATCAGCATGAGCACAGTGTTGAGAATGCAATGGGGCGGTCCAAGAATTGAGCCAGGAGGCCTCTGTTTTCTCATCTATAAAATGGAGCTAGCACCAGCCTTCCAGCCCTTCCACAGTCATCCTCAGGAGGGGGTAAGCGCTGAGGGAGGGGCTGCTTTGACCAGCGCCGGCCGGCCTGGGCACGGGGGGGCAGCTGCCTAAACGGGGGGCAGCTGCCTAAGAGCTCATGAGGGAGGAGAAGGCAGAGCCCTCTGGGGCCTTGGGAATCTCCACTGGCCTCCCCTTCCTCCACTTCTCCCCTGAGGAGAGCAGATGAAAGTGAGAAATCTCTTCTGAAGGTTCAGCCTAGCCACTCAAGTCCAGGCTGGAGAGGGACCCCAGGAAATGTGGAGAGGCAGCAGGTGTTAGCAGGCACGCAAGAAACATGAGCAGGGGCCACACAGAGCTCCCCAGGGTCCTGCTGGCTCCAGCCCGGCCGGCTGATGTTACTACTGACCACAAGCGTAGGGCTCCCAGCTCACTGCTGCCAAAGGGAGCCCACACCCCCTTCCTAATCTTTGCGGTGACCCACAGGTCAGATCCCATTAGCCCCATTTTACAGACAAGGACACTGAGGCCCCAGGAGTGCAGTGAATTGTCTATGGCTGGTTCCTCTAATCCCACCTTTTCCTTTATGGCCATAGTCCAACAAGTGTGGGTCTTAAACCCTGGCATTATGGTCTGGGGCTGGGGCCCGGTGATCTGCATTTTAGTTTCTGGGGGAAGGCTGAGAATCACAGTGCTGGGCCGCTGCCTACCCTCAAGGCTGAAAATCAGCTCCGTTTCAAGAAACTCTCAGGCTTTTTACCCCTTTAAAACCTGCGTTGGAGGCCAGTGACATTCTCCCCATTAGTTGGCCTCATGATCAATGACTGACATTTTAAAGCTCTCTGGCCCTGTGCCAGACTGGAGAGAAAGGGTTGAACTTGCGTCCTGGAGGGCTGTGTGCCCTGGGGATACATTCAGTTTCCGCTTCCAGGTCCCCACATGTGCCCGTGCGAGGATGGGCTGGCCGCTCCCTGAAGACCGGGGCACACGCGGGAACCGAAACACGCCTTCCGCGTCGCGGCCGAGCTGGGCTCCCAGCTGCCATATTTAGCACTGGACTCGTGGAGCCGGAAGCTGCTTTGGCACACTGTGGGCTCAGTCTCCCCTCGGTTGTATCCCAGCACTCGCGTCCCCCGACTTCTTGGGCTCTAGAACAGGAATCTGTTGAACACCGGCCTCTCAGCCCCCCCTGTGCTACGTGGCCCCGGCATGGTCCCCAGGGCATGAAAACCAGGGAGGCATGAGAAACTAATCAGACAGCCGGATTAAATTACTAGAAAGAAAACCCTGTTATTGATCTGTCTTCCAAAGGCGTCTGCCGGGGGGTGAGGGGGCAGGGAGCAGAGAAAGCCTGTGCGTGTGTGAGTGGTGGGGCTCCAGATGGAAATTTCCACAGCAGAAGCTCATACGCTTTTGCAGCGTAGAGACCTGGTTCAACCCTAGCTGGGAGGGGCACCATCGCCACATTCTCATCCCGGTAAAAGGCTACAGGAGAGAAGTCGGTCAGTATCCTCTCAGGACTAATCCTGGGCCTGGTCACAGTATGACATCGGGTGGGTTCTGTCTTAATGAGACCTCCCTGTTAAGTGTTGTCATCATTGGGGTTCAGTCTACAGCCATGTACATTTCTGTACAAGCATCACATAATTTTATGTGACCCCTTTCTCCAGGAAATCCAAAGCCTCCTGTCTTTCGTATAAAGACAAAATACACGTCACTGCAGGACCATTGTGGCCTGGACTGGAAAAGTGTCCTTTCTGCATATCCCCCCCCCCAATAAATCATGAGAAGAAAGGAGGTAGAAATGGTTTTTATTCAGATTGTAAGCAAGAAGCCCATCCTTGGGAGTATCTTATGTGTCATGGGTCACAAATCATCAGTCATCAGGTCTTTGTCAAACTTCAGCCGTTCCTCCTTCCACTGTCCACACACAGAACCTTCCTGCAGACAGCTGTCTGTCTGATGTACAGTTCACGTTCTGTGATCACATCAGTGGCCGCTTAACTTTTACTTTCTGTTTAGCATGTGTTTTCCTTGTTGCCCTGGATACCAGGGAACCCAGAGCCAGGTCTGCCCCCCCCCTTCCCCATTACCCCGTGTCAACCCCGTCATTTTATGTGAAGAGCCTCCTTCGTCCTGGGCCCTGGTTCATCTCATCATCTTGGTTTAAGCCGCCGCTGGGCTGCAGCAGGCGGCCCCCTCGAGGCCTTCTGGAAAGAGGAAGAAAGGTCACAGTGATGTGGAGAGCTGTGCTTAAAGGTGCTTCAAGCCCTGTTCGGTTGAGATTTGTAAATCGGTTGTGGAATAAGATCGAGAACTGCTGGATAAAGCGGTCAAGGTCACCATTCCTGATGTCCTGTGGGGACCTGGGAAGACTCCCAGGCCTGCTGCAGGCTGCGTGGAAATGGCAACTCCCGGTCCCAGCGACCAGGAAGCGTTTCCTGGGGAGACAGGCCCCTAATGACACAGCCCGGGCTGAGTACCCTGCACCCTGCTGGGCCCCAGAAAACACAGTGAGTGATGTACACAGGCCATCCGCGGACAGGGCTCTAGTGGCCAGGGAAGGCTTCTCCAACATCAGCCCTCTTCCTGGGCTGGGTGAGTGCCGGCCTCAGCAGTTCTGCATTAGCATGGTGGCCCAGAGAACACAGGACGGTGATCTGGAGAGGCCGTCCCAGCCGGAGACTGCAGACTGGTCAGCCCTCCCTGGCGTTTAGGGTGGATCGTACTAGGGAAAGGCAAACCTGCCACGTCAATTCAGCGTGACCTTAAGCAAGTGGCCGGGGCGATGGCCCGGAGTGGTGGGGCAGACCGTGCCGGTGGTTGAGCCCCAGATCGCTGGGGCAATGCGCCAGAAAAGGCCGCTCAGGGTCCAGCCGTGAGCGGGTCTCCCCTCCTGTTCGGTGGGGCTGGGAAGCAGGCAGGCCCAGCCTTGACTCAGTGAGCTGGCGGTCCCCTGGAAAACGCAGCCGCATCGCACATGTGGGCCCGTGGCGGGCTCCCTCCGCGGCAGTCCCGCTGACGCCCCCGTTCTCCGAACATTTGTGTGCAGTTAACCTGGAGAATGGTGACGGTGGCTTGCTCCCAGACAGGAGCCAGGGCCTGGCGCACAGCCGTGGGGGAGGCGAGGGATGTCGATGATGATGTAGAACCCACGGAGCGGAGCGTGGCCGCGTGGAGGAGAGGAGCGAGGGAGCCGCGTGGACGACGTCACGCTCCCGGAGCTGGGCAGACGCTCAGGGACAGCAGCCGTGTGAGAGGCAGAGCCCGGGCCGCCCACCCTTTGTCACTCATCCCCCAGGTCCCCCTTTACCTGTTGGTCTGTCGTGGGAGCCTTTCTACCTACCCTCCTCGGGGCTCAGTGGGTGGCTTGCAGGTGGGGAGTTGCAGATGTGTGCATGTGTACGAGAGCGCGAGACAGGGAGACAGAGAGAGAGATGCAGCGTGTGCTCCTACCCGCCCCCCCCCATGGCCACCTCCCGGTGGCTCCCCATCCTGTGGCGTCAGCGTGAGCGCCGGCCCTCCCACCACCACCCATACCCCATTTTCTTCTTTCATGGCCATGTCCTCTTTATTTTCTTTTTTTTTTAAGCTACTAGAAAGGTTTAAATTATTTTTATTTTATTTCATTCATTTTAGAGAAGAGAGAGAGAGAGAGAGAAGGGGGGAGGAATGCAGGCAACCTCTGCATTCCAGGTTGACGCTTGATCCACTGTGCCACCACTGTTCAGGCCCCATGTCCTTTTTCTTGTCCATGGCTCTCGGTATGAGTTGTTATGACACACTTACCTGCCCCTGTCTAAGTGTCTGGCTTCCCACTACATTCGGAGCCCCGAGAGCAAGGTCCACACCGACCCATTCTCTGCCCCATTGCTGGCATGGGCATGGGGCGAGCATGTTGCCGGTGCCCAGTGAGCGGGCACGGCAGTGGATGTGGCCCCAGCCAGGACAAGCTGGCTTCCGAGGGCGTGAGCACACTGGGCCCCACTCGGGCCTGATTGTGTCTCTAGGAAAATGCTCTCTGGGGGAGCGTGTGGTGATCTGTCGTTTCCGCTCCCCCACGTTCATGACTGAAGTAGTCATGTCTGTCTGCCCTGTAAGATTAGTAAAGACATTTCCCATTTCCACCCATGTGGGGTTCTGTCACCTCTCTTTCTTTTTTTTTTTTTTTTTAGAACATTTTCTGAGGAATTCTGTATTTTATTTTATTTTTATAAATTTATTTATTTATTTATTCATTTTTAGAGAGGAGAGAGAGAGACAGAGAGGGAGAAGGGGGGAGGAGCTGGAAGCATCAACTCCCATATGTGCCTTGACCAGGCAAGCCCAGGGTTTCGAACCGGCGACCTCAGCATTTCCAGGTCGACGCTTTATCCACTGCGCCACCACAGGTCAGGCACCTCTCTTTCTTAATAGTGAGTGGCCTTTGAGGACGAACAGGAAAAGGGAAGCCCAGTTCATGAGCTTCTGGATAATTTCTCCTCCTTGGGCCTACTCTAGCATCAGATGATACGTGTGAAAAAGAAGAGCGAATAGAGTACTTTTTTTTTTTTTAATTGCCTTTCTCTGGCTTTGTCCTTCGTTTCGTATAAAGACAAAATACATGTCACTGCAGGACCATTGTGGCCTGGACTGGAAAAGTGTCCTTTCTGCATTTCCCATTGCTGAGTCCCATGGCTGTGCACCTGACAGGGCTCGTTCGGTGTGGCCTTCGTGCAGCGCCCCCCTCTGTTGATAGAGAGGGTGTGTCCCATCTGCACTTCCATCGTCTGAAATTCCCCCAGAGAGAGCAGGCTGCAATTCCAGGACTTAAGGCTGGAGGGGGCGGAGGGAGAAAGGGCCGCTGGGGCACCTCTGATTCACGTCTGCACAAAGGCTGCTGTGAACACAGCCCTGAGTCATGGCTGTGCGTTTTCAGAGATTACACCCCCCCCCCAAAAAAAAACCCAGAAGGTAAGCTGCTTTGTTCATTTGGGTATTTAGTTGTTGTGTTTTGTAAAGCCGGAGTGTACTGAGTCCGCTGGCCTTCACCTCCCAGCTGGCCAGAGTGTACTGAGTCCGCTGACCTTCACCCCACAGCCGGCCAGCTGGAGTGTACTTAGTCCGCTGGCCTTCACCCCCCAGCTGGCCAGAGTGTACTGAGTCCGCTGACCTTCACCCCCCAGCTGGCCGGAGTGTACTGAGTCCGCTAGCCTTCACCCCCCAGCTGGCCGGAGTGTACTGAGTCCGCTGGCCTTCACCCCCCAGCTGGCCGGAGTGTACTGAGTCCGCTGACCTTCACCCCCCAGCTGGCCGGAGTGTACTGAGTCCGCTGGCCTTCACCCCCCCAGCTGGCCGGAGTGTACTGAGTCCGCTGACCTTCACCCCACAGCTGGCCGGAGTGTACTGAGTCGCTGACCTTCACCCTACAGCTGGCCGGAGTGTACTGAGTCCGCTGACCTTCACCCCCCAGCTGGGCGGAGTGTACTGAGTCCGCTGGCCTTCACCCCCCAGCTGGCCGGAGTGTACTGAGTCCGCTGGCCTTCACCCCCCAGCTGGCCGGAGTGTACTGAGTCCGCTGGCCTTCACCCCCCAGCTGGCCGGAGTGTACTGAGTCCGCTGGCCTTCACCCCCCAGCTGGCCGGAGTGTACTGAGTCCGCTGACCTTCACCCCCCAGCTGGCCGGAGTGTACTGAGTCCGCTGACCTTCACCCCCCAGCTGGCCGGAGTGTACTGAGTCCGCTGACCTTCACCCCCCAGCTGGCCGGAGTGTACTGAGTCCGCTGACCTTCACCCCCCAGCTGGCCGGAGTGTACTGAGTCCGCTGACCTTCACCCCCCAGCTGGCCGGAGTGTACTGAGTCCGCTGGCCTTCACCCCCCAGCTGGCTGCTACCGGGCCACCCTTCTGTCTTCCAGCATCGGCCGTAGCGAGGAAGACAGCCCCCAATAGCTGCTTCTCAGCTTCCTGGGCACCTGGGCTCCTTAGAAACCTGAGCTTTCAGAACTCAAAGTCACGTCACAGATCATTTTTAGAGTTCGCATCGGATTCCTAAGGCTGTTGTCTTAACTACCCTGGCTTTATGAATTTTTAGTAGTGAACCTTCCTGATCACGGTGGGGAAGCTTTGTCGTTCCCACAACAGAGACTCCTCACCAGAGGCTTCAACAGCGGGCGGGTCCCTGGGGCCCTGCAGTCCAGTCGTGTCTTCCGGCTCCGTAGGAGAACTTCTCCGTTGATCCGTTTGTTCATTCATTCATTCATTCATTCATTCAGCAAATATTGCATCTTCTTATGTGCTGGGGCCAGAGCAAGGTCCCGAGACACAAAGGTGAGCAGGACAGATGTGGTCCTCGTCTGGGGACACGGCCTCTCAGGCTAGTGTGCCCTTCCGTCTCCCTGCAGAAAGCCCCCTGCTCGGTGTTTAAGGAATCACAGAAACAGAAATAACTTCCCCTAAGCCCTGCCAATAAATCCGAGGGAAGCACAGCAACGCAGTGGCTCCCTGACATTGGCCTGGACACTCAGAATTTCAGGGGTTTGTCCACTTGAAGAAAAGCAAGACACACTGTTTGGAGGCTGGTTTCAACCGGGGTGGGTGTGTGTGTGTGTGTGTGTGCGCGCGCGCGTGTGCACTGGCTTTTCCCAGGAAGAATCTGGAAAGCATAGCATCCCTGTAAGAAGGTGAGGGTGCTCTCCTGTCAGGGTTTGGGAGTTCTTCACTTAGCTCAGTGAAATGTTTATAGTGCCTGGCTCCCTGGAGAGTCAGTGAACATTTATTTTGTCTCTATCAATGTCTCCATTTTGAAAAGAACTGAAGTACCTACTTCAGGGAGAACGCTTCCGCAAATTGAGCTAAGAGCGGCAGCAAAGTGAAACATTCCATTTATATTTCTCCGATAAATAGACAGCCACGTAAAACATTTTTGGGTGAAAGTCAGTCATGGGTTACGCCGCGCTGAAGACAGGCATCTCCTGTAGACCATCGAGGCTCACGGGTGAGCCGTCGTTTCTGGTCTCGGCGTCTGGTGTGGCCTCTCTGGGCACTTGCCATCGTAACAGGGTTGGATGGGGGTTAGGGGTGTTTCTCTCCCCTAGTTGACATCCCTTAGCCTCTCCTCTCATGCCTGCTTAGGGTTTTGAGCAAATCTCCTTAGTGAGGATGAGTAGTCTTAAAAAAAAAATTGGTTCCAGGAAGAGAAGACTCTTGACAGGGATGGAGGAGATTGGAGGGGACGGGGCCCACCTCTGTCAGGGCTGATCATTCGAAGGGGTGTTTTATCCAGCCACGACCCACTACCCCTACTTACATGATGCTCCCCGTGAGGAGGAGCAGCACACAAGATCAGGAACGAACAGAGGTGGCGAGAACGCGGACAGTACTACCCACTGCCTTCTCCTCCTTCCGAGGAATGCCCGAGTGCCTGAGCTCACAGCATCTGTCCCTCGAGAACGAGGGGCTGGGGAGCAGGGGCTTCAGTCACCAAAGGAGCAAGCTTTAGACTTTGGAGGCCATCTGTGAAGGCAGCGGGAACTGAGACCCCCCCCCTTACTGTCTCAAGTCACCGTGATAATGTCGGCAGGAATCTGACGCAACAGTGAATGAGTTAACAACGCGTGTGGACATCCGCTCATCTCAACATGAGCTGCGTTGGACACCATCACGAATATGTAAAACGGAAGCTGGGGGGGGGGTGTTTAGAACTGATGTGCTACACCGAGTGGGGGTTCTGGCCACGTGGGGGAAAGTGGAGTCTGTCCTGGTGGGAAGTGTCAGCCCCAGAGATGGGCTGCCCCCTGCTTGACATGACAGAGGGGAAGCATGCTTGCTTCTCAGCCCCTCATGGAGTAAGCTTGGCCACCTTCAGGAGGAGGCATCCCCTGGCTTCAATGGCTGTACCGAAGCAGGGAAGGAGTACTGTTAGAGATTTCCTCAGGTGGCTTGGGTGTCAGAAACCCATCCTTGTGTCCTTGCCCTTAAAGCCACACAGCACCTTTTCCAGGTACCCAGATCTCCAAGTTGGGCCTTGCTGGGCAGATGGGCTGGGACCCTTGCCTTTGCACAATTTGGATTACGTGCCATATCGGATAATAGAAAGCATTCTCTACTTCTTGGCGCTATATAATTCAACTAAGAAATAGCGAACATCTTCTGTGATTTAAAGAAAACCCTCTCATATTCTTGTCTGATATTTCTTCCTCTGAACGACAACCGCAGTGTCAGATTCCAGATTCTTCAGACTGAACCAAATATTCAGACAGCTTTGTTGTTCTCCACGGCTCAGAAAGACCAAGCATTTGGCCGCTTGCATTTTAATTTTCTGAGACCAGGCGGCAGATCAGAAAGAATAAACAGTGCTTGGTACAAAGTCCCCCAAATCCTCACACTTTTTTCTTTTTTTTTGACTTAAGCTGTTACTATGTAAAAAATCAAATTCAATCTTTTAAAAAATATATTATGGAATATTTCAGATGTGCAGAAAATTATGAGTACAATAACCTCTGAGCTCACTATTTAATATGAGAAAGAAAACAGGACCCACGTGACATCCCCTCCTCCCCTCAGACCAGATAACTATTATCATGAATTTGATAACATTCCCACACTTTGACTGTTTCTCTTTTACATGTGTTTAAGCTTCATATAAATTATATATAAAGTATGTATATATTATACATATAATTTGCAGACATCTATAATTTGTCCTTTCCTGTCTATAATCATGAGATTCTCTGTACAGGCACAAACACACCCACACACAATTTGTATGATACCACAAACACACAATCCATGTGCATATTATAATTTACTCTCCCATGACTAAAATGACCAAATCACTGTACACACTACCTAAAAGAGTTCTTGCTCATTCATCCTTGCCAAAGATTGGTTCTGCCATCATCAGACGGTGAGTCCTGCAATTCGATAGGCAAAGGGCAGCCCCGTGGAAGTTTCAGTTTGCATTTCTGGTTACTCGCGAGATTAAGCACGTTTATTAGCGATTCTAGTTGCAATATCTTTGAATGAACTTTTTGTATCTTTTGATTATTTTTCCCCAGGGAGGAAAATAGGCTTGTTTTTCTCATTGCCTTGTAGGAGTTCTTTACATATTATGAATGCTTATCCTTTCTCAGGTCGGTGCAAATATCTTCTCTTGATCTGGTGTGTTTTTGTGTATGTTAAGGTGAATTTTGAGGCACAGATGTTTTGGGTTTTAATGTAGTTAAATTTTATCAGAACTTCCGGTTTGTCTGGATCTTGTCCAAGAAATACTTCTCCCTAAAGGTAGTCTCCCAATCCTTTCATCTAAAAGTTCCAGCCCTGGCCAGGTGGCTCAGTGGTAGAGTGTCGCCCCAGCGTGTGGATGTCCTGGGTTATTTAATTTCAAGTCAGGGCACACAGGAGAAGTGCTTGTCTGCTTCTCCACCCTCCCCCTTCTCTCTCTCTATGGCACTCTCCGAGCCTCCTGCAGCCATGGCTCGATTGTAGTGAGTTGGCCCTGGGCACTGAAGATAGCTCCATGGCCTCCGCCTCAGGAGCTAAGAACAGAGCAACACCCTTGATGGGCGGAGCACCGCTCTCCAGGGGGCTGTGGTGTGGATCCCCAGTAGGGCACATGTGGGAGTCTGTCTGCCTCCCCTCCTCTCACTGAATTAAAAAAATAAAATAATAAATAAAAGTTCAAAGTTTTGCATTTTACATTCAGTTCTTTAGTCAGTCTGGGGTTAACTTTTGTGTTTTTGGTATGCAGCAGGGGCCCATTCCTTCCACTTGGGAAAACCGGGAATCCCAGTTCTGTTCACTGACTAGTGCAGCTCTTCCTCCCTGACCCTTCAAGGCCACTTCTCTCCTGTCACCTGTCCAGTGTTGGGGTCTCTGCCATTGGTCACATGCTCCATGGGTCTGTTTGTCCAGCCCTGGATGAAAACCACACTGTCTCAGTTACTATGGTTTTTATACAGGTGTTGACAGGAAAGCGATTTACTCCACCTCATTTTTCTTAAAAATTATTTTGGCCATTTTTGGGCACTTTGAATCTTACCTTTAACTTTTTTCTCTGGCCAGGGACAAGCAATCAGATGGCAGGACGAGAAACAGAGAGGGAAATGTCAAGCCCCAGATCCTGCAGCAGGCTGAATGTTGAACTCCTAAATACATCGGTCCCTGAGAAGTTGTTGTGTAGTAATGATGACAGAAAGCCCATATAAAATTTAAAAAATTTGTTTACAAAAACAAAACTATTAAAAAAAAACTTGTCTGTAGGAAGGGTTATTTAGAAATAGAAACTAGAGACCATCTGCTCGTCAATCCCAACATTCTTGCCTTTATCTTTTAAAAAATGTTACTTTCAAACACATTGTTGCAATAGGTTGTCACAGAACGTCCTATAAAATAGTGCTAAGACTGTACACTTGCTCCCGGGACCCCGCAGAGCATCCACACGGAAGGCCAGACTGCCCCTGGAGAAACCCCGAGGGTGCCCCAAGCCCGTCAGAGCAGGGTCTGTGAACGGAGTGTCCGTCTCCCCTTCTAGGGAGGGCTGTATTCCCGCAAAGTGCTCCCAGTGACATTTCTGTAACCTCCTGCTTATGACTTGGTGTTCTGCAGTGTCTTCAGATTCAGACGCTCTTATACGGACCACAGGACAAGAGGACTCTGGCCACCCAGCAGTCTGTGGACGTCCTGGCCAAGTGAGTTGCCTTCCATGGCGCTGTTCCCTGCGCACCCCACGCCTCTGTCGTTCAGGACCCGAGAGGGAGCTGTTCCTGGAGGGTTCTGTGCAGACACCCGCGGGAGGTTTTGCTAACTGACCTCCCATTTCTCATACACGCTGCAAGACCAGCTCCCTCGGAAGCCCAGTTGCAGACTATCTTCCTTGCCCTGGTAGGAAAGGAATTAGCTGTTGAATAATGTCAGAAAGGCGAGCTGGGATTCGTCCCCCCTGCAGACCGGCCACCTGGGGGTCATCTTGTCATGTTGGGGACACAGTGGGCCCCTCGTCTTTCTTATAAGCAGCACGCAGAGCCTCCCACCTCCTCCCACACTGCTGTGTGCTTGCAGAGCCTGGGTGCCCAGAGAGCCCTGGGCTGACGCCAAGGCCATGGTCATGGAAGCGCTGGGCTCAGACACAGCCAGCAGGGGGACACTGTCTCGTGCGCCTCGGCCCCTTAACACAGGAGAGGGGTCACACCTTTCTGCTGCTGTTCTGCTCCCTGAGCCAGCAAGGGGTTGCCTGTCTCAGCGAGGAGGAGGGGTCACGGGGACTAGAAAGCTCTGGAAAACTCCTGTGTTTTGGGTTCCTGAGCCACGATCTCCTCTCGCCTCCATTCCCTCCTGGGGCCCCTTAGGCAGCTGCTGGCCCAGCAGTGGAGGCTGGGGGAAGCCGGGCGGAGGGCTGAGCCCGCACTCACCGCCTCTGCTTGCTTGCAGGGCCCCCGAGGTGGCCGGGAAGCTGAGGCAGTGCCTGAAAACCAGGCCGGCATTCTGCACGGGCGTGGGCCAGCAAACCACGCTGGGGAAGGCCAGGCCCCACGCCGTGGACTGAGAGCCCTGCCGCGCCCTGAAGAGAGCCTGCGTCACGCCCGGGGGCCAGACAGGCGTCTCCCCCGTTGGAGGAGGGGACCCCACAGTCATCGTACAGCTTCTCGAGGCTGCCTGAGTGCTCCGACACACGGCAGCGAAGCCATACTCCTCCCGTGGGCACATGGGGACAGTGGGGACCCTCCCGGGGGGACCCGGTGCTTCTAGAAAGCACTGTTCCTTTTAGCACCAAAGTGGTTCTTCTTGCCAACAAAATCATTTACCCCTCAGCACTATGGTGGCTGAAAAGCTTCTCTTGCAAAGTCCAAATCTTCCTGTGCAGGAAGAGACTTAACACCGGACAATGCACCATGGAGCCCTCTGCCCAGGTCTGGGGGCAGATCCGGAGCAGTGAGGTTCTGGAAGAAGCCCTTTCCTACAGAAAGGAATCGGGACTGAGAATAAGATGTTAATAAAAAGGTGTCTTGAAAGTGCAGGGGTCGGCGTGTGTGGGCAGTGCTGCTCCTTCTCCCCCTCCCCCACCCTGCTGTGGACCGTCCCATGGGCACCAATGCCCCAAAGGCCAGGAGGGAACCCCACACCACCCCGGCTGTTCCTGCGGGGGCCTGAGGTGGAAACAACCCAAGCACGTGTGCCGGTGGAGGCAGGGGCCCTTGTCTTCCTCAGGGAGGCCGCGGTGGAGGCAGGGGCCCTTGTCTTCCTCAGGGAGGCCGCGGTGGAGACAGGGGCCCCTTGTCTTCCTCAGGGAGGCCGCGGTGGAGGCAGGGGCCCTTGTCTTCCTCAGGGAGGCTGCGGTGGAGGCAGGGGTCCCTTGTCTTCCTCAGGGAGGCCGCGGTGGAGGCAGGGGTCCCTTGTCTTCCTCAGATAGCCGCAGCGACCACGCAGGCCACCCCTGCTCAGACCCACCCACCCCAGCCAGGCCTACAGGATGCAGGTGGGGGTGACAGGCGGTCACTGCCTCCGAGTGTCCCAGCTAGTTGAAGACATGAGTTCGGATGTGCACGGTTGGAATAGGAATCTAAATACACACCACATTGGAACCGGCCAAGGACTGACTGTGTCCCCCAGAATTTGCCCCAGTCCCCAGAATGACAGCCCTTGGCGGTGGGTCCCTGGTGCGTGAGTTTGGGACCCGAGTGAGATCAGCACCCTCCTCAGGAGAGACGTGTGATGATGGTCTCCCTTCTCCACGCAAGGACACAGCAAGGAGGTGGCCCTCTGTGAGCCAGGCAGAGGCCTCCCCCAAGATCCGAACCCATTAGCACTTGACCTTGGACCTCCCCCTCCAGCACAATGAGAAACGTCCACTGCTCCAGCCTCCCTACCTGCGCATTCCATTAGAGACCCAAGCAGGCGGACAGAGTCCGTCCTGGGCTTTTGTTTAATTTTAAAAGTCCATTCTGATGTCACTTTTTCCATTCTGTAATTTTTGGAGGATACTATCTTGGAATCACAGAAATTAAAGCACATTTTGAATAACTTAGCCACAACCCTGGGCAAGAATGAATTCTGGAATATCCTACCAAATGTCTCCCATCTGTTCAATGTGTTCATTCCAACACGCAAGGAAGACAATGGCTATTTATGGAGTTTTTTGGGGTAAAAGGTTACAAACAGGTCAGGGTAGCTAACTATTCCTTTTTCTCAAAACCACCACCACCTTTTCAAACTCCTAAGAAACGTCCACGATGAACTGACAACTCCAATGTGCCTGTAGGTAAGGTCACCAACCATCACAGTGTGCCCAGGACTGTGCTGCTTTTAATACTGGAAGACAGGTGTTGCAGGAGACCCCTCCCTCTCAGGCAGGATGGGATGGTGGGTCCTCCTCCTGGCCCTCACCTTCCTGGCTGTGATGACAGTGTTCTCACCACGAGCTGTCCAGTCTGTGTTTGAATGCGAGCAGCTGGTCGGTTTCTGCTCTGTCACATACCCCCCCCCCCCAGTAATCATGCCATCATGAAAAACATGCATGTAAACAGACAAATATTTTGAGTTTAAATAGAAAATACCTACTGGAAAACATGCCTTCTCTTTAGGAGTGATGTGAGTTGTTGTTGTTTTTTTTCCTTAGATTTTTATTTTTACACATCCTTGTGACATTTCCCGTTGTGGGGAACAGGTTAGCAAGATAAGCTTTTTAGGCGATTCCATTCTAAATATACATTTTAAACACACACTATATAAACAGCCTGTGGGAGGTAACATTCCATGAAACGCTGTTAACGTCTAACCAACAACAAACAGGAAAAGACCGTGTCCTCGCCCCGTCCAGCCAGAGAGTTGATTTCCATTGTCCCCAGAGTGACAGCTTTCGCAGGATACCATGCTGTGGGGTGACCTGTCACCATGTTGAGGGCACGCCCTGCTGCTGAGCGGTTCAGGGACTCAGTAACCACGGACAGCTCCATGACTCATATGGATAAACGCTCTTGGCAGGATACTTCCCGAAGATCCTCATTCCAGCATGGACACAGAGATTAAGATCTAAGATACTTCTTTTTCCAAATAGCAGTGTATCACAGAGGCTCACACAGCTAACAGTCTGTGCATGTGAGCATGTTTACAAGGTCATGAGCCATGACAGGGACATCGAACGAAGCTACTCAGACCCACGTGACTGACCCATCATCTGTCTGTCCAGCCGTCACTTACAGAGACACCATAACCAATCAGAGCTCCCAGGAAACCAGTCTACCTGAGACCGTGTTAGAAAGGAGACGTCTGTGTTTGCAAAGCCCTTGCCTTCCTGCCTGCTGGTGCCGATTCCTTGTGCCTCCAGCCTGTCCCCATTCGGTGTTTCCCAGCTAGGTCACCCCAAACACTGGGCTCCATTTCTCCTCCACCTACCAACGAAGAAAACAGACTCCCCCAAAGCTTTCTGCTATCGCCATCTCTGGGAGCCGAGGAGACAGGCATCCCGGGGCTCCAAGGGCCATCGGGAAGGAGACCCTCCAATGTCACACCTGCCGGCGTCATCACAGCCTCCCTGAGCGTGGCATCACCCGGTCATTATCCCGCTGGGCACGGCGGGCAGTGCTGTGATCTACATTACGACACTATGTGAAAGACACTAGTTTGGATTAAGTTACTTGATGCTACGCCTTTAAAGATGGAAGCTTTAAACACAATGTCCTTTGTGTGAAATAAAACGGGTCCACCCAAGCATACTCCTTCTAGCATCTTGCACTCAGAGGTAAAGTGCCGCCGGCCCCCATCCCGTGGACCACGAGAGTGCCCGGGGACCTTTAGTGCCGAGTGACAGGAGGGCACACGCCACTCCTTCCTTCCCCAAAACATCTGATTCTAGTTAACGCCTCCTTCGTCTTCTTGGACACCCCGACTGTAATGACATCTGTGGAAAGTGCTGAAACTTCTATGTTTCTCAGAAAGACTTCTCCCCATGAGCGGTGGGTGGAGCAGGGCTCCGTGTGGAGGCCCAGGTCACCGGAACCTGTCGGTTGCTCCGCTCACAGCCCAAGTGACCAGCTAACACCAACATTCTCTTTACTGTCTTCGGGGGTCTACGTCTCACTGGTGACACGAAACATTTAGGTGCTAAGAGCAAAAGTGCCAACAAGTGCAAGTGCCCTCTGATGAGAGCCGGCTACTGCAGAACTTAGGTCATAACCAAAAAAATAAAAAAGTGTTTACATCTAGTGCCACAAAAAAAAAAAAAAAAAAAAAAAAAAGGAAGAAGAAGAAATGGTATGGTGTGAATTTGTCATAATCCCTTCCCCTACACAAGGGTCTGGGCAGGGTTCTAGCAACCTGTACAAACATCTGAAAGGCCACCCAACAGCCTGCAGCTACCCTTTCCGTAAATAAAACGCTGCCTATTGGTAAAGTTCTGCACATAGCAATTCATTTGAGTCCTAAGGTGAACTGAACCCTATGGGGAGTAATTTTTTCCCCTAAAAATGTAATCGTTTAGATTTCTTGTAAGGTAAGCAGGCTGCTATTTTGCCTCTTGACTTCTGTTTTGAAATGACCTCAGATCTTCCCAAACAGATGCGAGTCTCTAGGAAGGAGTGAAAAACTCCACACAAGGGAACTCGTGAGACACAAAGGCTAAAAAGTATCTTCCTGTATGAGTCCCGACTCAGAAACAAAATCCCGGGGCCTGGTGGAAGCATGGATTCACTCGGCACCTCTACAGACTGTAAAGGAAGCGGACACGGCCTGGAGAGCTCTTTGGAGAGACCGAAAAGAAGGGGGCAGGGAGGTTTTTCATCAAGAGTGGGCTTCCCCCCTCCCCTTAACGTAAGTAAAGGCCTCTGTGTGTCGGTATATTATGAAAGCAGGTACCATTTAAAGCAAAACTTTTTATCAAAACCAGTCTCCCTCATCATCTTCCCCCTGATTGTCCAGGAAGAGCACAGCCACTTTCTTTTCATCCGACACCACCGACCTCTGGTCCACCATCCTCTGCAGCTGCACGGTCTTATCAAAGGCAGCCTGCTCCTGGCCCTCGTGGCTCACGGCGGCCGCCTGGTCATTCCCGGGGCCCACGTCCCTCCAGGCACTACGAGGGGCTTCCGCTTCCATCCCCGCAGGGAAGAGGACAGTGGTCTCTCGGGTCCAGCTGGGGGCCGCCTCTCGGTGGCTCACGTCCGTCTGAAAGGTAAACGCAGTTTCTGTGGGGCCCATGGGCACCGTGCCTGAGTGTCTGGCTGCCTGCTGCCTTGTCCAGCTCCGGGGGAGTCCACGGACCCAGCAAGGACCGGTGCTTCGGAAACGGGCCCACAGTCAGAGATTAGGGTTTTGGCAGGATCTGGCCAAATGTGCCAAAACGCTCTGCTTGTGCCCAGGGCCACTTCGGCCCCTGACATGTCCCTCCCACGAGTATCCAGGGGAGATTAGAAAACGGCCCCTTGGAAGGTGCTCTTAGTCACCGGGAGTTCCCTTACCCGCAACGTGACTAGGGGTAGCCCGGGTCCCATCTGCCGAACCCTCTCCACAGGCACTGCTTTCTGAGTCTCCCAACTCCCCAGGTCGGGGGACTACCTGCTTGGGGGCCTGAAGCCTCTGAGAGCTGACGGTGACATGCCTGACTGATGTGCACAGGAGGTCCTCTGACACCCAGCTCCACTGCACCCGAAAGGGGGACTGTGACCTGGACTTCCTTGCAGAATCCCTCTCTGGGGCCCAACTGGAGGGGCCTTCCAAAGGTCTAGGCACCCACCTCCCCTGCCCCAGAAGTGGGGGTCCTCTCTCCCTTTGAACTTGGCTGGAGCCAAAAGCACAGGGGCTCCCCGATCTGCCGGCCTCTGTGGCGAGTTCTGTGGGGCCAGGCTCCTCTGCGCCCCCTGCCTCCTGACAGGCTGGGACAGGCCCTCAGAAGATGATTTCTTAGGGCACTGGACCTTGGTGAGGACCTGAGCTGGCTGCCTACCTTGGGCCACCTTCCCCCTTACCTCTCCTGCAGTGGTTCCTTCGTGGGAGACTTGCTCGGTCCTCCAAACTCCTCCAGGGGGGCCGATTTGAATGCGCCTGACAGACTGGTTCACATCCTCCAGCACGTGTGACTGGGCAAAGCCCGTCGGGCTGGTGACCTCCACGGTGGCTGCCACCGGGCCCGGTGAAGTGACCCTCTCTGTGCTGCTGTGAGAGGCCCAGCTGGTGGCACTGTCCTCCCCAGAGGATCTGTACAGTTCCTGGGTGGCCCAGCGCTTGAAGCCGAAGCCAGAGCTGGCTGCTGGAGCCGCCCCACCCACATCCCTGTCCGGGCTTCCGGCCTCCGGGCTGTGTCGCCTGGCCAGACCGTCCCGTACCACCGACTCTACCGCCTTCTCTATCACGCCAGCTTCATCTCGACTCAGCTGCTCCAGGTCCAGCCGGTCGGCGTCCACCGTTTCCGAGAGGTTGACCTCAGCCACCAAGGTCACGGCCCCCCCACCCAAGGTCTGGACTTTCTTCACGTCCACGGAAAGGTGCCCCGGCCTGCCCTGGTCCCCCGAGGTGAGGGCGGTGGAGAGCTCCTCCTTCACCCGCTCCGGGAGGCTTTCCTGCAGCTGCCCGATCACCTCCACCAGCTGGTGTCTGGGCTCCTGGAAGTCCTTCTTCATGGACGCGTGGAACTCGTGGGGGATCTTAATCTCCTTCTCGATGACTGTGGTTTCGGCGTGAAACTCTCCACTCGCGGTCTCCTCTATCCAGTGCGGGGAGCCCAGGTCCCGCTCCGGGGACGGTTCCAGGTCCCCGGGCGGCGTCAGGACCTCCCCCAGCGCGTCGTTCCTCCTGCCTCTCCTCCGGGACTCGGGCACAATCTCGTCTTGCCAGGAGTATCGGATGGTGGACTCCTCTTCGATGTGGATCTGTCCATACACCGAGCCCCCATCCTTGTCGTGGCCGACGCTGGGCTCCGAGTACTCCTCGGGGGTCGACACAAAGTAGTAGTTCTGCTCTCCCTCCCAGTCACCCGCCTCCGTCACCTCTTCCACGCGGGCTGCCGTCTCCGGGGGCAGCCTGGTCTGCTCGCGCTGACTCGCCGAGAACGCGGCCTCGTACCTCTCCTCCACGACAAGCCCCTTGGATCCCGGAGACACGTCGTCGGCCTCCTCCACCTGGAACGGGGTGGGAGACTCATCCGCCTCCACCCGGAACGAGGTGGAGGATTCATCCGCCATCCCGCCCCCCGCGTAGCTCAGGGGCTCTTCGACAATCTCCACGTTGACCACCTTGGCCCGCCCCTCCCTGCCTCGCAGCCCGAGATGAACCATCTCGCCTATCACCTGCTCCGCAGACCTGCCCTTCCACTCCACTGTCCCCTTCCCGCCCCGGCCCAGCAGGGAGTCCACGCCGGCCGCGTCCGTCACATCCACTTCCTCCGTCAGTTTCGACTCCACCACGATCTCAGTCTTGGTCTTCCCGTCTCCGGGAAGCTCCTTCCGGCCCACGTAAGTGACCTTCGTGTCCGGAAAAGAGTCGGCGGACACCTCCATATCGGGAGACTGGGTAAACTGCTTCAGGACGCTTGACACGATGCTCTCCGCGATGGTTTCGGTCATGGAGTCGCCCTTCAGAGAGCCCGTGGCGTCCCTGGTGTCCAGTTTGAACCTCGCCCCTCTCATGTCTGCTCCCCCACCCAGATGACCCCCCGTGTCCTTTTTTAGGGGGCTCTGGACACTCTTGAGGATCCCTTCTGCCGTGCTGTCCCGGGAGACCTCCAGCCTGATGGGGACATCTCTCACTTTCTCACGTTTCACTCTCAGGGCCTCCTGCCCCCTGGCCTTGTCCCTCATCTGTCCGCTCTCTCTCTCTCTCGCCTCCTTGTCTAACTTGGTTAGTTCTTCCCACCGTAAATTTCTCTCCTCCGACGCCTTCTCCTTCGAATCAAACATCCTCTCTTCCTGCGGTGCTAGGACGGTTCTGGCTCTGTCCCTCTCCTGCTCCCTCGTGGCCTGGGCTTCCGTTTTCTTTCCCAAAATGACAGTCCTTTCATTGGACCAGGTTCGCACATTGTCCCTGCACGCGCGGTCTGACTCCCCGGCGGGGGTGGACTTTCGGGACACGCCCGACTTCGTGCCTTCAGTTCTCGGCCTGTCGGGGAATGTCTGAACGTGAGCTTCGGTGTCGCGTGAAATCCCGAACGTGGGAGAGAACGTTCTGAAGTTGGCTTGGCTATCGATAGTTTTTTCGTACGCGCTCTCCCGCCGGGTGGCAGCACGGGATGCATACCCTGAGCCCAGGAAGTACCTTCTGGGGACGTTTCTGGCAGCTGTCTGCGACTCGGGCTGCGTCCAGCTGCGGCGGAAACTCCCCGAGGGTGGCTTGTGCTTCAGAAACTGGTTTCTCTCATTTTCCCTCCGCAGCAACAGGCCGCTGTGCCAGTGGCGTGTGCTTCTGAATTCTGCAGGGATGGAACAGGTCGTTAAAACGTCAGTCGGCATCACCTTTTTTTTTTTTTCATCGACAAAGTGTATCAGTCTTGTCCTGTCATTAATAAATATCTGCTGTTACCACAAAGGCCATCAAGAATAAGGTCATTTCCAGCTCTGAATTATCCTGTGGGCTTCAGCCCAACACGTTAGTTACCGCTGGTAACATGTTTATCTGCCTTAACAAATATATCAAACGTGTGATTATAAAGCATGATAACTGCGTCAGAGAGGTTAGGGGGCTAGTTTTTGTGGCCGAAATGTCACAATATTACGATGATTTGGAATCAGTTCATTGTACTTATCACGGCAGAGAGGTGCTTCGGGATTGCAAAGCACGTCGTTGCTAAGCACTAGCAGGGCATCCCTACCGTGCCATATGCTCTGATGTTTCACCGATTTCCATGTTGGGCCAACAGATATTGAAGGACTTTATTATTAAAGCCCTCTGGTTTACACTTCTAGCTTGACAAACTTCTCGAGCAGGTGCCAGAGCAGGACGCCGACCAGTCACCACCCGTACGATGTGTGTTCATGTCACCGCCCTGGGGCAGAGAGGCTGTGCACAGGGCTCCCTGCCCTGGGCTGGGTCATCTGCAGAGGGTGCTGCCCAGGGCGGCATCCAAACTCCATCAAGCTACCCGCTCTGAGGAATGACAGCCTGTGATGAGAATGTGGCCAGGACACCATCACCCTTGAGGGCACCCCCCTTGTGCTACCCACACCCCATCCTGTTGGGCTGGACAGAACCTCCTCTTCCCCTTGGTTTCCATGGCAGCCAAGGCCAAGGACCTCTTGAGGACACATCCCAGGATATAGGGGGGAGACCAGGACAGGACATTTCCTACAAAGACTCCTCTTTGGGGGGCAGTAACATACAGGAAATAGTGCGGGACAACCTGGTTGTTGTTCACTGAGGGTCAGTGAGAAATAGGCAAGATGGCAGACTGGTTTCAGGCCTGTCTTCTTGTGGGCAAGGGGCCGACATTACTGGAGGCAATGTAACACAAATGCGTTACTCAGCAGTGACAAACTCACTGTCAGGAGACGCAGCTGTACACGTACTTGGTGAACAGCTAGTGGGCACCTGTGGTACAGGACAGACTTATTTGGAAGCACAAAGCCTATTAAAAGAGTTCACAAACGATACTCTTCATTCTAATACTTCCTTTGGTCGTGCTAAAATAAATTTAGTTTCTGAATCCTGTCTCTGGATCCTTTGAGAAGCTTGAAAAACAGTGAAGGAATGAAACAGGATAAGAGATTCCTGGTTGCTGTTTTCCTGAGCTCTCCCCAGGCTTTGGATCATGGGTCGTAAAAGCTCAGTGAGCCCCAAAACTGAACTGTTGGTCCCCCTCCAAATCTGGTCCTGGCCTGGCCCTTGTGTGTTCCTCTCCCCCTCTCTTTTTTTAAAAATTAAGCAAGAGGCAGGGAGGCAGAGATAGACTCTTACATACATCCTGACTGGGATCCATCTGGCAAGCCCCCTACCAGGCAAAGCTCTGCCCATCTGGGGCATTGCTCTGTTGCTTGGCAACCAAGCTATTTTTAACGCCTAAGGTGAGGCCATGGAGCCATCCTCAGCTCCCGGGGCCAACTTTTTTCAAACCATTCGAGCCATGGCTGCAGGAAGGGAAGGGAGGAGAGATAGAGAGATTGGGGAGTGGAGAGAAGCAGGTGGGCACTTCTCCTGTGTGCCCTGATCAGAAACTAAACCCAGGACATCCACACGCCGGAGGAAATGCTCTACTGCTGTTCTTCTTTTTTTAAAAATAAAGATGGAAAGTGTTACTTTTTTAAAAAATCTACCACCTGTCCTGATTGATACACATGTTCCCAACTCGCCATGACTTTCTAGGTGGTTAGACACATGGGGACAGAATCCACACTGAGGAAAGGCTATATCCAACATGTGACAGGTGACATCATTTGCCTTTGCTTAGCCAGAAAGCTCTTTAAGACTCTAAAGGGCTTTCCTTTTTTTTTTTTAAGTTATCCCACAGTTTTTTAGGGTCTTTCTAATGAACCCGAACATCCTTACATCAGTTCTGCAGCTACAGAGAGTATAGACTAGACTCTGCAGGTGTTGGCCTGAACAAAGGCAGACCTTGGGGCACCGGCGACACCTGGGTCGGCAGCAAGGGGCATCCTCCTTCCCATCTCTTCCATCTGTGAGGCGTGTCAAACAAGCCCACGGCCACCTTCTCCTCACACTCATCCTTTCTAGCTCCCCATTAGCCCTATCCCCGTCCCCCAGACCCCAACGCTGGACAGGAAGCACCCCACAATACTGGCTCCGCGGAGAGATCGATGTATCCCTCACTTCCCCACACATTCTCATTTATACCATCATTTAAACCGGTGGTTTTCCACCTTTGGACACTTGGGGACCAGTAAAAACAGAATTATTTCGGGGACCGCTAAGGCAGAAATCACCCTGAGCACCAGTGAATTCAACTAAGATCACTGGGTCTAGAACCTTCATACCACATCGGGGTGGTAAGCTCTTTTGTAGACCAGCAGGAAATTTCTGGTGGACTGATACCGGTCCACAGGCCCGTGGTTAAAAAACACTGATTTAAACTATGCCCACTGAATAAAACCTGTTTGGTACTTAGGAGAGGGATGAACAACAGTTATCTGAAAGAGCCCATCTAACCCCAATCCTTCCAGATAAATGACACTCTGCTGTTTGTCCGTGGACTGCACCCACTCAGGTGGAGGGCATCACAAAGTTCAATAACTGGCTTCTCTTATACGTACCTGGTGGCAAGTGTTCAATGCGCTTAGTGGAGATCAATATCTCTGGGTTTCTTTCTCCTTCCAACAGGGCTCTGTAGAAATAATTAAAATAACTCATTAGGAAATAAAGAACAAGAAGGGTCTCTATAAGGAGTACTTGGTCAGTGACGAGTGTCACCGTGTCATCGACCGGGGGCTCGTGTCTGAAGGTGGCGCCCCAGAGGGATGCAGACACCTGGGTGGCCGGGGCATCCGTCCAACCGAAGGAACACAAAGAGAGTCTAGGGCTTCGGAACTGTTGGAGAGCCCAGACCTTCTAGAAAGTGGGCTAGAGAACCCAGGGCCAGGAGGAGGAGACAGAGAGACGTGGGCCCGGGAGGGGACCGCAGGGGTCTGGCTTCTCTAGGGAGAGGGCTAGAGAGCCCCAAACGACTACAATCCCCGCCGAGGTCTTTATGGGGTCATGGGTCCGGGGCTGGCCAGGAGCGGAGCAAGGACAGACAGGTGTTTGTAAACAAGCAGCCACCGCAGCTGTAGTTTTCACACTGGGTTCCATGGGGGCAGCTTAGAGATTTGAGAGAGAGAGAGAGAGAAAGAGAGAGAGAGAGAGAGAGAAGAGAGATGAGGAAAAGTCGCAGAGCATGCCTCCTCTGAGCCCCACCCCGGGGCCCTCATTTTATCCAGAGAAGCCCTGTGTTATCTTTTGGCCAGGTCTAGTTCCAAAAGTCTGTACCTGCCAAGACTTCACCGAGCTGTGATAAACGTCTGCAACTCAGAGGGGAGAGTGGACTCATCAGCTCTGGGCCAGGCGGACCGGGCAAACCGGGAAGCCACTGGTGCACAGGGACTCTAGGATGCTGGCTGCTACAGGCACAACAGTTGTTGGGTTGCCAGGGCAACGTGTGACATCACTGACTTCAGTTCCAAGAAGTGCACTGGAGATGACAAGGGGCAACCAGAGGCAGGGCCCACTTGGAAATGCTGACATTCCCTCTGAGAACAGGGCACAGAGACAGAGGAGGGTGCCAGAGCCCAGCAGGGACTCGGTGGTTCAGGAAAACTGGCACCAAGTTCCACACCCACTGATTCCAATGTGGTGGTTCCCACGGATACGGGAACCGCAGGGGCAGGAGGGGAGGCACAAGGCAGAGACGTCTGCTCGTCTGACGAGAGCAGCAAAGACGGCATCCACTCAAGGTGTGTGCGGGTGGGCGTGCACGGACACAGTGAGGGCCGTGCGGCTGTGCCCACAGTCCCCAGCCCTTCCGCTCGGGGTGAGCGCCAGGAAACAGGACACCGGTCCATGAAGCCCACACCCTGATGACCATGCATTTTAAGTTCCAGGGACACAAATAGCTTCTACTGCCGAGAAAATTCCGAGGTTTGCACAGAGCAAGAGGAATGTTCGGGTAAAAGTGAGACGCTGAGGGTGGGCGCCCCGGGGTTACAGCCACCAAAGAGGTGGCACCCTGCAGCTCCAGGGCCAGGGTGGGGCTTGGTGGGGAGGCCATGTTCTAGTTCAGACCTGGCCTCGGCTGGCTCAGCAAGAAGCCTTGGGCACCACAGGGCTTGTCACCAGAGCTGCCCAAGTCAGGACAGGAAGTCTTAAGGTGTCCCAGATTAGCGATGAAGCCATGACAGGGGAATGTGGAGAGATGTTCAGGATAAAGAAGGTCCCCTGGGCCCTGGCCGGATAGCACGGTTGGTTAGAGCATCGTCCCGATACCCAAAGGCTGCCGGTTCAATCCCCACTCAGGGCACAGAGAGAAACAGACTGATGTTTCTGTTTCCCTATCTCCCTTCCTCTCTCTCTAAGATCAAATAAAAAATAATAACAACAAAGAAGATTCCCCTTGGGGGAGCATTATCGTCTGTCTCCCCTCAAAGGAGAATAGTTTTGTTTTGTTTTCAGGGAAAATCCAAGTCATCACCAAACTTCTACTGCACCCCGGACCCTGAGTAAGGGCTGTGTCCACAGGAGGGGACACCAGTCTCCTGTGGTGGGGCTTGTGCGGGTCACAGAGACAGCACGGGGACCTCCAGGCCTGTCCTAGCCCTGGCTAGGACTCTGTGACACACTGTCACTCACCCACAGGGTCCTCGTCTCAGCCGAAGGCGTACAACTTTAAGAAGTGGCTAGAGTGTTCCCTGGTTAGTCCCCTGGTTATTTTGAGGCGAGGGAAATGGCCTCCAGGCCCTGGAGACTGTGAGATGCCAACCCCCTGAGTCACCGGCTATTAGCGACCCTGTCATGGTTTCCCAGGCATCACGGGTCAGCGGCCCCCTTGGCGGGAAATTAAGCAGACCTGTGCAGGAAAACCAAGTCTCCAGCCCGCTGAGGAGCCAGAACAAACACGTAGAGTGGGAGTAAGCTGTGATGTGGCCTCTGGCCAGGCAGGCTCCCGGCCCCGACAGACCAGACTGCGTCTGTCCCAGCAGCAGGCAGCAGGCTCCCTGTCTGCGCCAGATCATCCTGACAGAATTTCAGGGCACATCCGCTGTGCCTCCGCACTGGGGGACCCCGCGACGACAAGGGTGGGGGAGGGGGCATGGTCAGAGGATGTTTTCAGAAGTGATGCCTACAGGGAAGCCCACTGGGTTCCTGGGGTCCACCACGGTTCACACGGTACTAATCAAGGGCGTGGTTCACACAGGAGAAGAGTCCATCTGCTTCTCCACCCCACCCCCCTCTCCTTCCTCTCTGTCTTTCTCTTCCCCTCCCGCAGCCAAGGCTCCATTGGAGCAAAGATGGCCCGGGCGCTAGGGATGGCTCCTTGGCCTCTGCCCCAGGCGCTAGAGTGGCTCTGGTTGTGGCAGAGCGATGCCCCGGAGGGGCAGAGCATCGCCCCCCGGTGGGCAGAGCGTCACCCCCTGGTGGGCGTGCCGGGTGGATCCCGGTCGGGCGCATGCGGGAGTCTGTCTGACGGTCTCTCCCCGTTTCTAGCTTCAGAAAAAAAAAAAAAAAAAAAAGGGCAGGTGGGAGCCCGGGGAGGGACCTGGGGAGAGGGGCCTCCGACCTGCGTCCCTGGGCTCCAAGCTCCAGAGAGGGTCGGGGGGCTGCCTGTCGTCCCGGGACTTGGGACTGAGCACTGAAGCGGGAAGGGAGGAGAAGGGGCAGAATTCCATCACAGGAGGAGGGAGCACCCCATCAGAAAGGGACTGTCCCAAAACACAGGCGTCCTGTGTGAGCCAACAGTGAGCTGGCCCAGAGCTCTTCCCTGAGGGCTCAGTGACAAACCACACAGAGAGCCCATTCGTCTGTTCTAGAGACTGGAAAAAAACAAAAAGTCCAATGCTGGACAGAGAGACCAAGCTCACTCCCGAAACACAGGAGTCCCAGGGAGCGGTTCACAGGGAAGCTGTGATCTCAGGGTATTTCACTGCTGGGCCTGCCATTTTCTAGTCCCGTGGCCTTGGGACCAACTGCGCAAACCCTCCGTGACCTGGTTTCCCCACTTCCGAAAGAGGGGGCAGGCCCAGGTGTGCAGCGGTAATCAAGTCATTGGAGAGTTCTTACAACGACGCTGTCACGGAGTACATGCTCAGTAAATGTTAGCTATTCACAGCAACAGCATCTGCTGCTGACCTCAGGGTGAAAAAAAAAGCGAGTTTTCTGTTAGCTACAGTCCCTCAAGAAGGGAAGAGATTCCCGTTAGCTGAGGGGTAACTCATTTACGCAAGGATGTGGGGAAGGCTCGCCCCCGAACACAGGGGGTGAATTTCCCTAGTGGTCCATCTTTACCACCACAAGATTTTAATTTCAAATCTTACCCTTCCTAAGCAAGTCATTTCCAGTGTCACCACACTTCTAGTAAGTCCTAAAAGAGTAGAATTTCATTAACACCACCACGTATCTCTCCTAAGACCTTGAGGAATGATGAAGAAACGTTTCCCTCTGGACACACATGAAAGGCATAGGGGGTCTAAAAAAAGGATGGTGGGGCCAGAAACACCATGATACTGTTGAAATGATCAACACTAGGGGTGCTCCGCACTGCCTCATTGGAAGTCTACACCCAGAGACAACCTGTTCCTCGCTTGAAACAGTTTCTGCTCACACAGCCAGAAAGAGGCAACAGAAGGCCCCACGTGCTCCCCCTGCCCAGACACACAAAGAACATTTTTAAACATTGTTTCTAACAACCTCACCTTTGAAAGGGGCTTGTGTCTTAGAGACCCCAGGCAGTAAATCTTTGTGGTTCTGTTTTCCCATCTGGCCAGGAGAGAATTCCTTTGACATTTGTCTTTTGAAAAAAATCATCTGGACCCACCCAGCGTTCCACCTTCTCAGGTGAGATTTAAAACAACTGGTCTACCCGTTACCCCCCCCCCCCGCCCCCTGTGATGATGCTGACGTAGGGTGCATTACGGGTGCCCCGTATCCGTATCCGGACCCAGGATGGGGTTCTTCTTACTCAGACTGGTGGGTTCTGGACTCAGGGTATCCCTGGGGATTTCTGCATGTTTTTGTTTCGATTTTGAAGATCTTTTTTCTTTCTTTCCATTAGATTTTTTTTTTTTCCTTTTCTGAAGTTGGAAACGGGGAGGCAGTCAGACAGACTCCCGCATGCGCCCCACCGGGATCCACCTGGCACGCCCACCAAGGGGCGATGCTCTGCCCATCTTGGGGCGCCGCTCTGCCACAATCAGAGCCATTCTAGCGCCTGAGGCAGAGGCCACAGAGCCTTCCTCAGCGCCCTGGCCAACTTTGCTCCAATGGAGCCTTGGCTGTGGGAGGGGAAGAGAGAGACAGAGGAAGGAGAGGGGGAGGGGTGGAGAAGCAGATGGGCGCTTCTCCTGTGTGCCCTGGCCGGGAATCGAACCCGGGACTCCCACACGCCAGGCCGACGCTCTACCAGTGAGCCAATCGGCCAGGGCCTCCATTAGATTTTTTATCTGCTCATTCCTGATGACTGGGTTCTGTTGTCTTTTGGGGGTGCAGTAGGGAAGAGGGTTATTTATTTTCTAATTGTGCTTCTATAAATTCTACAAACTTTGGGGCCAGATCCGCCCACCAGTGGGCAGGGTTTTGGGGACACTGCAGGTTCCGGATGATCTTCATCACCTGAATGTCCAACGACAACAAGGACCTCCTGAAGCCTCCCCCGCACCTGCTCATGGACAGACACCTCATTATCACACTCACCTACCAGGTGAGGTACCGGGGTCTTCCTGGGCCAGCAAATGCCAGCTAGGTTTGCTGGCATCCTCAAATCTCAGATGCTGAGGTTTGCTCTGTTTTAATTCTATTAATTCTATCACTTCTTTACTTATGAGCCTATCTAAGTCTATAATCATGAATCATAAGTTCTACAATTTTCTGTTACTTTTAACGTTTCTTCTTCGTGGTTAAGGTGACCAGGAGGGGCCACAGATGTGGGTTCGGAAGTGTTTCTGACACTCAAGAGCTGGCCTTGGCATAGCTGATAAGCTCCAGCTGGCCTGGAGCCCTCTTTCAGCTTCAGAGGGCCACCTTGTCACATGTGACATGTTCAGTGAGGATGATGACCGCAGACTGAGCAGTGCTGAGGGAGTGGCCACCGCAGGGGAGGGGGCGGGGGTAAATCTCCATAACGTCAGTCCGACAGGGAAACAGGGAAACGACACCAGCCACAGTGGCTGCCGCCCTCAGACTCTCTGGACAGGGCTGGTGAGAAGTCACACGGGATAGGCCCCTGGACTGTGTCCCCATGGAGCTGACTGTCCCTGCTACCCTTGGTGAGGCAGGGCATGCAAGGAAGATCAACTTTCTCAGAGATGGTGGGTCATGGTGTGCAAAGATCCACAGGGCCAGAAGCCCAAAGGGCACTAACACGAACATGAATTTCCAAGCCTGTTGTCAAGACTTTGAGGCATCAGCACTGAGAGTCACACACAAGATGACAAGGGCTCATCTACAGGATACACTCGTCGGTGATAAAAATGCCAGGCTTGTATGAGGAAAAGGGTTCTTGTCAACTGCCTGTGTTTTATGGATGCTGAGCCCTGGGGTGGGGGGCGGACCCCAGCAATTCTAACCGCTGAGGCTGGTGTCCACAGTGGACAGAGCCAGTGTGTACCGGCTCGTGGGCTGGGCTCCTTTGCTCCACGCAAACCTGGACTTCAGAAAGACGTACGTGCTGAGGCCAGCTCTTGATTGTCAGAAACACTTCCGAACCCACATCTGTGGCCCCTCCTGGTCACCTTCACCACGAAGAAGTCACTCACTTTCCTAAATTACCGATGCCTCTTACATTCCTAAGAGGTGACCAAGTCCATCCCGTACCTGGTTAGAAAATGCTAGTGACACACAGAAGCAGTAGCACACTGTCCCTGCTGACAGTGTCAGACGGGTGCCAGGATCGATGCCTGTGGGCAAAGCTAAGCTGGTGAGCACGAAAGCAGCTGCCGAAAAAGGTAAGGCTCCGGCCTCTCAGGCAAGACGCCCCTCTGTGCCCTCTGACGTCTCAGGACAGAGAACCGGGGACAGGACACAGTGAGGAGGGACAGGGCTGGAAATCCCAGAGACAGAGCAGAAAACCAGAGTCTCCGTATTCCAACCCAGGAGACCGGCACAGAGAGGAAACAGGAAGATCCGGCTTCCCCTGGAGGGAAAGAACTCACCTGGCCTCAGGTGTCACCCATCACAGGCCCAGTGTCCACTCGAGAATGGCGCCACGTTTGGGGAACCTCCCACCTCAGTCTCAGTCTATGTTACTCATAGGAGGCTGACCCCTCGCAGGGGTCGTCAAACTTTTTATAAAAACCGCCCACTTTTGCAGTGCTGGTCAACCTGGTCCCTCCTGTGCAACCAAACAGAGCCGCGATTGGCCCATCATGAAAGCTGGAACATCCACTAGTGGGCGGTAGGGACCAGGTTGACCAGCACTGCAAAAGTGGGCGGGTTTTTTTTTTTTTTTTTTAATTTTTTATTCATTTTAGAAAGGAGAGAGAAAGAGAAGGGGGAGGAGCAGGAAGCATCAACTCCCATATGTGCCTTGACCAGGCAAGCCCAGGGTTTTGAACTGGTGACCTCAGCATTTCCAGGTCAACGCTTTATCCACTGCGCCACCACAGGTCAGGCAAGTGGGCGGTTTTTATAAAGAGTTTGACAACCCCTGCTAGCGCACTCTGTCCCCCGGCCAGGGATGGCACATGACTCAACAGAGCCTGAGGCCAGGCCCTGGAGTTCTGTTGGGAGGGGAGGGTTGGGAAGCAGCCCCGCCCCCGCGGTCAGGTGGAGCCCCGCCTTACCGGTAGGTTTCCACCTCCAGGCTGAGGCCGGTCTTCACCCGCACCAGCTCCTGATAGTCCCGCAGCCGGTCGGCCATGGCCAAGGTGAGGGCTGTCTTTTCCTCCTCCAGGCGGGCGATCACACGCTAGAACAACAACGGAGGGGTTTTAGGTCGGATGACCAGAGCTTTGCAGGGTCGAACATAAGGTACTGACAGTTCAGGACCCAAAGAGGAGTGGAAAACCTCCAGGTTAATTAAAGCAGCAGTCATTACCAGGATGATTGTAATAGAATACTGGCTTCTTTATTTGTAATCTCTAATGATAATTACTTAGGAGTCCAGACCTCAGTCTCCTGAGGAAAGTCATTACAGCAAACCGGTCAACAAAGATGCTATTGAAAATAAGACCAGAAAGTGTTTTTGTTTGTTTGTTTGTTTGTTTTTACAATATTTAAAAGAGAAGTCGAGCCTGACCAGGCTGTGGCACAATAGATAGAATGTCGTACTGGGACACAGAAAACCCAGGTTCGAAACCCCGAGGTCGCCGGCTTGAGCGCGGGCTCATCTGGTTTGAGCAAGGCTCACTAGCTTGAAGCCCAAGGTCGCTGGCTTAAGCAAGGGGGTCACTCGCTCAGCTGTAGCCCCGGGTCAAGGCACATGAGAAAGCAATCAATGAACAATTGAGGTGCCACAACAAAGAACTGATGCTTCTCATTTCTCTCCCTTCCTGTCTGTCACTAGCTGTCTACACACAAAAAAGAGAATTCGATCTGATCTGAGAATTTCCCCCTGACCCATGCTGTCCCCAATAATAGCAAGTGAGCTGATATAGGGTTATTTGGTTCACATAGAAAAGGACATAAATAAGATAAGAATATATTCTGGGCATAAAAGTCAAAATTCAGACCCAGATATAAATCTTCTGTTTTTATTTTTATTTTATTTTTTATTTTTTGTATTTTTCTGAAGTTGGAAACGGGGAGGCATGCGCCCGACTGGGATCCACCCGGCATGCCCACCAGGGAGCGATGCTCTGCCCATCTGGGGCGTCACTTTGTTGCAACCAGAGCCATTCTAGCGCCTGAGGCAGAGGCCACAGAGCCATCCTCAGCGCCTGGGCCAACTTTGCTCCAATGGAGCCTTGGCTGCAGGAGGGGAAGAGAGAGACAGAGAGGAAGGAGAGGGGGAGGGGTGGAGAAGCAGATGGGTGCTTTTCCTTTGTGCCCTGGCCAGGAATCGAATCCGGGACTCCTGTACGCCAGGCAGATGCTCTACCACTGAGCCAACCGGCCAGGGCCTAAATCTTGTTTTGATTGTACTTATAGGGCACAGTAAATAGGGCATGGGTTCACAGGAACCTTACGGCTTTACACTTGTTAATTACATCTGTTCGTCTCTCTCCCTGCCTCGGGATCCCCACTGTGCTGTGCATATCTCCCTCTAGAAAAATGCCCCCCACATGCCAGTTATATAGCACACAATTGATAAGTATTGATATAAACTCAGCTACAAGGTTAGAGTATAGAACATAAATATATCACTCCTTTCTACCATCGGGAATTCAACCTATTATTACCTGAGAGGCTGTTGTAATTGATTCTTTCCAAAGAAGTTCAATTATTATTGAGCTGCTTAGCAAAAAAAAAAAAAAAAAATTAGATGCGCTCAGTTCTCCTAAGCAGGTCAAGGTCTTCTGGCCATGCCAAGGAGGTATGCACAAAGATTCTCTCCACCCAGAGAGTAAGAATCTAGTTCTGTACTGGCCCCACCCAGAAATACAAAGAAGGGAATCAGACCATGTTGAAGTTTAAGCAAGTATTGTTACAGCCACATTTCCATGTGAGTCAACTCTTCCTAAACTGTCAAAGGGAAATGAGTGGACTTTTGGAAGCAGGAACATAAGACTTATTGGCCCCCAACACTCTCCAGAAAAGCTGAAACTCGTCCTGCTGATGGAAGAAACCTTCAGACTTAGACTGTAGTTCATCACCAATTTTTAAGTCGGAGACAGGGGGGCCTGAGACCACAGCATGCTGCATCTGACCCAGATGGAAGCGGTTTCACCTAATGTTATGAACACCAGGCAGAGAGTCACCTGTTTCAGTCGCCATTTTGGGCAACATCATGACGGATGATGAAATGCAGGTCCACATCAGGGTCAGCACGCTGCTGTTAGCGTCCAAAGAATTCTCTATCTCTTACCCAAACCTGAGCAGCTCCTTGCTGAGCAAGTCACCCAGTCCTAATAGGCAAAGCTTGCAAATGTCATGGTCATATCACTGGATGCGTCTGGGTTAGAGCTCGAGGAAATTGAAATTGTCATAACCTCACTTAGACTCAAGAACTCAATGTATTAATAAATACTAATAAGCACTGACTGGATGCTAAGTATTTATAGCGGTAGCCCAGATACCACTCTGAACTTCAGACTCACAATTTTGTTTTCTGGATACCTCAGAAGCTTCTCAAACTGAGCTCTGCTCTCCTTAACCCACACCTGCTCCCCTGCCCCACCCTCCTTCAGCCAAGAGAACACCCTTGGTCCAAGTGTTCAGACCACTGCCCTGGAGTCAACATTGATCCCTCCCCCTCTCTCCCTCTACATCCAATCCATCCACGGATCCCACTGGCTTCAAGGTCGCAGTAGATCCCTGTCTCAGCCCCCTCCCTCTACCGCTGGCCTGAGCCTCCATCACCTCCTCCCTTGATTGTTAACAATCGACCCCAACAGAGGCCCCTCTCCTATCACTCATGCCCCTCAGTCTACTTTCAACACAGCAGTGACAGCGAGTCAATTACAGACACAGTCAAGTCACCACCTGTTCTGCTCAGAGCCCTCCGGTGGTTTCCCATGGCACTCAAGGCAAAAGCCCACACTCTCCGGCTCACTGCTCTCCGGCCACACCCAACCCTCAAGCACCGTTTCCACTGGAGACCTTGGACGCCAAGGGACGGTCTCCGTTCTGTTTTCGTTCACTTCTGTGTCCTCGGCACTTGCTAAACGAGGTTGGCACACAAAATGCTCAAGGGTCATTAGCAGAACGTGTGCGCCCTGTGAGTTTATACATGTGGGGAAATTGAGATACAAACAGTGGCACGGCCAGCATTAAGGCCCAGGGAAAGTGGCTCACCTGTCCCCATTCCAATCAGGAGCAAGTTCTCATTCAAAGAGTGAACCCAGAGGCCTTGCACAAACAGCCTCCGAGGCTAAGAGCTCAGTTTCTCAAGAAAATAGCTCAGCGTTGAGAGGGCAAGGCTGGCATAAGTCACAGGTCATACTGCTTTCATCGGAAGTCCCTTTCTGATTCCTTGCTCTTTACTTTCAGGGGAAAGAAGCAAATCCTACCAGGGGAGGTATCACTGGACAGGAAGTTGAGGGTGGGTTTCTAATTCTGGGTCAGGTGTGGCCCCAGGCAAGGCATTTCCTTGGGTGAGTCCTGGAGTCCCTGTGTCAAAGAAGGGTTTGACCACGATTTTAACTGCATTACCCAAGTCCCTACCTCTCCTCCACTGTTCTTTTACCTGTTTTCTAGAAGGGATTGCATTTAAGATTTAATTAGGGGGGAAAGGGTTCTTCCTAGCATTAAAAAAGAACATGGAGACCAGAGCTCTGAGGTCAGAAATGAGCCAAGTGAGCCAGGACAGTGAACTGAATGGTGAGGACTCAGCCCACACAACACGCCTCAGGGAAGCGTTTTCCAACCCCCTAGCGCAGCAAAATCGCTCCAGCACACAACTTTAACGCGAACCTACAGACGGTTCCCTTAAAAACGCTTTTGAATTTATGGGGATGTTATTTTAAGCTGTCCTCCTGAGGACTACTGATAATGTGACTTGGGAACATTTCCAATTCTGGCTCAGACCGGGCAGAACCAGCGCCAACCCTAAGACTGGACTGTATGTACAATCAATAAATCAGACACAGGTGTCACCCCAGCCGTGTCAGAGGCCTGAGCTTCGCTTCTCTGAAATAGTAACTGTTTACATTACTCTGCACTTGTAATAACATCCTGCCACAAGGACCCACGTTTCCACTGTTACACGACCCAGAGATCTGACTTCAGCTTCTACTGCGAAAAAACAAAACAAAAAAACCCCATCTCTGATTAAAGTCTTTTCTGCATTAAGCCTGCTGCCCCTCCCTAAACAAATAAGGCAGCTACACCAGCTGCCTCTAGCTGGAAAATCATTCCTGCAACATAAAAAAACGTGTTAAGAAGACAACTTAGGTTTTCCCCAGGGGAGCCCCACAGACGACTGATCCCAGCAGGAAGGTGGTCTCACTTATGTAAGTCAGAAGGGCTTCTTGGTTGACTTTTATGCGTACTCAGGTCTAGGATGCACAGGAAACTGAAAGAGAAACTAGAGTTGATGATGTCATTTCTCAGGATGCGCCCAATCATGTCCACGTCTAAAGAAGCTGACAACCGGCCCTGGCCAGCTGGCTCAGTGGTAGAGCATCGGCCTGGTGTGCAGGAGTCCCGGGTTCGATAACCAGCCAGGGCACACAGGAGAAGCGCCCATCTGCTTCTCCACCCCTCCCTCTCTCCTTCCTCTCTGTCTCTCCCTTCCCCTCCCGCAGCCAAGGCTCCATTGGAGCAAAGTTGGCCCAGGCACTAAGGATGGCTCCATGGCCTCTGCCTCAGGCGCTAGAATGACTCTGGTTGCAACAGAGCGGTGCCCCAGATGGGCGGAGCATGCTGGGTGGATCTCGGTGGGGCGCATGTGGGAGTCTGTCTGACTGCCTCCCCGTTTCCAACTTCAGAAAAATACAAAAAAAAAAAAAAAAAAAAAAAGAGAGAGAAGTTGACAACCTAACAATATGACAGAGACAGAACTATCCTCCAGGACCTGGCACTTGGCACTCGCCCGCTCTGTCGATGAATCAACGGACCGAGCTTTTTATCCAAGGCAGGGGAGATGCTGGTACCCTGAGATGCCGCGGCAGAATAAGAGGCCCCTTTAAGGCGGTTCGGGCACCCTCAGGGCGGACCCCACCTATCAGCGATGTCGGTGAAGGCGCTGCGGGTGTGGGGAGGTCCGCAGCGCTCCTATCCCATGCAGTGCGCTCGGGGTCGGGGTGGGGACCGTCCCTGCGAACGGACCTGCCGCTCCTCCGCCTGCAGTTCGTAGGCCTCGCGCATCCGCAGCAGCTCGTCCTCCAGCAGCGCGCGCAGCTGCCCTAGCTCCAGCGCCTGGCACTGAAGCGCCTCTGCCTCCTGCGCGCACAGCCGACTCTCGTCCTCGGCCTGGCGCCGGCTCTCCTGGTCGCGCTGCAGGGCTGTCTCCAGCTCGCGCACTTCGTCCTCGTACAGCTGCACAGTCTCCCGCCACGAATCGGCCACCAGCAGCGTGTAGCGGTCGTGCGCCTCCCGCAGGTGCGGGGTGGGCGCGGCGGGGCCGGGGGCGCGGGCGCAGTAGCGCAGGGTCAGGCCAGCGGAGCGCGTTCGCAGCTCCCGCACGTCGCGCTCGTGGGCTGCGTCCAGGCCGCGGCGCTCGGCCTGCAGCCGGCCCAGCAGCGCCTCGAGGGCGGCGCGCGCGTCCAGCGCCTCCCGCAGCTCCTGCCGCTGCGCATCCAGCTCGGCGTCCAGGCGGCCGCGGACGGCGCGCGCCTCCTCGGCCAGCAGCTGCAGCTCCCGCAGCTCGCGCCGCAGCGCGTCGCGCTCGCCCTCGGCCAGCGCGGTGGTCCAGCTCAGCTCGGCCAGCTGCTGCCGCAGGAAGCGCGCCTCCTCGGCCCGGCGGGCCTGGCCCTCGGCCTCCAGGCCCTGCCGCCCGCGCCGGCCGCGCAGCTCCTCTTCCAGGAGCAGGTTTTCGCGCTCCAGCTCCTGCGCCCGGCACACGTAGTCGTGGAGCCGGGCATTGAGCTCCTGCAGGTGGGCCTTCTCTGCGCCCGTGTGCAGCCGCCAGGACAGCATCGCGCTGGGTGCAAGGGACGCTGCCGGCCGGCTGGTCCCCTCCTGCCCTGGTCTTGTCCCTTCCGCCGCGCCGCTCCGACCCCGCCGCCGCCGCCGCCCGGGAAGCCCGCAGACTGCGACGGGTGGTGGCGAGCCGCGCGCACTTACCGGCTCCAGCGCCCGCGGAGGGGGCGTGGCCTGCGGCCTGCAGCCAATCAGAGCGCGGCGCGGCCACGGTGGACGGACAGCGCCCCCTGCCGGAGCGAGCGCCGCGCCGCGCGGGCGGAATCCCCGTCGCCTGGTCCGAGGTGACCGTGGGCAGTGGTGGGCTGTGGTGGCCCTTGGGGCCGGGCTGACGGGGTCAGCCCCCTGTCGCGCGCACCCACGGGGCCTGGCGTTCGTGGACGGAACTAAAAGCCGCCTGAGGTGAGGTGCCGCGTCTGTTGCGAGGCCGCTCCTCAGAGGCCGCGAGGCCGCAGGAGTCTCTCTGCCTTTAAAAATTATATTTATATATAACACGCATGCACAGTCTGTGGTCCGCACGTGTACACACGTAGGCGCCCTGAAGGTTCTGGGTTTTTTTTGTTGTTGTTGTTTTCTTCATTTTTCTGAAGCTAGAAACAGGGAGAGACAGACAGACTCCTGCATGCGCCCGACCGGGATCCACCCGGCACGCCCACCAGGGGGCGATGCTCTGCCCACCAGGGGGCGATGCCCTGCCCATCCTGGGCGTCGCCATGTTGGAACCAGAGCCACTCTAGCGCCTGGGGCAGAGGCCACAGAGCCATCCCCAGCGCCCGGGCCATCTTTGCTCCAACAGAGCCTTGGCTGCGGGAGGGGAAGAGAGAGACAGAGAGGAAGGAGAGGGGGGTGGTGGTGGAGAAGCAGATGGGCGCTTCTCCTGTGTGCCCTGGCCGGGAATCGAACCCGGGTCCTCCGCACGCTAGGCAAGGTTCTGTTTTAACTGGAAGCATAAACGCATGTCCATTTGCCGTGTTCTGCCGGATAAGCCAGACTCCTGATGGGGGTTTCCGGGAGTCTCAGGGTTTTTTTGTCCTTTCGGGAACGACCCTCCAGGGGACAAAGTTTGCACTTTTCCACATCAGCGTCCTTATTTTAGAGAGGTAAGTGGTGCAGCATTTTCCCGGACACTGCCCCCGCGTGTGTGTGCCTGTGCTGGACAGTGGTCAGCCCCGCATCGGAAGGGGCCTCTGTCCTTGTGTCCCCGATGACGTTGTGGTGGAAGCCACTGCTCTTGGGGACACGTGTGTGTCCACTGTTTCCGTGGCAGTTGTTTAAGTGAAAAGGGACATGACCTGTGCAAGTGGTGTTAAGAGGTGCAGGAACAAAGAGGTGGCTCTGGGACAGCGGAGACAAAAGAGCATCTTACAGGTGGGGGGCAAGGTGGGCCAGGCAGCGGGTGTGTCAGGGAGGGTCACCTGAGACATCTTCAGGGACTTTCCACAGGACTGCGAGTGTCCGGTCACCACCAGGGAGGCAGCTGGGCTTTTGTGTCACTAGAGAGCCTATGTCGCAGACCCTAGTTCAGTGGTTCTCAAAGTGTGCACCCTAGAAGATTTCCAGGTGCTCCCTATGCTTCCAGTTAAAACAGAACCTTGTCTAGCGTGCGGAGGACCCGGGTTCGATTCCCGGCCAGGGCACACAGGAGAAGCGCCCATTTGCTTCTCCACCCCTCCGCCCCGCTTTCCTCTCTGTCTCTCTCTTCCCCTCCCGCAGCCAAGGCTCCATTGGAGCAAAGATGGCCCGGGCGCTGGGGATGGCTCTGTTTTCCAGAGAAATATGTGCCCGTTGGGCACCAAAAAACCAACAGGGTTTTTGGAGTTTAGGTTTTTGGGGGATGAAGGGGTAGGGAATTGGCTGTAAACTGACAGTCTGCCCAACCTCCCACCTCATTTGCCTGATTAGGTTGCAAAGGGCAGTTAAGCTGTGGTGCTGGATTGATTACACTACCCCCCAAGTTCCCCGGAAAGACTGGAGAAAAGTTTCCTTTATTGTTTGTTTGGTGTAAAGTTAAGATGATATGTATGGTGGGGGTTTTCTGCACTTGGTAAAATTCTTGGGTTGCCTTGGAAACGTGATCAAAGATCTCATTGATTTGCTAATGGCCCACTTTGCCTATAAATAAAGCAAGATGTGGTTTGCGGGCACACTTTCTTCTTGCCAGCAGCAATTACAGGGCCCTTCCGACCCTGCATTTTCTTAATTCCACGTATTTTCTGAATTCTGCACCACTCCCACTCGGGACCCGGAATTACTAGCTGTGCTGGTTCGCGGCATGTGCCCAGATATAAAAATAAATATAGTTACTTTATTATACCATTTCATTACAGAAAACCACTCTTTTTGTTAATACATCATTATTATTTTTATTATTAACACATCATTATATTATTTTTAGATAAATACACCCAAATAAAATGGATAGATTTCACAAAAAGAAGTGTGATATTGAAGAATCCGATTCTGGAAGTGAGCAAAAGTTAAGTGTAAATAAAACAGGACTTGAAGGCTGACGGGCAGAATTTAATTTATAGCATTTTCCATCACTTAACACTGAACAATATGATTGTATTAGAAACCCATTCATGGAAGCTTCAAGTGATTTTGGTTTAACATTAACAGAGGAAGAACTGGCAGCTATATCCACTGATCGTGGATTGATGATTAAACATAAGGAATTGTCTCTTGAAGCCTTTTGGATTTCTATAAAAGAATATGTGGCAATATCTAAAAAGGCTTTGAACATTTTACTACAATTTTCAACAACCTATTTATGTGAATTAGGATTTCTACCCTCAACACAATTAAGAGTAAAAAGAGAGGAATTCTTCAATGTATTGACAAGGAAATGAGTTTGCCTTTCAAATATATGCCCAAATATTGAAGAAATCGCTAGGACACATCGGGCTGATGTTTCTCATAAACACAAGGATGAAAAAACACATTTATGCTGGGACCTAACGAATTTACTAAATCTTACTAAGAATGTATCTATCTATCTATCTATCTATCTATATATAAAGATAAATTTTGTCTTTTTTATTTTTTAACCCCTCTTTTTTACGAATTCTAAAAAGCATAACAAAATATGTAACATAAAAATGTTTTTTAATGTCAGAATAAATTTAATTTTGTTGTATTTATTTCATTTAATTACCATAAAAGCACGCTTGGACTTTATATTTTTTTCTTTAATATTTGACTTAATTATTATAACATATTTCTCAGAAATTTGTATACAGTATGTGTACAGTTATCTGTAGGTTTTAAATGCGCCCCGACTTCAAAAAGTTTGAGAACCTCTGCCCTAGTCTGTGGGTAGCAGAAATTACTATCTTTCATGTCAGAACTTCTCTCCCTTTGGGCCAATGAGGGGGTTTAGGGCCAAAGGGAAATGTCCTATGGGTATGAATCAGCAGGGTGACCTCGGCCACTGCCTCCTGCCCAGGCCACGCAGGCTTCCTTGGCTGTTGTGAAGGGACGCGGACGGTGTCATTTCCACAGTTCGCTGGTCCCCGGCCTCCAAGACAGCCCCCGATGAGCTCACCGACAGTCATCCGTGCCCTCGCTGTGTCAGAAAGGTGTCGGCGTGACATATGCCATTTGGGTGACAGAAAGCAGGGTGGCTTCCTTCTTTGTCACGCTCTGTTTGCTTGGCATCACTGACCCTGGCAGAGGTCGGAGGCCGTGGTATGAGTGGCCCTTCCAGAGAGACCCAGGCGGTGAGGACGTGGAGCCCGAGACCCAAAGCATTCAGGGATGGGAGGGTTGCCAGCAACCATGTCAACGAGCTGGGTTCATCTTTGTCCGTCAGTCCTTGAGATGACCACGTGTGACCCTGACCCAGAGCAGCCCAGAGAAGCCACCGCCGGTTTCCTGACCCTTGGACACAGTGATATAAATCGTTGTGGATTTGAGAGCACCTGCTATGTAGCCATGGATAATGAATACGGGCCGTCTCTGGCTTTAAGATCCTATAACAAGCCTGAAATGTAGCTACCGTGTCCAGGAAAAGCCCAGTTTATGACGTCTGCCAGTCTGTCTCCTCCCTTCCCCAGCCAGCATCCACCCAGAGACGATACAAAACATGCCAAAACAGGTTGTGGAGTCACAGTACTAACTTTTTATGTGTTTTCAGCATCCACCGGGCTTTGTTCATTTTGCTTTGCCGCACCCGCTATTCCACCGCGGGAGGTGGAGACCCCTCTAAGTGAGGTGGCCAGAGTGATGCTGATGTTTGTTTTCACGTCCGCCTTTCTTCAGTGGTGAAGAAGAAGGTGGGATGGGCTCGCTTTGTTTCACCCCAGCCCTGTGGTGAGAAATTTGTCTTGAGCAGTGGTGACACTTGCATGCATCTTCCCAGGCAGCCCCAGGCCCAGAGGACTCCCAGGGGGGCCTACGACAGGTGGTGGTGAGGAGGGAGAGTCCAGGGAGCTAAGCCACCTGCAGAGAGAGAGAGAGCTGAGACCTGGAGAGGGACAGCCAGGCATTGGGCTTGCCATGTCTACCTGCACTAAGAAAAGGCTTTTGATGGGACAAGCAGTGATGAGAACTGACGTTCTGTTTAGAATGAGACCGAGGTCCCATGATTAAGGGGGGGGGGGATGGGAAGGTAATTGAGAGTGTGGAGGGTCAGGATCCACAGGGGAAAATATGACCACACAGGGAATCTAGGCAGAGACCTAAGACAAGCTCATAGTCATTATTAAGATGAGAAATAGGTCCTGACCAGTTGGCTCAGTGGATGGAGCATTGGCCTGGTGTGTGGATGTCCTGCGTTTGATTCCCGGTCAGAGCAACCAGGCGAAGCAACCATCTGCTTTTCTTCCCTTCCCTTTCCCCCTTCTCTGTCTCACTTCCCTTCTTGCAGCCAGTGGCTCGATTGGTTCCAGCATTGGCGCTGGGTGCTGAGGACAGCTCGGTTGATTTGAGCATGGGCCCCAGATGGGGGTTGCCAGGTGGATCCCAGTCAGGGGGCATGTGGGAGTCTGTCTCATTATTTCCCCTCCTTTCGCTTAAAAAAAATGGCTAAGAAATAGAAGAAGCCTTCCTCATCTAACCTCCAGGTCCTTATTCCCCACTCCTTTAAAGCCGTAGGCTGATGCAGCCAGTAGCATGGAGTTACACAGTACTCATTCTTGTGTATCTGTCTTCTTTCAGTCAATATGTAGCAGTGTTCTCTGTCACAGCCAAGAACTGCAAACACAAATGCCCAGGAACAGAAGTAATGAGCGAGTAAATTGTCATCTAGTCACACACTCTGATAGAGCACAGCAGCCCAAGTGAATGATCCCTTGCCGCAGGCAGCAGCATGGGTTAATTTCAAAAACATACAAGTGCATGAAAGAAGCCAGACTCGAAAGAATATACCATTCAGAAACCAAAAAACTATGTTATGGGGTTAGAAATCAGAGCTGTAGTTCCCTCTGGGGTCAGTGGAAAACAAAATGGCCCAGGAGGTTTTCAGTATTTTAAATTGTAGCCATTATCATGGGTGTTTATGAGTTAGGGTTTAGGCTCTGGCTGGTTGGCTCAGTGCTAGAGTGTTGACCTGGCGTATGGAAGTCCCAGGTTTGACTCCCAGGCAGAGCACACAGGAGAAGCACCCATCTGTTTCTCCACCCTTCCCCCTCTCCTTCCTCTCTCTCTCTTCCCCTCCTGCAGCCGAGGCTCCATTGGAGCAAAGTTGGCCCAGGCGCTGAGGTCAGCTCCATGGCCTCCGCCTCAGGCGCTAGAATGGCTCTGGTTGCAACAGAGCGATGCCCCAGATGGACAGAGCATCGCCCCCTGGTGGGCTTGCTGGTGGATCCCAGTCGGGTGCATGCGAGACCGCTTCTCTGCCTCCCTGCTTCTCACTTCAGAAAAATACAAAACAAAAAAAAGAGTTAGGGTTTAGGGTTAGCCTTGGCAGTGGTATTAGAGTTGGGATTTTACATTGTCCTTATTACTAGAACCTCCAGAACGATGTTGAATAAAAGTGGTGAGAACAGACATCTGGTCTTGTTCCTGATCTTAGGACAACCTTATGTCTCCCCACATTTCATGAGCTCTTTCTACATTAAGTATAATATTAACTGCAGTTTTCACAGATGCCCTTTATTACACTGACATTTTCTTCTATTCCTAGTTTGTTGACTTTTTTTTTTAATCATGAAATGGTGTTGAATTTTGTTAAGTGCTTTCTTCCCCCCATCTATTGAGATGTTTGTGTTGTTTTTACTTTTTTATTCTATTAATATGATGTGTTACATTGAGTGATTTTCTTATGTTGTACCAGCTAATGGCGTCCTTTGATGAACAGAAGTTCTTAATCTTAATGTCAGTCAATTTATCAACCTTGTACTTCAGTGTTGATTATTTTTGTGTGTCTTATAAGGAATCTTTGCCGGGGCCCAAGAACACGAAGGCAGTTTGCCTTGTTACCTTGTTCATGCTTTGTTGTTTTACCTCTCATATTTACGCAGTCCATCTGGAATTGATTTCTGTGTAGAGTGTTTATAGAGATCAACAACATCCATTTTGTCCATATCGACGTCTAATGGGCCCAGCACTGTTTATTGAAAAGTTCATCTCCTCCCGTTGCCCTGATGCCAAGTGTCAGCTGTGTCATAAACCGAGCATCTGGCCCCAGAATGAGTCTTGAGATCCTGTCACGTTAAGTCCTCTTATTGAGTGCTATTTTTTTTCTTCAAGATTAGCTTTGCTATTTTGGCACGTTATATTTTGCTGTATAAATTTTACAATCGGCTTGTGAATTCACACACACACACACACACACACACGAGCAAACTCTGGAATATTGATGGATCTTGCGTTGAGTCTATAGATCAGTTTTAGAGAGGACTAACATTTTTACAATATTGAGGATCGTCAATAAGGAGATCTTTAAACCTTGTCTTTTCTATTATTTTATTTCATGAGAATAAGTAAAGATAATAATAAAAATAACAGCAAAATAGCTAACATTTTACATTGTTAATATATTGGCTGTTTGGGCTAAGGGCTTTATAGGTATTATCATATTTTGTTATAAAAACTTTCCCAGGCCCTGGCCGGTTGGCTCAGCGGTGGAGCATCGGCCTGGCGTGCGGGGGACCCAGGTTCGATTCCCGGCCAGGGCACATAGGAGAAGCGCCCATTTGCTTCTCCACCCCCACCCCCTCCTTCCTCTCTGTCTCTCTCTTCCCCTCCCGCAGCCAAGGCTCCATTGGAGCAAGGATGGCCCAGGCGCTAGGGATGGCTCCTTGGCCTCTGCCCCAGGCACTAGAGTGGCTCTGGTCGCGGCAGAGCGACGCCCCGGAGGGGCAGAGCATCGCCCCCTGGTGGGCAGAGCGTCACCCCTGGTGGGCGTGCCAGGTGGATCCCGGTCGGGCGCATGCGGGAGTCTGTCTGACTGTCTTTCCCCATTTCCAGCTTCAGAAAAATACAAAAAAAAAACAACAAAAAAAAAACTTTCCCAAAATTGTAAGACCTCCCTGAAGAAAGCTATAACATTTTATTAAAGGCATAAAGACAACATTTGGACAGGTAGAAGGTACAGCATGTCCTTAGAGGGGAAGAATTAATAATCAAAAAAGTGTCAAAAATTTCCAAATGAATACTTACCTTAAATTAATTCCAACTAGAATATCAGTGATAATTTCCTAGGGTTGTACAAAAAGTATTTATATTGAAGAAATTTTAAATGTTTTAGAATTGTGAACAAAAATCTTTAATTTTGAAAAACAATATTAAGGCACAATTGCCTTATCAGACATTAAAACTTTCCATATACTAATGTAATAGTATTTTTTTAAAAAACTATAGTTTTGACTCATAAAGAAGCTTACACATCAGAAGACCAGAAAGTAAAACAATCTGAATATATATGCAAATTTAATACATGATAACTACATTACTGTTCAATGGAGAGAAGATGGCCTATTTAATCGATAATATTGGCATAATTGGTTATTGATCTGCAAAAATCCCTCCAACCATGAATAAAATCATTCTGAATGTATTAAAATTCAAAAAGAAAAACATAAAAGAAAACAATAATAGAATAAGCTTAGGAGAAAATTTGCATGCCCTCAAATTGGATAGGGACAGGAAGAGGGACTTCTCCAGTATGGGGAAACGGGAGTCCACAAAAAGACGAACAAGTTTGACTGTTAAAAGGTGATAGGCAGAAACAAACTGGGAGAAAGAGCTGTCGTTTTCTTGATCGACAAGTTAGTGTCCCTAATATACAAGGAACTCTTTTTTTTTTTTTTGTATTTTTCTGAAGCTGGAAACCGGGAGAGACAGTCAGACAGACTCCCGCATGCGCCCGACCAGGATCCACCCGGCACGCCCACCAGGGGGCGATGCTCTGCCCATCCTGGGCGTCACTATGTTGCGACCAGAGCCACTCTAGCGCCTGAGGCAGAGGCCACAGAACCACCCCCAGCACCCGGGCTATCTTTGCTCCAATGGAGCCTTAGCTGCGGGAAGGGAAGAGAGAGACAGAGAGGAAGGAGAGGGGAGGGGTGGAGAAGCAGATGGGCGCCTCTCCTGTGTGCCCTGGCCGGGAATCGAACCCAGGACTCCTGCATGCCAGGCCAATGCTCTACCACTGACAAGGAACTCTTAAAAATGATAAGAAGAAAAATTCAAGTCAATAGAAACATGAGCAAAGGGCGTGACTGGGCAGGACATGAAAGGGGAAATGAAAATGGTCAATAAATATTTCAAAAGACCTCCAACCCTCTGCTAGACAGGGAACTACAACTTATGTATCAACATGATAATGTTTTCCCCAGTGCTCTTGTCTCTGCAGGAAGGAAAAGGCTTTCGAAGTACATTCAGTGCTCACAAAGGTGCTAGTGGGAAGGGTGAATTATTTCCTTATGGTAAAGAAGGCGGCTGGCAGGTCAGTGAAAAAAGTCAAAGTATACCTTTGACTTTCTCATGTATATGCCCTTGAACCCAGCCAATCCATTTCATAGGTGCTGTCCTTCAAAGGATGCTATCTGCACAGATGGCTTATTGCAGCTCCAAGATGAGTTAAATTCATTGAATGGACTAGATGAGATGTTTATAACGTATTTAAGTCGCAAAAGCAAGTTGTAGACTGTTGATAACATACGTTTAAATAAGATTTATCATGCAGTAAGTGATTCACAGGTATTTACTCTGGAAACATCAGGGACCAGAGAGGTAGTATCCCCATCAGTCCTGGCTAATAGATGGGAAACTAGGATACCCAAAGGCAGTGTGGTCTTGCTGGGCTTGGAACCCAAGCATTCGGATTTGAGTCTGTGTTCATAGCTCCCGCGGGGTTCTGTATATTGACCCCATTTAAAAAAAAAAAAGGATCCAATTTTAAAGAAGAAGAAAAAAGATCTATACATAAAGCTATTTTTATAAAATGTGCAGTATGAAATAATGGCGGGAGGTTTTCCCACCTTTTAATGCACCTTTTTGATGGCAGGTCACTGGTTCCTATTGGAACCAAAAAAGCACTGATGCCTGAGCCCCATCTCAGAAATTTTGACTTAATTGGTATGGGGTGTAACCTGGGAATAAGATTTTTACAAGCCCCCCCCCCAAGTATGTTTTTAGGATTTTAGTACGTAGTCAAGTCTGAGAACCACTGGCATAGATAATTTAGGTCTGAAACCCAGTTTGGTGATGTTAGTCTGGCACATGACCTGTGAGGATATTTTTGCAATTATCCAGTTGACCACCAGGTGGAGCATTGTCCCCATGACAAGAATTCAGCAAGCGGGAATTTGCAAAACTCACTGGTGGTAGACGAAGTAAGGAGGCATCCAGGAAGCCTTGAGTGATTTGAAGGGACCAGATGGGTGACTAGGTATTTGTCCTGGCTTTTAACCTCACGGTGTATTATGCAGTTAGCACACGTCTTTTTTTTTTTTTTAAGTTCTAGGAGGAAATTCACAACATCTTTTAAGCCTGACTTGCCCTCAAGTCAGAGAGACAGGGCTCTTCAGATCGTTTCTGTCTCTGTGTTACAGAAAGCCTTTCTCCGGGGGAAAGGCCACTGCTCCCTTGTTTGGAGGCAAGGGTAAAGTGGAATGAGGCCCAGTGGAAATGTCTTAATTAAGAGTACATTGTTGACTGTATGGGATACAGCCACAGGGCAATAGTTAGACCCTGTTGATAGATTCAGATGAGTGGTGAGAGTAAGCAGGAGAAAATGGTTACGTTTAAAAAGATTCCAGTCCCCCTAACACCCAGGAGTGTGATCCCCCCCCCCCCCCAGGAAACAAACACCGCCGGGCTTAGTTTCTCTCCCTTTGATCTTGAACTAAACAGCAGCCTCCGCAGTTCTTGGTCCTGCTCTGTTGGTTCATTAAAGTGTCCTGTGCTGAGGCCCTGTCAGCGCTTCTCTCGTAATCGTGACGGGCAACATCATGACACAGAATAAAAATTTTGCAGTAAAACAGGACTCAAAACTAAGTGTCATTGCTGTATCAGTGTTTACACTCTTTGGACACCCCCCCCCCATCAAGATTCATAAATAATATCCTTACAATTTACATGTTTTCTGGAACAAGGAACGCCAGCTCACCGAGGAATGGGATGATGGCTACATCCCAGAGCAGGGAATTCACGGGGAGGGCTTGAGGTTTGCAGGTTCAATGTGGGTTTGATTCCTGATCAAGGCACATGCAGGAAGCAACCAATGAATTATAAGTAAGTGGAGCAACAAATTGATCTCTCTCTCTCTCTCTCTTTTCCTCTCACTCTACAAAAACAAACAAACAAACAGACTTGAGATTTCAGACATAGTGATTCATCCACAAAGCAGTCTGTGAGCTCTGAGGTGCCCAGAACCATCCTACCACAAGTCTGTGCCAAAATTGGTGTTAGTTCGGGGTTCTCCAGAGAAACAGAACCAATGAGAACTCACACACACACACACACACACACACACACACACACTCACCCTCACTCACTGAGTCATGTACCACTTAACGTTCTGGCCCATGAAGGACCTCCTATAGTTCAGTGGTCCCCTCAGATTACAATGGAGCTAAAAGTTCCCATCACCCAGTGACGGTGCAGCCATCCTAACATTATCACATGATGCAGCACTCACGTGGTGTGGCAGTGCTGGTGTGCACAGGCCTGTGGCGCTGACAGTCCTATGAGAGTGCAGCACGCACAATTATATACAGCGTGTAACAGGTTGTGATAACAAGTGACCCTGGCTTATTGTTTACTATACAATACTTTTTATCATTCTTCTAGAGTGAACTCTTTCACGTACAAAAGAATGTGTCCGTGTAAAACAGTAGCCATGTTAGGCCGGCAGCAGCCTCATCCGTGTCTTGTGTACCATGTCTCTATTTTTTTTAATTAATTTTAATTTGTTGTATTTACATGGATTCCTGTGTCCCACCAAATATAACTCCCTCACCCCCACCCCAACGTCCCTTTTTATACCCCTTTTGCCCCCTCCCCGTAACTCCCTTCCCCCCTTCCCTCTGTGGAATTTGCTGTCCTGTTACCTGTTTCTCTGTGGTATGTATATATAATTTCACTAATCCCTTCACCTTCTCTGGTCCCATCCCCTCACCCCCCTTTCCTCTGACTGCTGTCCCTCTGGTCCCTGTGACCCTGCCTCTGCCTCGAGTCCATTCCTCAGTTCACTTTGTTCATTAGATTCCACATAAAAGTGAGATCATATATTTGTCTTTCTCTGCCTGGCTTATTTCACTTACCGTAATAATCTCCAGGTCCATCCATGCTGTCACAAAAGGTAATATTTCTTTCTTTTTCATGGCCCTATAGTGTTCCATCATAGAAACATACCGCAGCTTTTTAATCCACTCGTCCACTGATGGACACTTGGGCTGTTTCCAGATTGTACCGTGTCTCTTGATGGCATCGTTTTCTCTTGTGCTTGGTTTCATCTCGTGTTGTTTTGTGCAGAAACGTCCTGTCCAGGCTTGTAGCCCAGAAGCCATAGGCTAGCCAGTGGTCGGCAAACCCATTAGTCAACAGAGCCAAATAACAACGGCACAACCATTGAAATTTCTTTTGCGAGCCAACTTTTTAAACTTAAACTATATAGGTAGGTACATTCCTTATCGAGATAGCACCCGCACGTGGTGTTTTTTTTAGAAGAGCCACACTCAAGGGGCCAAAGAGCCACATGTGGCTCGCGATCCGCAGTTTGCCCACCAGGGGGCTAGCCCATCCAGCCTGGGTGTGCAGTGGGCTGGACCATCCCAGGGTATGTGTGTGTGAGCGCACTCTGTGACAGTCACACGACAGTCATATCACCGAAGGACACATTTCTCACGCATCCCCCTTATTAAGTGGTGCATGACTGTGTATGACTTTTTATAAGGAATTAGACATTTTAAAAAGTCCCCAGATCTGCAGGCAGCAAGCTGAAGACCTGGGGAAGGATGATGTAAATCAGGGGTCCCCCAAACTATGGCCCGCGGGCTGCAATGCGGCCCCCTGAGGCCATTTATCCAGCCCCCACCGCACTTCCGGAAGGGGCACCTCTTTCATTGGTGGTCAGTGAGAGGACCACTGTATTTGGCAGCCCTCCAATGGTCTGAGGCACAGTGAACTGGCCCCCTGTGTAAAAAGTTTGGAGACCCCTGATAAATACTAGTCCCGGTTCCAGTTAGTAGACAGGAGGAGACTGATGCCTCAACTCGGATAGAGAGCACCTTCTCCTTTCCTGAGCCTCTTTGTCCCATTCAGGACTTTGGCAGACTGGGTGGAAACCTAGTAGGTTTCTCAAAGTATGTTCCAAAGGATTCAAGTTCCCTGGGATGTTTATACAGGCCATTTGGTCTGAAAGGTCTCCAATGTCAAATCAGTTTGGAAAATCATGGGGAAAAGAAACCGACTTCTTTCTGCAGTCCTTCTCAGAGCCTCGGTGTCTCTCCACAAAGACATGATCCTTTGCAGAGCTTTGATTTAACATAAAATCTTGCTTGGCATTTAGCGCCTCTCCAAATACTAGAATACCGCTTTATTAAGTGCTTCAGGGTAGAGTCTGCGTTTAATCTGAAATTGTACCCCAGCCTCCAGCTCCGTGCCTGCCAAGCGGAACAGACCCAATAAATGTTTGAGGCTCTATTAAAGGAAATAATGATGGATGATGAATGAAAGGGTAGCAGAGATATGGCCAAGCCATAAACAAAATTCTAACAAGACTAGCCTGAGATTACAGCCAGGACTTCCTAGCCCATTCCCAGAGGGCCAGAAAACGTGAGATAGACTTTGAGGCTCTTGGGGTGGAGCCTAAGCATTGGGTCAATTTTACTCTTTCTTTTTTTTATTTTTATTTTATTTTTCTGAAGCTGGAAACGGGGAGGCAGTCAGACAGATTCCTGCATGCGCCCAACCGGGATCCACCCGGCACGCCCACCAGGGGGCGATGCTCTGCCCATCCGGGGCGTCGCTCTGTTGCGACCAGAGCCACTCTAGCACCTGGGGCAGAGGCCAAGGAGCCATCCCCAGCGGCCGGGCCATCTTTGCTCCAATGGAGCCTTGGCTGCGGGAGGGGAAGAGAGAGACAGAGAGGAAGGAGGGGGGGGTGGAGAAGCAAATGGGCGCTTCTCCTGTGTGCCCTGGCTGGGAATTGAACCCGGGACTTCTGCACGCCAGGCCGACGCTCTACCACTGAGCCAGCCAGCCAGGGCCAATTTTACTCTTTCTTATGAAGCAGATGCTGCCTATGCCCTGACCCATCTCCTGATCCTCCTGGCCTCCTAATAAGGATGCCACTTCCCCTGGCCCTGTGGAGTTGGGCGTGGCCACGTGACTTGTGTTGGCCAATGAAATGTGGGTAGAGTGATCTAAGTCCACTTCCTAGGGAAAGCCTTCAAGAACTGGTGCCCAACTGCTGTGTTCTTCATTGTGGTCACTGGCAACTGGTCTGCTCTCTCTGTCCAAGAGGACAGCTGACCATGAATAATTATAGAGCAAAAGCAAGACGTAAACCTTTGTTGTTTGAAGCCACTGAAATGGGGGGGTAGTTTACTACAATGGCATGGTCTAGCCCAGTGGTCGGCAAACTGCGGCTCGTGAGCCACATACGGCTCTTTGGTCCCTTGAGTGTGGCGCTTCCACAAAATACCACGTGCGGGCGCTACCTCAATAAGGAATGCACCTACCTATATGGTTTCAGTTTTTTAAATTTGGCTCTCAAAAGAAATTTCAATCGTTGTACTGTTGATATTTGGCTCTGTTGACTAATGAGTTTGCCGACCACTGAAGCCTATTCGAACAGATAAACCTGGGGAAACTGCTCTGGAAGAGACACACTCAGAACCCCCAGGCAGCCCTGGCTGGGTAGCTCAGTGGGTTAGGGCACCATTTCTAATATCCCCAGGTTGTGGGTTCGATCCCCAGTCAGGACACATACAAGAAACAACCAATGAGTGCATGACTAAGTGGAGCAACAAATTGATGTTTCTCTCTCTCTCTTTCTTAACAAAGAAAAGAACTCACAGCCAGAACAGCCCCTACTTGACGGCACCATCTCTTGGGCCTTCGGGCTGGCATGTGAATCCTGGCTCTGCCCCTGCCTCAAGCTCCTTGCACCTCTGTCCCTTCGTCTATAAAGCAGTCCTAATTGCATTTACTGAATTCTGCTTGTGATGATTACATAACTTAATTCATGTAAAGCGCCTGGGAAGTTGCCAGGCACAGAGGAAGTGCTCAATAAATATTAGCATTATTATTAATATTTCTCCTAATGCAAACAACAGTTGGTGTCACAGGTGGCCCAGATAGATCCCCGCTTAGAAAAAAGATTATTCAAAGGAGACCTCCCTGGCATCTGGCCTCCAGGAGTGGCAGTCTTCTACGTCCACGGATGCCAACCCAATGTCCCTAGTGAGTGACATTTTTTTTTACATTTGATAGAGACCAGATACAAATAAAAATGTCATTTATAATAAAATGCTTTTATAATAAAAGCAATGATGCCCAGCTTCCATGCTATGGAGGAGGGCCACTGGAGAGTGTGCATGACCTGCAAAAGGGGAAACTGGGGCCACCCACAAACGCAGGGGTCGTGATGCTAGACTATACTTTTTATATATATATGATATAAAGAAGTAGGAAGACCCTGGCCAGTTGGCTCCATGGTAGAGTGTTGGCCTTGCATATGGAAGTCCCGGATTCGATTTCAGGCCACGGCACACAGGAGAAGCACCCATCTGCTTCTCCACCCCTCCCCCTCTCCTTCCTCTCTCTCTCTCTTTCTCTCTCTCTCTCTCTCTCTCTCTTCTCCTCCCGCAGCCAAGGCTCCATTGGAGCAAAGTTGGCCCGGGCGCTGAGAACGGCTCCATGGCCTCTGCCTCAGGCATTAGAATGGCTCTGGATGCAACAGAGCAATGCCCTAGATGGGCAGAGCATCATGCCCTGGTGGGCATGCCAGGTGGATCCCAGTTGGGCACATGTGGGAGTCTGTCTCTCTGCCTCCCCTCACAAAAAATAAAGAAGTAGAGGAGATTCCAATTTCAAAAGATGAACTCATTTTTTAAAACACTGTTTAGGCCACACAGACCAAAGGAGAAGGTTGGGAATGCTTATGATTTGCAATCCTGTAAATGCAAAATTTCTTCCATTATCAACGTGGCATCGTTTTTCAGGGTCCATCACAGACTCAAAGTTGCCCAGGCTTTGGTCTCGGTCTCAAACCAATGCAAGGAGTGGTGTCCCCTTGAAGTCTTAGGGAGAAGTAAGCTTGTCCAGGCTCCTAGCCCCACTCAACACAGAAGCTGGACAGAATGGGAGGGGACAGTGCAAAGCTGGTCCTGCCTCCCCACCAGCCACACACATCTTATAGGGCTGCCGTTTGGAAGGTGTTGATTTTTGAAGCAGCTTTGTGGCCCCTGTGGCAGCCCCGGAGCAAGGCCGCTGGCCTGGGTCCATGTGGAATCTGCCCCCCTCCACCCCCATCAGTGGTTAGCCACCAGCTGGGATGTATAGCCCCAGATGTGGAGTTCTTCCCCCATCCTCCCCTTCCTCCCACACAGCGGGGGACAGATCAGACTTTAGGAAGTCAGCCTGCCTCACCCTTTGTCTGTTAACCTTGGCCCGGCACAACCGAGATTTCACATCGGCCAGAGTACAGCGGCAGGACCCTTCAAGACCAGTGACTTCTGAGCTGCCACCAGGAAGATCACTGACATCCCGCCCCCCATGATTCAGTCTCTTGTTTGTAACATCGGTGTGTGTTGGGGAAACAGCTGTGTCAGGCTTGCTCGCTGGTTCACCAGCTGCAAGTACTTTGCCTGTTTAGTGTGTGAACACAGGGCAGCGCTGTGTGTGTGTGTGTGTGTGTAGAGTCTATGTAAGGCCACGGGCGCCTGCCCCCTGGGCGATGGCCGATGGCAGGTTGCCTACCCGCCACTGTGAGGGGACATTTTGCTGTTCCTTTGCTTGAGAAGCAGTTTCTCCCTGCCTGTGTGCTCATCTGCCGTTGGGAGACTCTATTCGATGGGAATGGTCCAGCGCTTTCCAGCTCGGCAGTTCCTCTGCCACCTGCCCAAATCCAATGTGGACCTGCCTGGCCTGGGCCACCGACCTGACAGCATCTTCAGGGTCATGGGTCACATGATTCATTAGCGTTTCCAAATGCAGGTGGACTTTTCAGGGAGGGAGATGGTGTCCCTAATTGCCAGCCCCCTGCCCAAGCCCTACTCTATATGATGCTGGACACGACTATCTCTATTTCCTGGTAGCCACTGGAGGGGCGGAATGACTGTGAAAAATGTGACTTAAATACTTCAGCGAGGCATCAGCACGTCACATGGCGGTCACAGCTGTTCACTGCCATTTATCTTTCCATGTGGCTTTCTCCAAACAGAAAAGGCAGATTTTTTTCCCCCTCCCCAAACTGACCCCGATTCCAACTCTAGCCCTCGTCTAATTTCTTAAATGTGGTTAACACACAAAGCCACACAGGAACATGAAAACAAATTGGGTTCTAATCACACGGTGGGGCGGGGGGCATGCCTCTGCCAGGTAATGAGATGCAGGGAGCCTACCATTCTGGAAGCACAGAAAACCTTTCTAGAGGAGGAAGTTGTTGTTTTTCAGAGTCATCCTCATTAATAATAGAAGACACCTGCTGCCACTTTAAAGGATGAAGCTTTGTAACATGTCTGTAACAAGCACAGAACACATTAATTTATTGCAGGTGGATTCATAGCAGCAACAGAGGGCGCTCACGGTCACATCTCGTCCCAGCCAGCAGGAGCAAGTCCACCGGTTCTTTCTTCTGGGGGCACTTTGAACACGGTAAGTCCTTACGGAAGATCTCGGTGCCACCATGGAGGGAGGAGCTGGCCATTCTTACATCTCTCCCAGGCACCTTTCTGAGCAGAAGACATTGGCTTCAAGCACAAGATGAGGGGCTGGTTATTTCTAAACTCTTCTGTTCCACTCGGGATATCAAACCACTAATTATGCCAGTACTTTTTCTGTGGATTCTTCCATCCTTGTGGGTTCATTCTAGTCTATTGGTCGGTGTTTGCACCCTGCCAAAGGCAAAGGGCTGTGTGCCAGGTATGAGGGGACACAGTGGAAACAGTTCAGCAATCTGTATCTCCCTCCCCGAGTCGACAGTTTGGCTGGCTCTGCAAGGAGCATGGGCAGCGGTAACTTCCAGCGTCCGTGATCAGGGGAGGCTTTGTGGGGAAAGTGGGGTTTGAGCACAGGCTCGACAGAGGGTACATGCACAGGCAGTCCCGGGGTATAAACGAGATGGGTGCTATAGGTTTGAAAATGTTTAAGTATTTATATGCACAGAAAGGTAAAAATAAATACGATATTAACGACAAACAACTAAGTGGCATTGAATAGGTCAAAGTACCTGTTCCAACTTACATACAAATTCAACGGAGGGACAAACCCACAGACCCTATCTCGTTCATAACCTGAAGACTGCCTGTATATGATATATAATGATGTTCATATATTATATAAAAAATATGTATATCACACAGAGAAATGTTACTTCCTTTATGCTATCTCTCTTTTCTTTATAAGCCAAATAGATTTTTATTGGCAAGTAATATACATTCATCTCCAGAAAGGGTTCGGCAATATAGAAAACATGCCTGTGACCTTTGGCACCTGACCACCCCAGGGTGACCGCGGCTAGCAATGCCATGGGCGGCCTTCTGCACAGCTGTGGGACCCTGTCACACATGCTGTTCTGTAACCAGTTGTTTTCTCTCGACAATATGTCACGGGCATCTTCCGATGCCAATCATTCTAGTCTGTATGACCACTGCAGTGGCTGGAGAGTGTCTTATTCTACGGACGTACTCTAAATTAATCAACCCCCCACTGCTCAACATTTAGTGTCGTGGTCAAGGGCACAGACTGGAGTCCTGGAGTCCAGGCATAAATCCTGCTTCTGCCACTCAAACCGCTTGGGTCATCTCGAGTGGAAACCTAATGGCTGAGTGTGGGTTGCTCCTCTGCGAGACAGGGTATTAATAACACCCACTGCATAGGGGTGTCATGAGCAGATATTTGTAAAGCATTTATAACCCTTTCTAGCACATAGTAGATGCTCAGCTAAGGCTACCTGTTGCTGCTGTCGTGGGCAGGGCTGTGACGGCCATCTGAACACATACTCCCCATTACCTACTTAGGATAACCCTTAGAAGTAGAATGAAATAGCCACCGGTAAATGTATCGAAAATCCTCATAAATGTCACTCAGTTACCCTCCACTAGTGGGCAGGAGGGTCTGTGGTTGGCAGGAGGCAGTGAGAGGGGACAGCCACTGCCACCTGGCTGGGACAGGCACTGGAGACCTTCACAAGCCATCCACAAACCAGCCACCAAGGTCTTCTGACATGCCCAACCTCCTGGGTGGCATTCTGGAATACAGTGGGTGGCAAATTAACAGCAAGTCAGGTCAGACTCTCTCTAACTCTGATTTCTAGAAGGAAAACTCGAGTTAAGGCCATACTCGAAAATATAGGTCACATCTCGGTTTCTGTGGTTACCAAACACTATTAACCAGCAGTGACTCCTTCCCTCAGGGCGATGCCAGGGTTCAGAGGCCTGGCAGCTTCACCTGGCGGTTCTCCAGCTGTGCCCCCCATCCCGTGGGCCTAGGGGGTCTGCCGGGAGCGGGTGCATGGAGCGGGGGGCCTTTGCACTAACCCCTATTTGAGGGGTGAGGGGCTCAGTGGCACTGGCGATGGGGCTCGGAGACCCCAGAGCCCACAGCTGCAAGGGAGCGCCCCTTCAGGGCTCGGGCAGTGCCCGCCCGGAGGAGGGAGGAGGCCGGCCACTGCGGAAACAATGTGGTCGGTTGTTTTGCCGATTGTCAGCCCCGTTCCCGGATCCTCCTTTCCACGCCCCTTGGCCTAACCGCCACAGGACCGGAAAGCAGAGGGAAGAGCCCCCTTATTTGGTGTTGGAAAGAAGGGGTAAAGGTTATCCTCAGATGCCTGCGGCATTGGGTCATCGGCCCGCAGGGGTTGGCCCGCACGCGGCGCAGTGCCGGCTCCTGCCGCTGGGTGGCGGCGCCCGGCAGCGCCCAGCGGAGATGCCCCGAGTGGTAAACAAGCCCGCCGGTCTAGTACCTTCGTCTCGGGTCCTTTGTGTGCGCACTGGCGCGGGGAGGTAAGGGGGTGGCTGGCCGGGGAGAGGCAGGGGGCCGGCCGAGGAAGGCAGAGGAGCAGAAAAAGAAGAAAACAAAGGCTTTTTAATAAGACAGGCAGGCTTACACGATCCTGGCAGAATCGGCTCCGCTTGAAGGGCGTGACTTGTCCGTGTCGGTTTCATGTGAACCATTTGCAGGTGCGCGGAGGAGGAGGGCGTCTGTTTCACACCCAGTTGGGATGCAGTTCCCTCCAGGTACTTGAGCGAGATCCCATGTGAGGATGGTTCCAGCTCACGGGGCTTCCTTTTTTTCCCTTCATCTCCCTGTGCCAGCCTCTCAGGTGAGCTGGTGTGGTGGGAACAAGCCACCTGCCTTTTTGTGACCCGAACAGGTTGGAAGCAGAAGTTCCCGCGCCACTAATCACGTGCAGGCCGGCCTTGCTCACCCTGATCACAGGTCTTTACACTATGGCAGCAAGACAGGAACTCTCTGCTCCATTTTACACGGAGCTCCAAAAGGTTAAGATCCCAGGGACAGCTCACGGCAAAGCCGAGGCTTGTCCCACAAGGAAGTCATTCCCTCGCCAGGAACTCCTCGAAATAAAACTCCTATCGTGTGTCTCATTCTCTAAAGATCTGCAAAAAAGACAGAACAATGTTTTGATTATAATTTCTAGAGCAGAACCGAGCAAATGCCACTCAGGAGGGGTGGGGAGGCTGGTGGGTGAGCCTGCTTCCCCCAGCAGACAGAGAACCAACCTGAAAACAGGTCTCACTAAATGTCTGGCATGCGCAAAGGAAAGGAGGGGGTTTAGCACGGGCTTGAAGTGCCTGCGAGGGGGGCTCTTGTACTTCCCACAAAGTCTCTGGGGGCAGCAGCATCTGGTGTGGTACTTGTTGCAACTCACTGGGCTCCAGAGAGGGGCCTGCCAGGAGGGAGGCTGTTGCTAACTTTTGTATTTTATGTTAGGCAGGTTGCAGACGGCCCTTTTGTTTGGCTGAGTGTCCCACATGCCTCCCTGATCCTTCCCACTGTTAAATTTGCCTCCTTGGGCGGGGCTGGGGGGACCAATGCTTTTCACTCAGATGACCTGTTTCAAGTTTCTTCACCTGGAAAGAAATTAATTTTCCAAGCCACCCAACCATAGTCCACTTTGCAGAGAGCTACTGGAGTGACAGTTGCACGCTTCCCCTTCCATGCACCAGTGCCAGTTTTTCTTCTGGAAAAAAAAAAAAAGTTTGTGTGAACAAAGTGACATCCAAGAAATGTGGTGGGTTCTTTTTTTTTCTCTTTATCCTGAAAAAAAAAAAAAGGCTGCTTCTACCAGTTTTGGGGGGATTCCAGACTTCCAGGAATGTACTGAGCTGGCTACATATCTAGGGTGTGTCTGTGGAAAATGACAGCAGGACCATCTTGTAGATTGTTCCTTTCCGCCATTGTTTGATTGGTTTCCAGCGTCGGGAATGCCCGGACAGCTCAGAACCAAGGTCCTTGACCCAGAAGCCAGAGACAGTCCTTAGCAGGATCAGGAATGTGGCAGCCAGCCCTGGCTCCTACCTTGTCCCTTCCCAGATGGGCTGCACACCGGAGGGGTGTCCTCTAAGCCCTCCCTCTCTGCTGCACCCTTTAGCTCTCTCTGCCATCCAAGTCCCCACATCTTGATTTGGTTCCATTCTGTTGCCTGGAGTCTGCTCTCTGATTATGCCTTGAGGCAGGTATGGACTAAGGAATGCCACAGAACACAACCATCCTCTTCCGAACGGCCCTGTTTGGAGGGACAGGGGCAGCTAGCCACACAGCGTAGACTGGGGAACTACGCAGCCTGGGTCACACTCCTTAACCTCTGTGCTCTGGCTTCTGTGAGGATGTAATGACTTCTTCATATGGGAAGGGCTTACACACAGTGTGTGGCCCATGGGGAGCACAGTAGGGCTGACCTGGAGCTGTTGGGAGGATTAAATGAATAATGCCTTTAAAACCCTTAGCCTGAGGACTGGCTCCCAAAAACAGGTCTCACTAAGTGTCTGGCCCGTGAAAAACGAGGCAGCTACCTCTTTTTGAGTGGCAGCTATCTGCTCCAAACTAAGGCTCTTTCCGTAGGTACTTGAATCCTTTGGGAAAATTTCCCTAGGGTATAGATAAGATGATTGCTTGGACATGGAATTCTGAATCCAAGAGGTTAAGTAAATTACCCAAAGTCACACAGCTAGTACGTGTCAGGGCCAGGAACAGCCTGACTCCAAAGTGTGTGCCCTTTTGATTCTGGAAAACGGGAGAAAAAAATGAAATGATCAACAGTCCTATGTGGTGAGCTGATGGGTCTCTGGGGCTGGCGTGTTGGAACGGACTCCTCAGTGTGAATACTAGCTGAATTCCCAACACCTCATGGGGCCTTTTTAAGCCCAGGCTACAGGTAGCTCCATGGAGTGCTCAGGACTCTTTTTGTGTTTTGCAAAAGACAGAGAACCAACCCAAACTGATTATGGAAAGGTCCAGCTTCAGACATGGCTTGATCCAGGCGTTAAACACAATTATATGTATTTGGCCTGATCTATATCTCAGCTCTAGTTTCTTCCATGTTGCCTTTATTCTCACACCGGCTTTCTTACTGGCTTTTTTTTGGCCATCACTGGTCAGACCTGAGAAAAATTGGGTCCTTAAAAGGAAAATCATGGTTCTTTTTATTAAAAGAGGCCAAGGGTGCTGGGCAGGCAAGAACAGCAGAGGTTCACCCCCTGCCTTCCACTCCCATCCGGGGAGCTCCATCAGTCAGAAAGGATGGCAGAGAGAAAGCTTTCATGTGAGTATTTCTGCCACAGAGTACACCCAGAAGTCAAGCCGGCAGAGGAGGAGTAACTAGAGCTGTTTCTTTTTTTTTTTTAAGATTTTATTTATTCAATTTTCAGAGAGGAGAGAGAGAGAGAGAGAGAGAGAGAGAGAGAGAGAGAGAAAGGGGAGGAGCAGGAAGCATCAACTCCCATATGTGCCTTGACCAGGCATGCCCAGGGTATCGAACAGGCGACCTCAGCGTCCCAGGTCGACACTTTATCCCACTGCGCCACCACAGGTCAGGCTAGAGCTGTTTCTGGTGACCAAGGGGACCCAGGAGGGCCTAGGATCCCTCTGTTTCAAGTCAGGCTAGCTGGTTCTTTTTTTTTTTTAATTTTTTAAATTTTTTGACAGAGAGAGAGTCAGAGAGAGGGAAAGACAGACAGGAAGGGAGAGAGATGAGAAGCATCAATTCTTCGTTGCGGCATCTTAGTTGTTCACTGATTGCTTTCTCATATGTGCTTTGACTGGGGGAGGGGCTACAGCAAAATGAGTGACCCCTTGCTCAAGCCAGTGACTATGGGCTTCAAGCCAGCGACCTTTGGGTTCAAGGTAACGACCATGGGGTCACATCTATGATCCTATGCTCAAGCCAGTGACCCCGTGCTCAAGCCGGATGAGCCCATGCTCAAGCCAGCGACCTCAGGGTTTTGAACCTGGGTCCTCTATGTCCCAATCCAAAGCTCTATCCACTGCACCACCGCCTGGTCAGGCCAGACTAGCCGATTCTAAGTGACTCCGTAAAACCTTGATGTCTCAAGGGTTGTATCTAAAGATCTTTAGAAATCTTTCACGTCCTACCATTGCAAAATGCTCTAACAATAGACTACATAATAAAATACTATAGAAATAGAAGTGCAGATATATGTAAACGGGGGTATATATGTGCACATCTACTATTATAATAAAGAGATGTGTGAATTAATGTAAAAATGCAATCAAGTCTTACCGAATTTACTGAGGTAAAGATCACTGTAGACATTTAACGAGAGTCAGCACACACACACACTATAAATAAAATGCTACAGGCCCATACTGAGGGTGTGTGCTGGGCTGTTGACCGGATTTGGTGACAAGCTGCATGATGATTTGTTCCTTGTATCAACCTGATGCCATTTGAAACAATGCCTGAGAAAACTGGCCAATTGTTAGATACCATGGACGCTTGGTCACTTCTTAAGGAGTCAAGCTTGAGAATGCTCACTGGACAAATTCTGGGGTGCTGTTTTCCTGCCATTTTATGTGCCCTGAGCCAAAGGCAAGGCCGCGTTCAGGACCAAGGGTGCTGCTAGGCACCCAAGGATGGACTTGGAAAGTGAGCAAAAAAATTTAAATGAAATGTGAAGATCCCATACCTCTGTGATGGGAATCATTTATTCTTGACACTGAATTGGAAGCTCTTATAGTTTTATATTATTTTAATTGTGATGAAATGCACAAAAACATAAAATTTACCACCTTAACCATTTTTTTTTTTTTGCATTGACTTGGGAGAAAGAGAAAGAGAAAGAAGGAGTAGCATTAACTTGTTGTTCCACTTAGTTGTGCATTCATCGGTTACTTCACATATGTGCCCTGACCAGGGATTGAACCGGCGACCTTGGCATGCCAGGGTGGTGCTTTATTCACCAAGTTACCCAGCCAGGGTCCACCTTAACCACTGTTTAGTGTACAGTTCAGTGGTGTTAAATACATTCACATTGTTTTGCAGCCAAACTCCAGGAATTTTTCATCATGCAAAAGTGAAACTTCATGCTTATTTAAAAACAGCGCATTTTTACATTTTTAATAATTGGGCATAAAAGCCAATTAGGTATGTCATTTGGAAAATAAACAGTTTATTTCAGAATTTAAAAACATACCTAGAGGAGTTTATTGCGACCATGCCTATTAATATGTTCTGTCTGGTAACAAAATACAAATCACATGATGGAAACATTTAAAAACATCTGTTTCAGAATCATCTCTCTGGAGCATGTTTCTTTCAAAGAAGCAGTTAATTTTTAATTCATTGTTCCAAGCAGGGCCTTTGCTTGAAGGTGCAGATGAAATCCTTTCCTTTCTTCAAGTCTACCCGCTATATATCTACCTCATTGAAAGCCACTTGTCATCCCAGGAAAAGGTAAAAAATCTGGAGTATTTTTCTTTTTGTCAAAAAAAGACCAACACCTGTTTCGTAAGGTCACCACCTGGCATTGTAACGTTGCATAAAGATCTGTGTGTATTTTAAACTTCTTGTGTTCATAAAATTAACCACACTGACGACACCTTGTATCACTTGGTGTAATTTTGCCTTTTAATTCTTTCATTCATGGCTTTGTCTGTGAATGACGCAGTGGATGGCCTGCATTTGTGGTCTTGCTCTGAAACCCGACCTTGGAATTGTTATAAAAAAAAAGTTGCAAAGTTGCAATCAACACAACCACCCCTGCTGTGGTTACATCTACACCATCTCCCCACAAAACATCACCTTTAATTACCATCATTGTCTACTGTGGAGAATGTCTTCTGTGCTACACCTTTCTTTTAATAGATTGCAAACAACCAAATGCTTTATGTTTTCATCATTGAAACAAAATTCGGCAAAAACCATAAACTGCTACATGAAAAGAAAGACAACTTTCATCCAACCACAGAGCAAATGTCCCAGATTGCATATGTTTTCTAATATTTTTATTTTCAAAACTTCAGCAATATATTCTGCCTTTCCGCAGTGTTTCCTGACAAATGAATGAATTCTAGTTTGTCTTTATTTTTTTTCTGTGTAGTAGTTCTGCTATATTTATATGACGAGAAGAATAAATACTCATAAACGGTATGTGAGTTTTGGTTTTTTTGCACCAAAATCCTTAGACGAGGCTTCTAAACATTTATCAGTAAGTACACTTAATGAGATATTTTAAAGTTTGATTGAGTATTCCATTAAAGGTTGCTGGAAATACATTAGAAAAGTTTGCCGATGTTCGTTTTAAATTCACTGAGACATACACGTCTTAGGTATAGAGCACAGTGAATTTTTACCTGTGTAGCCACCCATATAACAGTAACCGAGGTCAAGATACAAAACAGTTCCCTGCAAAGCTCAACTGCTCCCCTTCCAGTCAAAAACCTACAACAGGCCCTGGCTGGTTGGCTCAGTGGTAGAGCATCGGCCTGGCGTGCAGGAGTCCCGGGTTCAATTCCTGGCCAGGGCACACAGGAGAAGCACCCATCTGCTTCTCCACCCCTCCCCCTCTCCTTCCTCTCTGTCTCTCTTTTCCCCTCCTGCAGCCAAGGCTCCATTGGAGCAAAGTTGGCCCAGGCGCTGAGGATGGCTCTGTGGCCTCTGCCTCAGGCGCTGGAATGGCTCTGGTTGCAACAGAGCGATGCCCCAGATGGGCAGAGCATCGCCCCCTGGTGGGCATGCCGGGTGGATCCTGGTCGGGCACACACGGGAGTCTGTCTGACTGCCTCCTCGTTTCCAACTTCAGAAAAATACAAAAAAAAAAAACAAAAAACCTCAAAACAAAAAAAACCCTACAACAGTAAGCACAATGCTGACATCTACCACATTCTGACTTAGTGTTGCATGTTCTCAAACCCTGTATAAATGGGATCATACATCTTCTGTGTCTACCTTCTGTGGCTCAGTGTTTTTGATATAAATACAGGCTGTTGCGTTTTATCAAGACTTCATTCTTTGTCATTTCTAGGCAGTGTTATTGCAATGTGCAGATACAGAAATAAAACCACAATTGGTTTATCCAACTCCTACCGACTGGTAGACTTTTGGACTGTTTCCAGTTTGGGGAAATTATAAAGTTGTTGTAAAATTACTCGTACAAGTTTCATACAGTAGGTGTATGTTTAATTTTATTAGAAACCACTAAAGAGCTTTCCTCTGTTCATTCTTCCAGAAATGGATGACATTAGTTGCTCTAATCCCTGGTAACACTTGAGCTTGGTCTTGTAAATTTTAACCACTCTGGTTGCTGTCTACTGATATCAGATTGTGGTTTTAATTTGCATTCCCCTTGGTGAATAGTAATGGCACATAAATTTATTAATCATTTGGATATCCTCTTCTGTGAAAGAACTTCTTTGTGAAGTTCACATATTTTGGCGATTAAAAAATTGGCTGTCTTTTTCTTATTGACTTGTAGGAGTTCTTTATATATTACAGATCTGAGTTCTTTGTTAGAATGTATTGCAAATATTTTCTCCCACTCTGTGCTTTGCCTCTCCACTTTCTTAATGGTATATTTCTTAAATGCATTAAAAAAATTTTTTCTATTACAGTTGACATTAATGATGTCTTTTGTTGGGGCAGTTTTACATTTGGATGAAATCCGATGTATCAATTATTTTATTTCATGGATAGTGTTTTGTACTATTTAAGAAATCTATCCTATTTCTAGGTCATGAGGATGCTTTATAGTTTTATACTTGTCAAGTTTAGCTTTTACATTTAGGTCTAGGACCCCTCTCACAGTAAGAAGGTCCTTCCTTCCTCCCTCCCTCCCTCCCTCCCTTCCTTCCTTCCTTTGAGTTTTTTTTTTTTTTTTTTTTTTGTATTTTTCTGAAGCTGGAAACGGGGAGAGACAGTCAGACAGACTCCCGCATGCGCCCGACCGGGATCCACCCAGCACGCCCACCAGGGGTGATGCTCTGCCCACCAGGGGGCGATGCTCTGCCCCTCCGGGGCGTCGCTCTGCGGCGACCAGAGCCACTCTAGCGCCTGGGGCAGAGGCCAAGGAGCCATCCCCAGCGCCTGGGCCATCTTTGCTCCAATGGAGCCTTGGCTGCGGGAGGGGAAGAGAGAGACAGAGAGGAAGGAGGGGGGGGTGGAGAAGCAAATGGGTGCTTCTCCTATGTGCCCTGGCCGGGAATTGAACCCGGGTCCCCCGCACACCAGGCTGACGCTCTACCGCTGAGCCAACCGGCCAGGGCTCTTCCTTTCTTTTTAATGGAATCTTTTTTTAAATATATATAGAGAGAGTCAGAGTGAGGAATAGACAGAGACAGACAGACAGACAGGAACAGAGAGATGAGAAGCATCAATCATTAGTTTTTTGTTGTGCACTGCGACACCTTAGTTGTTCATTGATTGCTTTCTCATATATGCCTTGACCGTGGGCCTTCAGCAGACCGAGTAACCCCTTGCTTGAACCAGTGACCTTGGGTCCAAGCCGGTGAGCTTTGCTCAAACCAGATGAGCCCGCGCTCAAGCTGGTGACCTTGGGGTCTCGAACCTGGGTCCTCTGCATCCCAGTCCGACGCTCTATCCACTGCGCCACCACTTGGTCAGGCTCTTTCTTTCTTTTTAAAATTGATTTGAGAGAGACATCAATTTGTTGTCCACTCATTTATGCATTCATTGGTTGATTTTTGTATGTATCCTGACAGGGGATTGAACTCACAACCTTGGCATATTGGGACGACACTCTAACCAACTGAGCTACCCAGCCAGGGCTATTCAGTACTTTTTCAAGATAATAAATTAGTTCTCTATCATCTTCTAAGGGTGACCAATTATTATTATCATTGTTATTATTATAGCCTCGATATTATGAACACATGAGTTTAAACATTACCTTTAGTGCAGCTCAAATTGTCCCAGGAGAGCCCCTTCAGGCTGGTCCCCGAGTCCTTCGCACATCACCCTGGGACCCTTCGACAGCTTCCTTACTAGCTGATATGACAAGGTGTTCCAGGTTTGCTTGGTATGTTTCCTGCTCTAGACTCGGATTCAGTCAACTCAGTAAGAGGTCCTGGTCCCTCATAGTGAGAGACTGCACATCAAGACCAGTGCTGGGAATACTTGCCTCTCTGGGGTTCTCAGCCTTTTCTTTCCAGTGGGGCTAAACACACACATATAAAGGCATGCACACATGTACACACACACGTGCATTCGCTTTCCCAATTCTGATGTACATCAGTCTTTTTGTGCCTTGTATACATATATATTTAAAGATAAAATATCTATGAGTCAATATTGATACCTCTGATCTAATTCAAACTATCAAGATTTTACTTAACTTCTGTATTACACCGGTAACTCTTTTCTTTGATTCTTTTTTAAATTTTTTTTTTCCATTGATTTCACAGAGAGGGGAAGAGGGAGAGAGAGAAGCATCAACTTGTTTCACTTAGTTGTTCCATTTAGTTGTGCGCTCATTGCTTCTAGAAGTGCCCTGACTGAGGGGTGGGGTCAAACCTGCGACCTCGGCGTGCTGGGTTGACGCTTTACCCATTGAACCACCTGGCCAGGGCCTGTCACTCAATTTATACCACAAATCCTGGCTTTCACATATACAAGGAACATAATGCGAATTTCCTATAATCAGTCATTTTTACACTTACAACAGACTTGAAATGAAAAGGTGAATTAAAAAAACTAAAATCCTCATGGACTGCTGATACGGCTCAACCTGTCCAGATGCAATGTCCACTTCTATGAAGTGAATGGAGTGATTTGTTTGGTGCTCTTTAAGGTTCTAGCCCCCAAACAGGGGTATGTTCCATGTGATAGGATTCTGTCTTGTCCCTGCGAGGTTTTCTGTAATGCCTTAAATTTGTGGGAACTGAGAAGTCAGAGCAGCTCTGCTAGGGTAGGTTAATTTCCTGGAAATTTTATATGGTCAGCCCAATACCGTCACTGGGGCTGAAAAAGAAATTTGCTACCAGGACACGTGTCACTTAAACATTCCGTCTCAAGTTTAATATAAGGGGAAAGAACTTCGTGTGGTGTCTTAGATTCTATTCAACTATCATTGCCTCATTTATTTAAAAATTCTGAAATCATTTGGCATAAAAGCAGGTCTGTACATTTTCATTAATACCCCCCCACACACACACACACACAAAGACAGTCTTTGCTTAGATTTCTTGTTCTTGAAGTTCTTTGTGCCCTTCGGTGCTGAAGTCTAGACATCGGTTTGTGGGGAGCTGTGCTCTCTCAAGGCAAAAGCAGGTGACCATTCTGCTTTCTCCCTTCTCTTCACATCCTCTGTGATTTCTTTTTTTTTATTTTTTATTTTTCTGTATTTTTCTGAAGCCGGAAACGGGGAGAGACAGACAGACTCCCGCATGTGCCCGACCGGGATCCACCCAGCACGCCCACCAGGGGGCGATGCTCTGCCCCTCCGGGGCATTGCTCTTTCGTGACCAGAGCCACTCTAGCGCCTGGGGCAGAGGCCAAGGAGCCATCGCCAGCGCCCGGGCCATCTTTGCTCCAATGGAGCCTCGGCTGTGGGAGGGGAAGAGAGAGACAGAGAGGAAGGAGAGGGGGAGGGGTGGAGAAGCAGATGGGCGCTTCTCCTGTGTGCCCTGGCCAGGAATCGAACCCGGGACTTCTGCACACCAGGCCGACGCTCTACCACTGAGCCAACCGGCCAGGGCCACATCCTCTGTGATTTTGTTTGCACAACTTTAGCTTCCACTCAGAACCCAGGACGAAACTCTGTTGTTTTAAGGCAGGCAGAAAAAAACTGGAACATTTGACTATCACTGGTCTTGGGAGCAGCTGGGGGAAGGAGTGTCCTCAGGGAACAGGCTTTGTGGGGGTGCTGGTTGATCCCCGCGTCCTGGCCGCGGACACAGGTCCCTCCTTAGAGAAAGCCGGCATCCGGAGCCCCGTCCTGCTCCCAGACTCATGGTTGGTGGCCTCTGAGCGCCCCTCCATCACTCCAGGAAGGATGGTCTTCCCTTGGGTTCATCCCTAAACTTCAGTCATTTTTTCTTCTCTCTCCCCACCACATTTGGGGAGCTCCCCCCTCCTTTTTTTTTTCATACCTCCGTGGGTAGACTGGTGGGTTTCCAGGATTCCTGAGAGAGGTGCCAGCCGCCATCTGTTCAGCTGCTTTTCCACTCGGGAGCATGAGAAGTGAAGTTGACATCGGTGTGAGATGGCGGCGCGAGTCAGGCAAGGAGAGGGCTGTTCACATTCTTTCCAGGATCGGGTTTCGACAGCAGCGAAATACCAAGAAATACCGAGGCGGGGCCTGACCGCTCCGCGCCCAGGGGCTGCTTTGGGGAAGTCCAACTGCCCCGGGAACCCGGGAAATAACAAGAACCAGAGCTTTGTGTCTGCTGGGATAGACGACGGGGAATTAATCGTAGGCTTTAAAGCTGTCCTGCCCTCTCCCGTCCCTCCACCGCCTCCCCCAGGACCACTTGGCCTGGAAGAAGGACATGGGGTGGCTTGCTCCTCTCTCTGTCCCTGTGGCACCATCCCCCCCGACTCCTGCACCATGGTGGGTCACCTCAGTGAGCAGGAGGATGTATATAGCCTGACAGACACAGACCAGATGCTGCCTGTGCCCTGTGCAGGTCCTTGGGAGCAGGCATCAACAGGGGCAATATCGCCCCCCACTGGTGGAAAATGGGTATGTGTGTGTGTGTGTGTGATACAAGAATATAGATATAAGAATATGTAGGTCTGTATTCTGACATACACTTATAGGTTTATATGTTCTTATATATACTTAAATATAGAGAATTTATATTCTAAATAGATATTACATATATAACTAACAATATATTTATATATGAAAAATACGTAGAAATGAAATCACACACGCATTCATTCTATTGGTCTGTCCTCTGAAGAATCTTGATTCACAGAAGGAAAAAGTCTTGCACATTTTAATGATTTGTGACCCCCCACCACCCAAAGAAATACAGTATATCTGTGGCATTGAAATTTCATGGGGGCAGAGGCAGTTAGAGAACATTGCTTTCAACAGCTCCTGAGGGGTGGCAATGATTCTTTCCAAAAAGGCTGTGGCAACACTGCTCCAGACCTACTTTTGTGGGTGCCCAGGTGCCTGCTCATGTCGGCGACGTACGTTTCTGTGTCTGAGGGCGGTCAGGGACCTCTGTGTCCCGGTCCCTCAGCCCTGGGTACACGAGCGACTCTAAGTCACGTGTTGCCCACACAGGTAACGTCCCGCTGTCCTCCGTGGATGTCCCCTGTTCTCTGCTTCCTGCTTTCCCATCTCCCTTCCACACTCCTGCTGTCCTCAAATCCGGTCTTGGGGTCTGCTTCCAGGGGAGCCCACACTGAGACTCTCTCTCTCTCTCTCTCTCTCTCTCTCTCTGTGTGTGTAATGATTTATAACTTCATTAATTAAATAAGTACAAGAGGGTCCCTGCCTGAGAGAGGATGTCATACTGAGATGGAAGTGAGCCCAATTCTGCGGACCTGAGATTCATTTGCAATGTTTTTTGAAAGTGTGGACTCTGGACCTTGACTGTCTGGCCTTCACCCACTTTCTAGCTGTGTGATGGTGGGCGAGTGACTTATCCTCTGTGTGCCTCAGTTTCCTCATCTGAACAATGGGGACAATACCAGGACCTCCTCACGGGGTTATTATGCATACTCATAGAGTTAGTCCGTGAAACTCTCCGGGCGGTGCCTGGGCCAGGGTCAGCCGCCATCTCTGTGGTGGTGGTGGTGGTGCTAAGCACGTGGTTGTTACAGGCAGACTGTGCAGGTTCCCGTCTCACCGTGAGGGCAGGAAAGGGGAACAGCGGTGGACTCAGACTTGGACTTTTGGAATGAGAAGTCACTTTATGTCTAACAGGGCCAAGGCATTGGGCTGTCTGGTTTAATACATGCTTACTGTAGTCACAGTCCCATTACTTGGTGTCTACCCAGAACGACCCCACACCTCTACCGTTGGCATTCAGAGATCCCTAGCCCCAGAAAAACCCACCTGCTTCACAACCCACAGGGCCACAGACTCCCAACACAGAATTATAAAACAGGTAGGCACTGGCCTAATATAATGAACCCTGTTGGGCAATAGGTCCCTCTGGCATGAGGCAAAGACTCCGTATTTCTTTGCTGTCCACTTGTAGCAACTACAAACGTGGGTGATGGTGTTCACCCTAACAGGGAAAGCACCCATGGGTCGGCAAGAACAAGTTAGACTCTTCTCTCCCATGTTTGAGCTTCCAAAGCGAGGTTTTTCACTCTCCTGCCATTCCGATTGTGATGTGATTTATGTGTGAGTCAGAGATCCCATGAGTTGATAAAATGTTTAATACCTCTATAAAAACCGATGTGGTAATGTCTCTTTGTACCCAAGCATTCCCACTCTGCATAGACTGCTTGTGAAGGGATGAAAGGCCGACCCACAGAACCTTCTCCTCTCCCTGTTCATCGGGAACCCACCTCCTAATCAAACACCCCCGTTTCCTGGGCACAACCTCTCCTTCTGTGTCTTCCTGACCATTATCTGGGGATATGTGACTTTTTCTTGAGCCACCTGGCCGTCACCTCCCTGGCCTCATGGAGGCTTTCTCTGAAATAACAACTCTTTGGAACAGAACAGGCTCAGCAGAACTTTTTTTTCTTTTTCTTTTTTTTATTCAGTGAGAAGAGGGGAGGCAGAGACAGACTCCCACATGCACCCTGACCGGGATTCACCCGGCATGCCCACTAGGGGGCGATGCTCTGCCCATCATGGCATGTTGCTCCATTGCTCAGCAACTGAGCTCTTTTCAACATCTGAGGTGAGGGGATGGAGCCATCCTCAGCACCCAGGGCCAACTCGCCCCAATGGAGCCATGGCTGCAGGAGGGGGAGAGAGAGAGAGAGAGAAGCGAGAGGGGGAAGGGTGGGGAAGCAGATGGGAGCTTCTCCTGTGAGCCCTGACTGGGAAACAAACCTGGGACATCCACACACCAGGCTTACCCTTTACCACGGAGTCAACTGGCCAGGGCCAGCAGAACTTTTTCTATACAGGGCCCAATTGCACATATTTTAGGTTCGATAGGCTGTGCAATCTCTGTTGTTAACTGCTCAACTCGACAGCCCCATACTATGCATGAACAAATGAAAGTCCCAATAAAACTTTATTTATAAAAACTGACAGGGGCCAGATTTTGGCCCCTGGGCTGTTGTTGGTGGATCCGTGCTACGGGACCACACAAACAACATCAGTCACCCACCGTTCCCACTCTATGGGGTATGTGTAAGCCGCAGTGCTTTTCAGAACTGCTTTTTAAACGCCATACTGTGCACAAAGGAATTTCTATATTTCTAAAGCTGCTTTGAGACACAGCCAGAGTTGTACTGCAGCCTTCTCTGTAGTCACTGTACTTTGTCAACTGAAAGCAATAATTAGAAACCCTCATATTCATGCATTCATTTCAGAAAATACCACATACCGGCCAACAAGGTTCCACCCGTGGGTACATTTATCAATGCCTCCTGCTTCACTTTCTTTCCCCCCTCTATGCACACATTATAATTTTGTTTGCCGCAAAAGGCACAGGAACAAGACTTTTCTCTATGACAGACACACAATTGGAAAGAAAAGGAGAAGATAGGCCCTCCTAACGTAGGCCGAGGACACGGGGCTGGGGGGAGGCCTAAGGCCAGACAGAGCGTATATTGCAGGGGTCTCCAAACTTTTTACACAGGGGGCCAGTTCACTGTCCCTCAGACCGTTGGAGGGCCGGACTATAAAAAAACTATGAACAAATCCCTATGCACACTACACATATCTTATTTTAAAGTAAAAAAACAAAATGGGAACGAATACAATATTTAAAATAGAGAACAAGTAAATTTAAATCAACAAACTGACCAGTATTTCAATGGGAACTATGCTCCTCTCACTGACCACCAATGAAAGAGGTGCCCCTTCCGGGTGTGCGGCGGGGGGCCGGATAAATGACCTCAGGGGGCCGCATGCGGCCCGCGGGCCGTAGTTTGGGGACCCTTGATATATTGGGTTATGTCCCCTGCTCTCCTGCGCTCGGCCGTACACAAATTACTTGTCATCGTGGTGACACACAGAAGACCTAATTAACATCACCCTTCTGATCCCCGTAAGCAAGTTTATTTACACCCGAGCACGCCTAAAGGAGGAAGTCACAGAGGAGAGTTCATGGTAGGTAGTCCTGCCTCTTGCATTCAGGCGAGCTCGGACAAGGTCTGCACACCTCGGTCAGACAAGCTGCTATTCAGCTACGGGGTTAATGAGAGAGTGGGGTGTGAGCCTGTGAACAGAGACCAACAGCCCTCGTGACCAGGGCCGGTCACATTTTTATCTAATGACATGTGTCATTGAGTTTTCTTGTGTGTGTGTGTGTGTGTGTGTGTTTTCCCCTAACCCCTTGTTCGCTGGCTCTCCTGGTGTGTGAAAAAAAAAAAAAAAAAAGACATATCCAGTCTCCTTGGTGAGGTTTGATGGCTGCTCACTACTGGAGAAATCACTTTTTTTGACTTTTAATTAGATATCAAGTCATTCTCTGAGATGACAGCTCTCAGGAGCTTAGGCCCCTGGGTTCTCATCTGAGATTGCGAGAAGGAACGTGGGACATTGTTCCACGCTGGGGTCCAGCAGTGTTTCCTCTCTCGGAAAGTGGAATGCAAAATAAATAAATAAATAAATGGGTGGGGGTGGAGACAAGATGAGCCAGCAAGTCGCCCTTCCTGTGACAGCAATAATTGACTGGACGCCGCTAGGGGTCAGCTCGCTCCGAGCGTTCCACGCGGTATCATGTACCGAGTCCTCACACCAGTACGGCGGGGCTGCAACCACTACTATCCCCGTATCACAGACGAGAAAACGGTGCAAAGGAGTGCAGTTCTCTGAGCAAGTTACACACCTCCTTAAGGGGCAGGGCTGGGATTCTAACTGAGACTTAGTTTCCAGAGTAGGGGAAGGATCGTGAAGACCCACCAGCATCAGGACAGACAGAGCTCTGCGAGGCCAGACACCTTCCCACACCTCCCCAAATAACTCCATTTATAGAGAGTGTGCGTTCTCTGGGTCTAGTCCTCGTAAGACCGGAATATGCCCCATCTGGCACATGAAGGGACTGAGTGTCGGGGGAATGACGCCACTTGGAAAAGCCCACTTCTCTAGCTGCTTGGCAGAGGGAGGGTTCAGACTCAGGTCTGATCTGTAGAGGTTGACAGGACACCCATAGCCCTTCCTGGATTCTACGGTGGCCGCTTCCAGGGACATTTCTAGAGCTGCGAGCATTTATTGCTTGCCACTTGTGGGCCAGGCAAGTTTTCTCAAGAGTTGAGGTCTAATTGTCATAGCCATCCAGAAGATTGGAAGTGGTCACCGGTGGTCTCTGTGACTTCAGGTGCCAACCAGGGGTTGTAACACCACTGAAGAGTTCAGTTCAAACTGCTGGCACCAAGATCCTTCCCATGCTTCCAGAAGCTGAAGCAAAGGTGAGGTTTAAGGCGTGGGCCAGAGCTATACCATGGCTCTTATGACCACTAGAGAGACCACCTTTCCACCCTGTGGTCCGGTGAAGACTTCCAAGGCTGGTTCATTTTGTTTTCTGACCCACATGTGCCGAGTGGAGTTCTAAGAAGTTGAAGAGATCTAAGTATTTGAGTTGTCTACTGGGAAGATCAGAAGCCGAGAGGCCGCTGTAACAGATACTCCGTGTAAGTCATCTTGCTAATTGAGTCATCCGTCAGGTTAGTGTGGATTTTTGCACGTCAGGGGTGCCCAACCCTTCCAGGCAGAAGGGCTGGTTCCCCGAAGTCACCTGGGCTGGGGACAGCAAAGGGCATCCGTGGAGTCAGGGGCATGTTGGAGGCTCTGAGGGTCAGAGCTGGCAAAACTGAAACTGCTGGAAGCCTCAAAGATCATGATCAGATATGCCCTGGAGAGACCAAGGCAACGATCATGCTCTCTGGAGTTTAGCAGGACGTCCAATGAACAGATCCGAGTTAGAGAAGGTATGGAAATGACAGCGAGTGCACACGTTGTGGTTTGTTTCTTCTGTCAAAGTTCTGATATGGGCTAGTCTGTGTTCGTCTGGCCCATCTGCTCCACGGCGGTCCCAGGATTGAGGATAGAGATCACTTTAGGTAAAAAGTCACTGCTTGCCGCAGGGACAAGCAAGCCCCCAGGTATTAGGGTCTTAACACAGTAGAAGCTCAGCAGGTGGATCTTCCCAGCTGGGTCCAGCCTCTGGCAGGCGGAGGTGGGTTAAGGTCGGTTGAGGCCTTGGGCACAGAAGAAAATATTGGGCCCCTTGTCATTATAAAAAAGTGTAAAGTTGGGGTTTGTGGGGCCCTTCAGAAGTCGGGGCCCAGGATGCATGCCCGGTGTGCCTGCCGTTAAAACCCGCCTCTGCTTGCAGGCCCTATGAACTATTTGTTAAATAAACCTATTGAGGAAATGTGTTCAGGGAACTGGGGACACAGATTCTTTCCATCTTGTGGTTCCCCCATTCCCTAAAGCCTCTGGACCCCCCCCCCCCCCGCATGTGACCGGATAATGGAGGGAGTGAGGATGCTAATGGGTCACTTCTAGAATTTCATTCAAATTCCATGGGCTGGCTCTGAGCCAAGTGCTGCTCCAACCACCCAGGACCTCAGCTGGCTCCATCTCCCACACCCCACTCACCCCCAACCCGCCCATGCCCATGTGCTCTCCTCTGCTGCTCCATACAGTCACCTCCCCCCAAACTCCTAGCCCCTGCTGTCAACACACCTGACTTTGATCACAGCACTCAGCGACCACCTGCTGGTGTTAAGACTCCTTCTCCGAGTGTTTTAGAGGAGGCCAAAACCTCTCACCTCCCCTTGGGCTATATTTGTGCAACAAGACGAGATGGAGTTGAGTGTATCTTCTGGATGATCTGATTAGCGCTGACAGTCACACTGAATAATGAGGCAGATCATTTTTTCTTGGACGCAAGAACGGGGTGGGTATTTTCTCCCAGAAGCAGTGTGGGGCGGCTCCCCAGCCCCGCCCCTCTCTGGAATGTATGGATGTGGAATTTCGGCATATGCACCATCCTTTCAACTCTGAACTTCCGAGGCACCTGGGCTGTCAGTGCAAGAGGCCTCCATCGTCATTTCCAAAGTGATCTCCAGTAGCGGATAAGTGAATTTCACGAGGGAGAAACTTAGGAGGCACCGTGAAAAGACGCCACACAACTAGTCTGGCCGTATCCGAAAAGGCAGCCCCGTTACCGGAAAGATTGTAGGCCACCCGGACAGAGGCGACTCCCCAGCTTCCAAGGGCTGCCGGGAATTCAAATGTTCGCTTGCCTAAACACCCCAACGATGATCACATCTACCTACATGTTTTGATTTGGGGTTCAAAAAATTATGGCCATCATAGAACCGGAGCTCATGAAGGACCCTCCTGGTTCCCAGCAGGCACAGTGGAAGGTGGGGTCCGAAGGGGTTCTGACGAAGATCCAAGCAAGGGTCACATCCTGACGGAGCCACCGGGCCTGAGGAGGGCAGCAATCCCCAAGGCCACCTGGAGACAGTACGGTCAAGAGTCCCCTCCCCAAGCTAGGACAGTGCCACCTGGTTAAAATGAACACAAGAGGCAGCCTTGACATGGCAGAGAAGTCCTGGATGGATAACCCCAGAGAGAGCATCCCGAAGGCAGTCGCTGGTCCCTAACTGTCCCGCTCCCTGCACCGCTGAGTCCCCGTGTGGGAGTGAGTGTCCCAGACCTTGGGCACTCTCTGTCAGCAGTGGCCTGCTGGCAGCGTGGAGCACAGAGCCAGAAGCTGACCATGGACCAAGGACCTTCTGAGCTTCCTGCCTGGCCTGGCCTGGCTTCGCTTCAGGGAGTGAGGGAGGGAAGCTTCCTCCCTGGGCTGATACCTGCACCTCTGTGGGGTGGGGCTCCCCGGCCTGGCTCCCAGGCCCCCAGAGCCCTGCAGATCCTAGGTTATGACAGCGTGGGGTCCTCGGTGCCTGGGTGTTCAGGCATCCCTCCCAGGAGGGGACAAGAGAGAGCGTGCTCCCCTTGGCCCCGGCCACGGTAGGAAAGCGGGACCCCGGCCCCATTGAAGAGGAGCGGTAAAGACCAAGGGGCAAGGCGGAGCCGGTCCACATGGTAGCCAAGTTGTTGTGTTTTTCTTTAAACTTTCAGATGAGTAATTCAGTGGCTACGCCAAGGTTGAAATATTTTCCTGTTTTCAGGAAGATGTGAGAAGAGAAATGAATTTTAATGTTTTGGTGTACTTAATCAGAGGCTTCTAGCATAGTGGGATTCCCGTGCCCAAAGGAGATGTCAGCTGTTTTAGCCTCTAGCCTGCCAAAGGTGACAGCCACCCCGCTCAGCCCTCTCCCATTGCCCGGGCGGGAAGAGCCACCTGGGAGCGCGCCACTGGTAGGCACCTGGGAGCGCGCCACTGGTAGGCACCTGGGAGCGCCCCACTGGTAGGCACCTGGGAGCGCCCCACTGGTAGGCACGGGAAGCCACGTGAATCTCAGGAAACGAAAATGATGAGTGATGATCGTGAGGTCTTCGCTGCCTTAGACCAACAAGCTGCCATCGGTGACAGCAAAGTCCCTGTCCCGGGTCCCTGGGGCTTGTGCACCCCCACCCTGTCAGACCACTCCCAGGAGGGACAGAAGCATCCCAGGGTCCTGAAAACAAAGTTTAAGGGGAGGCAGAGGAGGTGGCTGGTCAATCTCTATGGCGAAAGCAGAGCCGTTGGCTGGAGCTGACGTCACAGATGGCGGAGAATATGCCAGCACGTGAACTAATTTATAGCTATAGGCTGAGGACTTGTTTGTATTTGTTTTAATTTTTAAAATTGATTTTAGAAAGGAAAGGAAAGGGGAGGGGACAGAGAGAAAGAAAAACATCAATTTGTTGTTCTACTTATTTGTGCATTCACTGGTTGTATGTGCCCTGACTGGGGATCGAACTCACAATCTTGGCGAATTGGGATGATGCTCTAACCAACTGAGCTACCAGCCAGGGACAGCTCACAGCTCAGGACACGTTTTTGGCAGATGTTTTTGAGCTAAGTTGGCAACTAACGTACCACGTGGACTCTTTGAATGGGATACTGATGGGCTTCTCTCTCATTCAAGAAAATGCCTGCCTAAAATGAGTTGTCATCTAGATATCAATCAAAGAATGATTTGGTGAGCTCTGAGCATTGTGTTATTTGGGGGGGGGGGGGTGGAGAGGTAAGGGAAACGGACCCAGCCTGCAGGGGCGGGGCTTACGAAAGCATGCTTGTCTGGGCAATGCTAGGCATGGCCTACCAAAGAAAACCCAAAGGCAGTCTGAACTCAAGCGCTCCTTTTCTGGGCTCTTGGTGGCCCCCACCCTTGGGGGTTTGCCTTGTCTAGAGACCTAAGCCGATGTCTACAAAGAGAACAGGAGAGGGGCTGTTGAAAGAACACAGTTAAAGAAGATTTCCTGTTGCCACAGAAATCTCATCATAATTCTCTTTTCACATGTTTTCCCATTGGAGGATTTCCAGTCACGTTCTAATTGTATGTCATTGTCACCCTGGTAAGAAAACGGGGGTGGGGTGTGGGGTATGGGGGAGAGGAGGACATCTCTGTCCTGCTCTGACTGGTGATTTAGAGCAGGCATTGAGATTCACAATCCCACCTTCCTAGGGGAATCTTTGCTCTGCTCTCCTGTTTCCAGAATTGTCTTACTGATTGTGACATTGAAATTTATTCTTTTTTAATTGTGGTGAAGAACAAATCAAGAAAATAAATTGTAACCACAGTGGTACCATACAGTAGCTCCCTACAGTGTACCTTTTTCAGATAGTTTGGTTTAATTAACATTCACTTATTAGTTACTGAAGAAGTTATCTGCATAAAATTATATTATACGAGACTGTAACCAAAAGATCAAACCTTAATCTTAAGGAGCCATCACAACTCATGAATAGTTGGGTTTGGTCCATCCCCCCTTGTTTGCACAGTAATATCTATTTTTTTCTTCCTTTTTACTGGCAAGGTGGTATAAACAAATATTCTATAGGAGAAGACTTTCGGTGTTTGCATTATTTTTCTGGCCATGTTTTGTTGTGCATTTCATTTCTGCAATTGTTGCTGAAAATAATTTAGTCACATAGAGGAGGAAATTATTTTCTTTCTTTTTTTTTTTTTTGTATTTTTTTTTTTTTCTGAAGCTGGAAACGGGGAGAGACAGTCAGACAGACTCCCGCATGGCATGCGCCCGACCGGGATCCAGCCAGCACACCCACCAGGGGCGACGCTCTGCCCACCAGGGGCGATGCTCTGCCCCTCTGGGGTGTCGTTCTGCCGCGACCAGAGCCACTCCAGCGCCTGGGGCAGAGGCCAAGGAGCCATCCTCAGCGCCCGGGCCATCTTTGCTCCAATGGATCCTCGCTGCGGGAGGGGAAGAGAGAGACAGAGAGGAAGGAGGGGGGGCGGGGTGGAGAAGCAAATGGGTTCTTCTCCTATGTGCCCTGGCCGGGAATCGAACCCGGGTCCCCCGCACGCTAGGCTGACGCTCCACTGCTGAGCCAACCGGCCAGAGCCATATTTTCTAGTACTCCATCCTCTATTTCAGGGGTCCCAAAACTACGGCTCGCGGGCCACATGCGGCCCCCTGAGGCCTTTTATCCGGCCCTCGCAGCACTTCCGGAAGGGGCACCTCTTTCATTGGTGGTCAGTGAGAGGAGCATAGTTCCCATTGAAATACTGGTCAGTTTGTTGATTTAAATTTACTTGTTCTTTATTTAAATATTGTATTTGTTCCCGTTTTGTTTTTTACTTTAAAATAAGATATGTGCAGTGTGCATAGGGATTTGTTCATAGTTTTTTTTTATAATTGGGCCCTCCAACAGTCTGAGGGACAGTGAACTGGCCCCCTGTGTAAAAAGTTTGGGGACCCCTGCTCTATTTGATTGAATTAAATAGTAATATCCATGAAGGATCTATCTGTGAGCTACGTATACCCTTGAATATATTCCTAAATATTTTGATGAGATGTTATACATGTAATAGAAACATATTTTTGAGGACTATTCAAATGCATTTAAAATATGCAGGAAAAATACTCTCCAATGCAAGGTTTTGGTAAATTGCTAAATTTGGTGAATTAGCTGTTTAGTGTTGTAGCCACTCAGTGAGATGTCTTCACCCATGTGGGATGGGTTGTGTCGTCCCTGCATTTATATCTGCAGGAAAGCTGAGATGTGGAGAAGGAGAAATAGTTGGTCTCAGTCACAGCACCCGTAGAGGAGCCAAGATCTTAACCAGCATCTCCGAAGTGTCAAACCCTCTTTCTCAGCCATTATTCTAATACAAATATTTCTTCCTCAGTACATATACTATTACAACTACAGTTGCCTATGAAATGCCACCCAAAGGTACCTTCACCAGAAAGGCTGTCCAGGTGAAGGTGGATAGCCAGGTGGAGGTACAGGACTCCAGTCCACACACCTGTTTGTCCAACTCAAACTTCTGCCCTCTTACCAAGGAGGAGAGATCATAAGCAAGCTCTACCTCAGAGGCCGAGGACCCTCTTCCACAGTGGGTCACTGGGTTCATCTCCAGGGATAGACCCTGGACCACACTATATCATTTCTGCCTCAGGGCCTTTGCACCTACTGTTCTTTGGTCTGTCCCCCAATGCCCGGCTTTTGAAATAACTCTCGTTACCTCTTCAAAGAAACCCTCACTGACTATCAAATCTAAAGATACTCCTCCCAGTCACTAACCAATCAATAATCATTGCCTTGTTTCATTTATTTATTTATTTATTTATTTATTTATTTATATTTTTCTGAAGTTGGAAACGGGAAGGCAATCAGACAGACTCCCGCATGTGCCCGACCAGGATCCACCTGGCATGACCACCAGGGGGCGATGCTCTGCCCATCCGGGGCGTCACTCTGTCACAATCAGAGCTGTTCTAGCGCCTGAGGCAGAGGCCACAGAGCCATCCTCAGCGCCCGGGCCAACTTTGCTCCAGTGGAGCCTTGGCTGCGGGAGGGGAAGAGAGAAACAGAGAGGAAGGAGAGGGGGAGGGATGGAGAAGCAGATGGGTGCTTCTCCTATGTGCCCTGGCCAGGAATCGAACCCGGACTCCTACACGCCAGGCCAACGCTCTACCACTGAGCCAACCGGCCAGGGCCTTGTTTCATTTATTATATAGCATATAGCACAGCTTTTCTATCTGTCTGTCTATCATCTGTCTGTCTATCTATCTATATGTCTATTACTTTGTCAGATTAATGTCTGGCATATAGTAGGCTCTTAAAAGTACTCAGTAAATCACTGCAAGGGTGGCCATATGAAAGGATTAGTAATCATGTGCTAAGAAGGACTATGAGGTCTTACCCATGCTCAGAGGGACCATGTGCCATGAGAATTGCCATGCCTGCCATACACAAGTGGGGCAGCACACCTGTACCTGTATGTCTGGGCCCTGCGCTGCCACATTATCCAAAATAGAGGATGGCCCGGGGCTCCCCCAACCAGTACCCATCAACACACTAGCATGGGCTCACTCAGTGACGGGGTTCCTCAGCGCTCCCCCTGGCGACAGAGAGCTAGGCCATCAGCGCTGCCCACCGGAGCCCCCGAGGTGTTCGAGCGAGTGGAGCACAGAGTCCGAGACCCCTGACCTCAGAGTCAGGAGGGTGAGACGTTGGTTTAATCATGAGTCTCACCTTCGGGCGGGAACTAGGTATGTGACAAGTGAGCAAAGCTTACTCGGTAGGGATCAGAGTTCAGAACCCCCAATTCCACCTGCTTCCCACAGCCTGAGTCAGAAAGGAATTCGGGAGAAGGCAGCCGGGGAAGGAAACCAGCCCCTGCTGGGGAAAACTGTGGGCTTCCCTCCTTCCCTCCCCAGTTATTAACCGAGACTGACACTGCAGTCTTCAAAAAATCTCCTTCCTTCAGTGGGGATACGGAATCATTATCTCAGCGTGCAATCAGCGCAGCGATCTTCTCCAGAGCAATTTGTGGCAGGGATACGCATTTTAAAAAGCAGATTGAATTGTCAAGAGGAGCCTCTTGAACCTGGTCCAAATGTATTTACAACTCACTCAACTACCTGGTAAGAGCCTGGATGCCTCTCTCTCAGGTGGAATACTCTTGCATGAGGCTTTGCTGACTTGAGTCAAACAGTCACTCTGGGATGGTCCCCAAAGTAAATCTTCTATCTTCAGGCAAGGGTGTATTATCAAGGCCCTGCAGGCGAGGGAAGCCAGGTGTCCACTCACCTGTACTCTGCTCCTCCTTTCAAAGGCCGACACCCAGAACAGTTTGGTTTGGTTTTCCGGAGGAAATGGCTTATGGGGTTCCCTGTTGCCAGACAAAGCAACACATTGGCTTTCTTTTTTTCTTTGAACTGTTGAGAAAAAGCCTAATCTGCTTTCTTCTTTTCCTTCCTCACAAATGTGCTGTGTGGAGCTGGAGTGTGCTTGCAATGTGAGGTCAAGGTCAGGGTCCTACCAGGCTTGTCATATTCCCACTGGATTGGCTCTAGAATTTAGACTTTTTTCTTTTTTTTTTTTTGCTTAACAGAAGTTTATTGTCTCACAGGTCTGGATGGAATGTAGTAGGATTTTGATACATCTTTGGGCATTCAGGAAAAGTCAAAGGCCAGGCATGACTCTGCATTGTCCTGGACACTGGACTGTGTCCTGGGGTGGGGGCTCCATTCAGCAGCCAAAGCACCTGTGCTGTCTCTGCTTTTCTCCCCCTCCAACCCCTGGGATAGCTTTCAAGTACAGTCTGCTATTCTGGAGGACTGCATGGAAGAGGCAAATGTCCCTGGGCCACACTTCAGACTGGAGAAGCTGTGCAGGGTGCCTGCCGTGACAATGACGTACTTGGCCCTGAGAGGGGTGGACTCGGGGACTAAACACAACTCACAAGTCCGAGCAGGGCTTGTGTGCCCTGCCCTGTGGCCAGCCAGGCGCTCAGTGAGCCGTTGTCCTGACTCTGCGCCCAGCCCTGGGGCCTAGAAGAATCTTTCTCTGGGAAAGAGTCTTTCCTGTAGGTTTGGACTCGGCACAAACTCAGGTTCCAACAAAACACCGAGGCGGTGAGCAGCCTTTCCTTCCCTCCGCCGCCGTCCATGCTGCCATTGTCCCTGCACGGAGCTGTCGCTCGTATCAAATGTCACTCAAGGATGATTAATAGTGGATGCTGATGAGAAGCCCTCGGCCTTACTGTAAATGAGCCCCTGCAGACTGAGACCAAGTCACCTGACGGGTCATGTGGCCGGGAGCGGCTCCCCCACCCCCTGCTCCGTGACTCAGTAGATCACACGGTCCTCTGGGAAGGGCAGGTGTTGTATAAACACCGGGAGTTCACACCGCGCCACCAGGAGCCGCGTGAACACTGCAACTCTGGCTGCCTCCGGGTCACTGTGGGGGAGCCCAGTGGGGTCTGCGAGGCACCTGATGTTCCAGAACGCAACAGTGGGACCAGGGCCGTTTCTCAAGCCCGGGAAGGACACCCTCCAGCTTTGATCTATCCTATTTCAGGGAAAGCGAGTCCTCCCCCCTCCGCAAGCCCACAGGGGCGGGGCAGGGCGGGGCAGGGCCGGGCCTATGGAGGAGGGAGACCTGGAGACGTCTAGTATATAAACTTGTAATTGGCCTTGCGAGGTTTCCAGCCAGGTGGCTTGTGAGGCCCGGCAGCTTCCTGGGCCCCCTCCCGGGCCCCCTCCCTCCCTCTCCCCCCTCTGTCCACTCCTGCCCAAGCCCGCCGCCCCACCCACCTGCGTCTCCCTTTTCTTTCCAGCGCTCCCCTCCTAACGGAGGGCACTCAGCGAGGCACTAATATTTGAAAATGATATTTTAAATGAAAATATGCCCAGCCTGCTAGACCTGGCCTCAAACCAGCATTTAGGGACAGCCTCACCAACTCTCGTGGGAAACAGTGATTCCAGAACAGCCTCGCACTTTTTCCGGGGCACCTCAGAAAACCCTGAGGCTTTTAAAACTCAGTGTGGGGAGCCCCACCCCCAGTTGTGCCCAGCGGGTCGGAGGAGGCCCCAGGAATTTGCATTTCTCCCCAGTGTCCTCCGATTAAGAGAGGTCTGCCAAACAAATTATTAGTGTGAGCAAGACATCAGCAGGTCAGCCTCCCCTCCGCAGTTCTCTGCTGTGTTGGAAGCACCCGTTTACAGACAATAAGCATGTTTATTAGAAATCAGAACATCCACCCCCTGTGCATGCTGAAACAACTCTTCATGAGCACCTTGATGCAGCAACCAAGGTTGGCTCATTTCAGAAATTGGGAAATCGAGCATTTTATAGCAGGAGGTGACTTCAGGGAACTGGGCAGGCCCAAACCTCATCTAACAGGTGAGACATGAAGGTCAGCAAGGTGGATGGGTGTGTGTGGTGACCTGAGAAGGCCAGCTTCCCTGTCAGCAGGTGCAACTACCTGGATAGATGGGAAACCCAGTGCCACCCCTGGTTAGCTGTGAAATCTTCATTTGTTCCTCAGTTTTCTAATCTGTGAAATGGGACCAAAGTCTGTTTGGCTACAGTATTGCAAACATTATACTGTATATAACATATAGAAACCACATGATTCAGGTCTGGCTTGCAGAGGGGTCATATTATTGCTATTATTTATTCATGGTCAAGTCTATTATGCTCCTTAGCAGGTAAGCTAATGATAATGAGCAGGTAAGAACTCACACTCAGGACCCCTGACTTCCAATCCAGGCCAAAATTATTTTTTTTCGCTGCCCTAGTGTGTAAAGAATGTTTCTCTCTTTCTCTCTCTCTCTCTCTTTTCTTTTTGTATTTTTCTGAAGTGAGAAGTGGGGAGGCAGAAAAACAGACTCCCACATGCGCCTGACCCTGATCCACCCGCATGCCACCAGGGGGTGATGTCTATCTGGGGTGCTGCTCCATTGCAACCAGAGCCATTCTAGCACCTGAGGCAGAGACCATGGAGCTGTCCTCAGTGCCCCAACTTTGCTCCAATGGAGCCTTGGCTGTGGGGGGGGGGCGCGAGGGAGGGTAGATAGAGAAGAAGTAGAGGGGGAAGGGTGGAGAAGCAGATGGGCGCTTCTCCTATGTTCCCTGGCCGGGAATCGAACCCAGGACTTCCATGCGCCGGGAGAACACTCTACCACTGAGCCAACTGGTCAGAGCCTGTTTCTCTTTTTTTTTTTTAATTTATTTATTTTAGAGAGATTGAGAGAGAGAAACATCAATTTGTTCCACTCACTTATGCATTCATTGGTTGATTCTTGTATGTGCCCTGACAAGGGGTTGAACCCAAAACTTTGGCACAGTGGGACAATGTTCTAACATGCTGAGCTATACGATCAGGGTGTACTGTTTCTTCAAAAAATATACATCTGTGATGCTTATAAGTCAAGCTTCACTGATTCTGAAGCAGGTTCTCCTTAGGAGTCCACATAGGTGAAGTATGTGGACTTTCTTAGTTTTTATAAGCCTGCCTGGAGTCATCGTCGCCGCCCAAGAATTCAGGAGCATTCAAGATGGCATGTTAGAGCTTTTGTGAAGTGCACTGAGTCACCCAGTCTCTCCTGCTTTTTAAAACTGACGTTTTCACTTGTTGGGGGCCAGGGGAAAGTGTTAGGTAGATCACTCCTGCAGTTGCCCTGGGAGCCCTGCCTTGCTGCCCCAGAGCAAACTCCCTCAAACTAATGAATCCTTGAAGGTTCGGTCTGGAGCTTAATATTGGCGCCCTCTCAGCCACCGAGTGGGTGATATTAGTGCTTTCCCAGTATTTTCAGCACGCAGGGATGGCTGCTAGTCACACCCTTGCATCTGCCTAGCTTTTCTTTTTTTTTTTGTATTTTTCCGAAGTTGGAAACGGGGAGGCAGTCAGACAGACACCCGCATGCGCCCGACTGGGATCCTCCCAGCATGCCCACCAGGGGGCGATGATCTGCCCATCTGGGGCGTCGCTCTGTTGCGACCAGAGCCACTCTAGCGCCTGAGGCAGAGGCCACAGAACCATCCTCAGCGCCCGGGCAAACTTCGCTCCAATGGAGCCTTGGCTGCGAGAGGGGAAGGGAGAGACAGAAAGGAGAGGGGGAGGGGTGGAGAAGCAGATGGGTGCTTTTCCTGTGTGCCCTGGCCGGGAATCGAACCCGGGACTCCCGCACGCCAGGCTGATGCTCCACCACTGAGCAAACCGGCCAGGGCCCACTGTGTAGCTTTTCAAGAGAGCCCCGCTGCTGGGAAAGTCCCAGAAGTGAAGGGGACAGGATGAGGGAGAGGGAGGGAAAGCAGGCAAATAATCAGGGTGGGTAAACTGGGAGTACAGAACCCAGCATGTCACAGAGCGTGCCAGCCATCCTGGGCACCTGAGGATGTGGCATTTACATTCTCACTTGAAATGCGAAGCTAACTTGCTAATAGCCTCCCTGAGGTTCGGAGCCCTGCTGCCAATGCCTTCCTCCATTCTGTCCCCTCATCGAAGTTTAGGCTCAGCCTCTGCTCACGTGCCAGGCGTCCACTCATGCTCTCGATGTCGGTGCTGAAATTCTGTAAGGAACAAAACCTTCTTTCCCACGTAGTAACTCACTATCAATAGGCCCTTCCAAATGAGATCACTGTTACTGTAACCACCATACTGACCTCTGAGGCTTTTAAATTGTAGCAACACCCAGAACACTTGAGAACTGGTTTATTTTGATTCTGAGACTTTGTGTCTTTTTTTCCCCATATTGTTTCTTTTTTTTTTTTTTTTTTTTTTTTTTTTCCCTCTCTCCAACCTGGCTGGTTCAGCCTTGTTTTATTTCATCACTTCTCTTTCATCCCTCTGTCTCCTATCTGAGATGCACTTGGCCTGGAATCTCCACTTTGGTTCCCCTAGTTTGTTGGATTATGAAACCACAGACCTCGTTTTCAAACCCAGTCAGGCATTCTGAGATTTGTATGCCTAGCGTGTCTTCAGGTAGGTGGCATCTGTAACTAGATGGGAATCTATTTTGAGTTGGCATGCTAGTCTGAATACTTATTCCGAGCTCGCTCAGGCCACTGTCACAGAGCAGTCACTCATTTTCTCCCTTCATCTTGATACTTTCCTCAGTGACTCTTTCTGGCCGTCCTTGGGTACCTGGATAGAAAGATTTTGATTCATCTACCCTTTTACAAACTCAAGAGCATGGCTCATGTTCCTTAATATTGCCAGTGAAGTTTTTGATTGTTTTTGTGACAATTATTATATAGGTAATCTACCCAGACCTGCCATTGACAGATAAGTCAGGAGAGGTGGAGTTGGTGTAAAACGAAATTAATTGCTCCCTTGGCTCCTGTTCAAAGTCGCAGCATGATTGCCTCTCCTTGGGTTAATCACTTGGGTGTTAAACACATTTTCTTATCTGAAAAAAACAGACCAGGCTGTGCCTGGCCTGGTGCTCCTTTGGGGAATTTGGCAATGTTGGCAAGATGTGGACAGATTTGATCTGTGATGCAAACCAGCGTCAGGGGCTCTGGAGGCCAGAGAAGGGTCACCTGAGCTGCCATTGGGAGACCAGGAGGGCTTCCCAGAGTAGGTGGCAACTCAGGACGGTAAGTTGAGATGGTGCTTGAAAGTACTCTTCTATGTAAGTTAATAAGGTGACCAACTTTTTTACAATGAAAAGGAGGACAAAAATAAATTGAAGAAAAACAATATCGTAAATAAAGGAAACACTTTATTCATTGCAACTGTAATACACTATGATAAATGCATAATAAAAACATTTGTAATATTTTATATTGTAATTATGCTTATATGCCTATTAATTTTTAATAATAATTGTAAGAAAAAAGTACTCATTTAGCATCAAATACGTCACATCACAAGCAATGGATCGACTGCATCAATCGAAGATGGACATTTACAGATTCGTCTTCCAATATCAAAAAGGAGGGCACTTTTCGAGGGAGGACACAACTTACAAAAGGAAGGACTGTCCTCCCTAAAGGAGGACGATTGGGATTGGTCATCTTGAAGTTAAGGTCTTGTCTGTCTGTAAATACCAAGCTCCAAAATGAATGAAGTTAAGCTTCTCCCTGTGTCACATACACGAAGTCCAGAGGTGATAATACGGAGGCTCTATAGGCGTCATCAACCTAAGGTCCTTCTATCTGTGACACTGCCATGCTTGCTTGACCTTTTGGCCCAAGATGGCTGCAAGAGCTCCCATCACGATGACTACATCCCAGGCACCATACAGGTGGAAGGAAAAGAAGGATGGCCTTCTCCTTGAGGAGGCCTCTTGATATGTCCTGTTTGCCCCAGATCAAAGTTGATCACTTTGTTCCACGTAGCTGCAAGGGAAGCCGGCCGCCGAGAGCCTTGACTGTATGGCAAGATGCCTGGGTTAAGTTGGGGTTGTTAGTGAGGAGGAAGGGGAGGATTGGGAAGCAACCAGCTGGCTCTGTCAGAGTGCTGCTTGTGGGGAGAGAGAGAGAGAGCCCTGTGTGCGAAGGAGGGAGAGAAAGCTTATCTTGTTTCAGGGAACAGATAAAGATAAGTAGGTCAATTTGACTTAGAGTTTGGTTTGCCAAGAGATAAGGCTGGAGAAATAAACAGATGTGAGGTCATGGGGGGTCTTGTAAGCTCTACCCTGCTGAGTGAGGAGCTGAAGTTTTAATCTGAGGACCGCGGGGAGCGATTGAAGGAGTTTCATCCTTGTGGGTTGAGGGGATAACGCACTGAGATGACTTCATTAGGAGGTGAGAATATCCTTTCAGGGAAAATGATGACAGCCCGAGCCAGGCAATGGCTTTAGGGAGGAGAGGAAGTAAACAGATTCAAGAGATATTGGAGAGGTAGAACTGGTCAGAGCTTGGTGGTGTAAGAGAAGTGGCCAAAGATGGCAGATATCCAGGCCCCCGGAGGGTCTGACACCATCTGCGGAGGTCAAAGGGAAGGGTGGGGTGTGTGTGGGGGGGGGTGGGAGGTGAGATCGGTTTGGGCACATTGCCCCAAACGTTCTCTCTGCACACATAATTTGGGTTGATCCATCTTTCTTTTTTTAAAAGCAGCTTTGTTGAGATGTAATTGACCTACCATAAAATCCACCCATTCTAAGTGTACGACTGGATGTACATTTTAGCAAATGGATAGAGTTATGTCACCATGTTTGGGTTTTGGAAAACTCCCACTGCTTCAGAAAGCCCCATGCACCTCACCCATGTTCATGTATAGTCAAATCCCTCCCACCCCAGCTCCAGGGGACCACTGATTTGCTTTCCGGTCAGATTCACTTTTTAAAACGTAGTTCAAAAATTAAGTCCATAAATCAAATGCAACTTCATTAGAATGAGTGCAGTGACGTCCTGGTGGGGAAGCAAGGGTCCAGGGTTGGTCATGATCCCCAGGACACCCACCGAGGGGTGCAGACTGCACATTTATCTGCACCCCCTGCCCCATCCCACAAGGGTGGAATTCCCTCCTCACCTCCCAGTCTCCTCAAGAGTAAGTTACTATTGTATTAAGAGTTGGGAATCAGGACTAGGGGATAGGCTTTTTTCTTTTCTTTTCTTTTCTTTTTGACAGAGACAGAGAGAGAGATGGGGCAGACAGACAGGAAGGTAGAGAAATGAGAAGCATCAATTCTTCATTGCGGCACCTTAGTTGTTCATTGATTGCTTTCTCATATGTGCCTTGACCCAGGGGCTACAGCAGAACAAGTGACCCCTTGCTCAAGCTGGTGACCTTGGGCTCAAGCCAGCAACCTCGGGCTGAAGCCAGCGACCTTGGGCTCAAGCCAGTGACCTTGGACTTCAAGCCAGCGACCCCATGCTCAAGCTGGTGAGCCCATGCTGAAGCTGGATGAGCCCATGCTCAAACCGGCAACCTTGAGATTTTGAACCTTGGGTCCTCTGCACCCCAGACCAGTGCTCTATGCACTATGCCACCACCTGTTCAGGCTTTAATGACTAGCTTCATGTCTGTTTCCAGCGAGACGTTTTGACAATTATCTAGATCAGTGGTGGTCAACCTGGTCCCTACCGCCCACTAGTGGGCGTTCCAGCTTTCACGGTGGGCGGCAGCGGAGCAACCAAAGTATAAATAAAAAGGTAGATTTAACTATAGTAAGTTGTTTTATAAAGATTTATTCTGCCAAACTTAGTGAAAATTCGACATAAAGTACTTGGTAAGTAATTATTATTATATGCTTTAACTTGCTGTAACTCTGCTTTATAAATTTTATAAAGTAAAGTTACTTCCCTACTTTATAAATCACCATGACTGTGGAACCGGTGGGCGGTTAGAAAATTTTACTACTAAAAGAGATACAGAAGTGGGCGGTAGGTATAAAAATGTTGACTACTCCTGATCTAGATAGACCTCTGATTTTGGTTTTTGTCCTCAATGTCAGAGAAAATGGTGCTTGATAGCAGACTCTATCTGACTTGTCCCGTTCCAGGACCAGCCAGCCCCTAGTTCTCCCATCATGTTGGTTATGACTGGGGCACTAACCCCAGTGGTCACTCCTTGGACAGAGTTTTTCAAGAGCAGGTCAGCCATTTACAAACCCAAGGGGTGCCCCAGCTCCGATTGATACCATAACCACATTTTGGGGGCTGTAATTCTACCGGTGAGCATAGGTGAATGCTTCTTTATAGCGGCGATGTGACCATACTGAATGGCTTACGGACTTTGGCTTTGAAGTCCCTGCTTTTCCTTGGGAAGATAATTCATCCAGAAACACCTTTTCTTAACCCTTGACTTTAAGTTTATTAAAGATTTCTGAAGTCTCTCAGACTGCACTTAAGTTACATCTGTCTTGAGGAATGTCAAGATTTCTTAATTAGGCCCTGGCCGGTTGGCTCAGTGGTAGAGCGTCGGCCTGGCGTGTGGGGGACCCGGGTTTGATTCCCGGCCAGGGCACATAGGAGAAGCGCCCATCTGCTTCTCCACCCCCTACTCCTTCCTCTCTGTCTCTCTCTCTTCCCCTCCCGCAGCCGAGGCTCCACTGGAGCAATGATGGCCCGGGCGCTGGGGATGGCTCCTCGGCCTCTGCCCCAGGCGCTAGAGTGGCTCTGGTCGCAGCAGAGCGACACCCTGGAGGGGCAGAGCATCGCCCCCTGGTGGGCAGAGCAGCGCCCCTGGTGGGCGTGCCAGGTGGATCCCGGTCGGGCGCATGCGGGAGTCTGTCTGTCTCTCCCCGTTTCCAGCTTCAGAAAAATACAAAAAAAAAAAAAAAAGATTTCTTAATTAGTTGCTAACGCCGTTCATGATCTGAAGCCTAAGTCTGCTGCTTCAGAAGTGGCAATTATGTAGGGATTTTTTTCCTTTTGCTCCCCTAATTGTCTCAAAGCATCCGTGACTCAAAGGGGCTTTCTGATGCAACCTTGGCCCTGACACGTGTCCATCCTTCAAAGGGTCTTCTCTGGCATTTTAACCTCCCCCGATCTTTCTGCCACTTCCATAGTTAGGAAGGGCGATACTGAGCCCCGTAGAAACCACAGGCTTTCAAAACTATTTTATGACATATTCTTCAGGTTCAACTTTCTGTCTGCAGTGGCTCATTGAAGTCACGGCGCACTCTCTCTGGGAAAAGTGACGGAAAGAAGTCACCGTGCATTCCTTTATCCCACACACATTTCCTGAGCATCTACTATGTGCTAGGCTCAGTGCTGGGCACACGGGTTCAGCAGTGGGCAAGACAGGGAAGTCTCTGCTTTCTGGGGCTGGCATTCTGGCGGGGTAAGAGACAGTCAATCGGTAGGAAGTCAAGGTCGTAGGTGACGTCAGCAGAACAAAGAGATATGCTGGTGAATCCCAGAAGGGCTTCTCAGAAGGGTCCTCACAGAGGACTTCTGGAGGAGGTGGAATTACGGTAAGCCTCAAGTGAAGAGAAAGGGACAGCCAAGGTCAGGAGGAGGACCATGCCAGAGGGAGGGGCCCAAGAGAGGACACTGCTTGGCACATGCAAGCCACAGGAAGGGGGCCGACTTCTGCAGCAGCACGGGCTTGGGAGAGAGTGGCGTTGGGCACCCTGGTGACTGGCAGGCAGAACCCTGCTCGGCTCACCTGCAGCCAAGGGCAAGGCAATCGGACTCTATTGCAGGAGCCGCAGAAAGTCGCTCGACGGCTGGCAGCGGGTGATGGCGGCTGCCCTTTGCAGGGCAGGAGAAGCACTGGGCCTGCCGAGTGGAGGCTGGGCTGGGGGCCGGGCGAGAGGGGCCACAGGAGTCTGGTCAGGAAGCTGCTGCATCAGCAGGTAGAAGATGTCTGGCTCTGCGCTGGATGGAATTGAAGGGACATTTTGTCCAACTGAGAATTGTAGCCCCCTCTTGTTGTCCCTGAGGGTCCCTCAGGGCCCCCCAGGGTGTGCTGAGGCTGCTCCTCTAGCCCTGTCCATCATGGTGGCACCATAGCGGCCCCCTCACTTAAGCTCTGAGGTCCCTTCAGAGTGGCTCTCAGTTCCAGGAGCAGTGTTGGCTCTGGGAGCCCCAGTGGAGATCCAGCCTCCCCAAGACCCCCAAGGGCCTTTCCTTTCCTTCAAAGAGACTATTTTTATTTCCCCTCCTGCTTGGGGACCTCCGGCAACACCTGCTCAACGAGCTGACAGTTCTTCAGGATGGGTCCTCTTCCCCCAGACAGAGGCATTGAGCTTTTATGGAGCAAAAACCCCTGAGGTCAAGACTTGTAAAAGGCTCAACCCTTTGCTTGGAAATGGGGTGGATGAAGAGAAAAACGTGGAGAAAGCAGTGAACCTCTGAAACATCTCCGGCCTCACCTTTGCCCCGTTTTGCCCAGGGCCCATCTCAGCACCGTAAATGCCTCATTCCAACCCTGCCCGGGGCACTCCTCCCATTTGGACTGCGCTGCCCTGCTCTGCCCTACCCTGCCCTGGGCAGGAGGCAGCCCCCTGTCGCTGGTGGCGGGCACTCAGAGCCTCCCACAGAAGCCAGAGAGTGTTGACTTGGCTGGCGGGAGGCTGGCCTGGGTGTGAGAAGAAGCCTTGTGAGAGGAGAAGGTCCAGGAGGGTTGATGGACGGGCAGTCAGCAGCAGCTGAAATAGAGCTGTCATTAAGGAGAGGTGGGCAGCGGTTGGTGGTGGGCGTAGTTAGTAACGACATGGACACAAACACTGGTCAGGGAGAGGGCCTTTCTAGAATGTGCTGTGTTCTGTTTGCTTTGTGGGAGAGGACTCTGCTGCCTTTTCAGAAAATGGGGCTAAAAAAGATGCGTTGTTAGTGTCTGCAAGAGGCAGAGGAAAACCCTAACAGGCGTCCCCAAACTACAGCCCGCGGGCCGCATGCAGCCCCCTGAGGCCATTTATCCAGCCCCCCACCGCACTTCCGGAAGGGCCACCTCTTTCATTGGTGGTCAGTGAGAGGAGCACTGTATGTGGCGGCCCTCCAATGGTCTGAGGGACAGTGAACTGGCCCTCTGTGTAAAAAGTTTGGGGACCCCTGCGTGAGGTCCTGAACTCGTCCCCAGAGGCGCAGGTGGGCCTGGCTGTGACTGCTGTGGCCACTGTGGGGCCAAGGCCTCGGGGAGAAGCCTGCTGGGTGGACGGGCCCTGGACACCCACCCTTGAAATGAGAGCCAGTGAAAGAGACCTTTGATTTTTTTTTTTTTTCACCTGGTTTATATTTCATCTCACCTGCAAAGATCATCAAGATGAGCTTTTCCTCTATGCCTTTTAGGGTTAAAAAAAGAAATTCCTAGAGCTCTTGAAAGGTGTATGCCTCCCGAGTCTAGACAGACAGATTTTCCTATGTAAGCCTTGGAAGGACTGCAGACCCTCCTGCAGTTTCTGTGACTTTACCCCTTGACTTTCCCCCAGGCCGGGTTGCTACATCAGAAAAATCTCCCTAATAAATTCCTGGAAATGGAAGCCCTAAGTGTAACGGTCATGTTGTTCATGTCTGCCCAAGCGACCCCCTTTTTTTTTTATTTTTTTTTATTTTTTATTTTATAGAGGCAGAGATAGACAGGGACAGACAGACAGGAACGGAGAGAGATGAGAAGCATCAATCATCAGTTTCTCATTGTGCGTTGAGACTTCTTAGTTGTTCATTGATTGCTTTCTCACACATGCCTTGACCGTGGGCCTTCAGCAGACCGAGTAACCCCCTGCTGGAGCCAGCGACCTTGGGTCTAAGCTGGTGAGCTCTTTGCTCAAGCCAGATGAGCCCGCGCTCAAGCTGGCGACCTCGGCAAGCGACCCCTTTTGTGGGGAATACCCCTCCCTTGGTTTTTGGTCCAGCTGGTCTGTCAGTCACAGAACTCTCATCTCCCTCCAAAACGATGGGCAGGCTTATGACCCAGGGAAGACATGGTGATTGGTTAGCAGTAGACACAAGACCCAATCTTGGCCAATCATAGGACCACTTCCTCTGGACACAGCGATTGGTCTAGGATGAACACATGACCCAACCCGGGGCAAAAAGCTTTCTTTAAAAAGAGCCGTGCTTTCTACTGGGGCTGTTAAGTGGGGCCGTCTTACCTGGTCACAGGTGGGAGCCTGTCTTGGGCAGGGTGGAGCCATGGCCCAGGGAAGGAGAACAGAGACGCAAAGACAGAGAGAGCTGGAGTCTCCGTGTGTGCCCTGGGATGAAGCTGAACTTGGAGTCAGCACCACTTCTGGGCTTTATAGCTGGGTGAAATTCCCTTTGGGTATTTAACCCAGTTCGAGTTGGGTCTCATGACCCTCCCAACCCAGAGTTCCGAATGCATTTAGCAAATGCCTTTTGTAAAACAAACAAACAAACAAACAAACAAACAAAAAGACATTTTGGATCTCCAAATGAGGTTGTTGAGATCTACGGTGAGAACGAATCTCGTATCTGTGAAATTGTGAAGAGGAAAAAGATTTGTGCTATTCTTGCTGTCACACCTACAAAAGCAGAAGTTCAAAGGAAAGGGCGTTAGATTTGTGGACAGAGGACATGAACAGAAAATGTGTTCCAAGCAATGGCAACGTGTGAGGCCAAAAGTCTATGAGCTTGGGCTCCCCCGAAAAAGAGTGACAGCAAGCCGTTGACTGCAAATGAAGGGTGGTTATATAGACTCAGGTATAGGGTTAGACTGGAAATATAAAAATTACTGGAGAGAGAGAGAGAGCAAAGAGAGAGAGAGAACATTCATGTTCATATTATATTACAGTTTACTGTTATAACTGTTCTATTTTATTAGTTATTATTGTTAATCTCTTCCTGTGCCTAATTTATATTTAATCATTTAAAAAAATTTATTGATTGATTTTAGAGAGAGAGGAAGGAAGAGAGAGAGAAAAACATTGATCTGTTCCTGTGTGTGCCCTGACAGGGATCTAACCAGCAACCCTTGTGTACTGAGACAATGTTCCAACCAACCAAGCCTTCCAGCCAGGGCTTACTGTGCTAAGTTATTTTGTTACTTTTATTTTTATTTTTTAAATTATTTATTTATTTATTCATTTTTAGAGAGGACAGAAAGAGGGAGAGAGAGAGAGACAGAGAGAGAGAGAGAAGGGGGGAGGAGCTGGAAGCATCAACTCCCATATGTGCCTTGACCAGGCAAGCCCAGGGTTTTGAACCGGCGACCTCAGCATTTCCAGGTCGACGTTTTATCCACTGAGCCACCACAGGTCTACTGTGCTAAGTTATTAATTAAATTATATTATAGGTAGGTATGCATAGGAAAAAACTATATGTGCATACATACCATTAAATTATAGTGTTTTCCACAAATCAATAGAATTTATTTTTATGTAGCTGGCTTAAAAGTCATCAGCGTTTATCTTTAACTAACTGTGTTTTTGATTGGTATTTATTTGACAATTTAGATATTAAACCTACTATCATTATTCTAAAATGACTTAGTTCCTCAAGAGATCACTGATTCTCTAGAAACAAATGATTATTAAACTTGTATTTTTAATCTTTTTAAAAATTGATTTGAGAAAGAGAGAGAGAGTCATTGATCTGTTGTTCCACTTATTTATGCATTCATTGGTTGTCTCTTGTATATGCCCTGACCGGGGATCAAACCCACAGCCTTGGTGTATAGGGATGACACTCTAACCATCTGAGCTCCCTGACCAGAGTTAAACATATTTTTTTAAGAAAACCAGTAGCCTTTTTGGTTCACTGTAAAGTGAAAAATAAAATATGGAGCTATTTCAACATGCCTGTTGACTGATTTTTTTTTTTTTTTTTTTGCATTTTTCCGAAGCTGGAAACAGGGAGGCAGTCAGACAGACTGCCGCATGCGCCCGACCGGGATCCACCCGGCACGCCCACCAGGGGGCGATGCTCTGCCCCTCTGGGGCGTTGCTCTGTTGCATCCAGAGCCATCCTAGTGCCTGAGGCAGAGGCCACAGAGCCATCCTCAGCGCCCGGGTCATCTTTGCTCCAGTGGAGCCTTGGCTGCAGGAGGGGAAGAGAGAGACAGAGAGGAAGGAGAGGGGGACGGGTGGAGAAGCAGATGGGCGCTTCTCCTGTGTGCCCTGGCCAGGAATCGAACCCGGGACTCCTGCACGCCAGGCCGATGCTCTACCACTGAGCCAACCGGCCAGGGCCTGATTTTTTTTTTTCACGAGTGAAAGTATCAAGAACTGGGAGAAACAACAGTACTTCTAACAATTTTAGCAGAAAGGACAGGAAAGCACCGTCTACATGTAGCCCAGCAGAAGGATGGAGAGAGAAATCAGTGGAGGAGAAAGGTGTTCTCCTCCTGGCCATGGCCCCGCCGGGTACAGAGGAAGCCTCGGCAGGCAGCCCTCAGACTGGATGGGCACACGGGCCCAGGAACGAATGAAAGTTCCATTCAAATGGCCCTTTTCATTGTGGACTTCTAACAAAGGACCGCTCGGAGCCCAGGTTAATGAGCGGTGATGTGACCGCAGACAGGCAGCTACCTTGGAGATGAAACAAACCCAGGTTCTTGCCAGAATATTCCACCTCGAGAATGGGCTACCACTGTACCCATTTCCAGGGAGAAACATGTGGCCGTCTAATGTTTTCCTGTCGGCACTAAATGTTTTGGCCCTTGAGTGTTTGGGTAACATTTCATCCTAAGCTGCCTTGTGTTTGTCTAGGGTTCCTGTCTGTATATTTTCTCTCCTCACCTGGTTGGAGGAGTAGGTAGGATGGGGCCAGGTAGCCACAGCCCCGGTTTTAAAACCAAACAGACCCATGTCTGAATCCCGGCTGAGAAGAATTGAACACATTCTTATGATCTATGTGTTTGAAGCTTTACCTTTAACGTCTTTTCAGGGCCTCAGTTTTCTCATCTAGAAATGCTCAGTAACTTATTGGTGGATGGCTGGATGAATGAAGGGATATACAGTGTGTCCGTCAAGTCATGGTGCACTTTTGACCGGTCACAGGTAAGCAACAAAAGATGACAGAAATGTGAAATCTGCACCAAATAAAAGGAAAACTCTCCCAATTTCTGTAGGATGATGAGGCAGCATGTGCGCATGCGCAGATGATGACGTAGCATGTGCGCATGCGCAGATGATGACGTAACACCGTGTATACAGCGGAGCAGCCCACGGCCATGCCAGTTGAGATGTGGACAGTACAGAGGAAAGTTCAGTGTTTTCTGTGACTCGCTAAACTCGAATCCGTGACCAAAGTGCAATGTGAATATTGGCACGTTTATAACGAAGTGCCACCACATAGGAATAACATTACTCAGTGGGATAAGCAGTTGAAGGAAACCGGCAGTTTGGTGGAGAAACCCCGTTCTGGTAGGCCATCAGTCAGTGACGAGTCTGTACAGGCTATACGGCAGGGGTCCCCAAACTACGGCCCACGGGCCACATGTGGCCCCGAGGCCATTTATCCGGCCCCTGCCGCCCTTCTGGAAGGGGCAGCTCTTTCATTGGTGGTCAGTGAGAGGAGCACTGTATGTTGCAGCACTGCAAAGCACGGCATTGCTCATGTACGGTATTACTTCCGGTGATGCAGGACGCACGCGTCACGGCTCCGGAAGCACGTCATATCACTTGTTACAGCTAGCAGTGACAAATATGGAACTAGACATTGACCATCTCATTAGCCAAAAGCAGGCCCATAGTTCCCATTGAAATACTGGTCAGTTTGTTGATTTAAATTTACTTGTTCTTTATTTTAAATATTGTATTTGTTCCCGTTTTGTTTTTTTACTTTAAAATAAGATATGTGCGGTGTGCATAGAAATTTGTTCATAGTTTTTTTTTTATAGTCCGGCCCTCCAATGGTCTGAGGGACAGTGAACTGGCCCCCTGTGTAAAAAGTTTGGGGACCCCTGCTATACGGGATAGCTACCTAAGGAGCCCTAAAAAATCTGTGCGTGAGCCCACATCGAACTGCACTGAATAGGTATGAAACTGGGAGAGTTTTCCTTTATTTGGTGCAGAGTTCACATTTCTATCATCTTTTGTTGCTTTCCTGTGACCGGTCAAAAGTGCACCATGACTTGACAGACACACTGTACAAGCTCACCTTCTCTCCTTATCAGCATTAAGTCATCTATTGCTTGCTCCATCAGCCAAAGGCTCTGAGTGCTTTTGTATCAGTCTCTTGGCCTTTGTTGTGAAGCTGCTGACTTAATTGTCTTGACACTTTTTCTAGGTATTAGCCATCTCTATGTATTTATTTCTCAAAAGGCAGTTAATCACACAACTGTATTTTGTATATGTAATGTGTTATTACCATGCAAGGTGGCTTTTCTACTTTGTTACTTTAAAAGGAATAATACTTCTTTTTTGGTTTTCTCAAAAAAAAATCTCTCTCATGTACTGAACTGTCTAAGCTTTTAAAACTTTTGCTATAAATGTTCCTGAAATACTATCTTCATGTATGAGAATTAGATACATCAGAGGGATTTACTTAGACACCCTCGGAAGCCTGGGGTGGTCTTTCAGTCCATTAGTGATGGGGGTGCTGACTAAAGTGGAGGAGAAGTGCTTCCTGGGGTGGCTCTGAGGTGAGTGGGAGAGGGGAGGGGAGGAAGGCTAGGTTTCAAAGCGCTTTTAAGACTGTAACCTGTGTGGCAAATATTAGGCATTCATCATCATCACCTTTAGCACCATCATCATCACCATCACAGTGTCTTACCGAGCTTTTGACATTATTAAATATATAACTTACACCAACTCAAGGTACAGACAGGAAAAGTCTTAGAAAGAAACATAATTCCATATATTTATTAGTTCTATTATAATAGATTTAATGAAAATCATATTTTCATCTAAATGACTTTTTTTTTTCTTTCTCCAGAACAAAGATATGGTCATTTTGTCTGGACTATAGTTTAATTTTTTTTTTAATTTTTAAATTGAGAGTTCTTGGGAATAATTTTCTCTACAAAACAATAATTCTCTTATTCCAATTCCTGGAATTGATTGCCAAGTTATTTCTTAGTAATATTACATGAAGAGGAAGGTTTGGTTTCTTCCAATACCGTTTTCTTTGTGCTGCCTGTTACCCACTTGTGAGCTAGGACACGGAATTATTTTCTTGATAAACAAGCATCCTTTTGTTGAAAATGCTAACACTGGCATGTAAATTTCAGTGCCATACTCACGTTTCTTTTTTTTTTTTTTTCTTTTTTTTTTTCTTTTTTCGAAGTGAGAAGCAGGGAGGCAGTCAGACAGACTCCCGCATGCGCCCGACCGGGATCCACCCGGCATGCCCACCAGGGGGCGATGCTCTGCCCATCTGGGGCGTTGCTTTGCTCCAATGGAGCCCTGGCTGTGGGAAGGGAAGAGAGAGAGAGAGAAAGGAGAGGGGGAAGGGTGGAGAATGAGATGGACACTTCTCCTGTTTGCCCTGACTGGGAATCAAACCCAGGACTTCCACATGCTGGGCTGACGCTCTACCACTGAGACAACCGGCCAGGACCACTGGACAGACCTTTGTGAGGACCCAGAGTGGTTCCCAAGGCAGGGCTTTAATCATTACCATATTTCTGTTCGGAATATTCCTTCCTTGCAACCAGGTCTAAGGAGGGGTGGGCACGTCCTTTCCTGCTCAAGTTACCACAGAGCCCATGGCATCAGGCTGACCCCATTACGTCCTAGCTGGATGACCAAGCTTCCCCTTGGGGCAGCCTCTATGACAGGGGTCCCCAAACTTTTTACACAGGGGGCCAGTTCACCGTCCCTCAGACCGTTGGAGGGCCGGACTATAAAAAGAAAAACTATGAACAAATCCCTATGCACACTGCACATATCTTATTTTAAAGTAAAAAAACAAAACGGGAAGAAATACAATATTTAAAATAACAAACAAGTAAATTTAAATCAACAAACTGACCAGTATTTCAATGGGAACTATGCTCCTCCACTGACCACCTATGAAAGAGGTGCCCCTTCCAGAAGTGCGGCGGGGGCCGGATAAATGGCCTCAGGGGGCCGCATGTGGCCCACGGGGCCGTAGTTTGAGGACCCCTGCTCTATGACCTCAGATGTGAAATGGGAATAATATTACCTCCCACGTGGAAGAACATCAGTTTTGTGACCAAAGAGGACTGATGGACTTTGTGCAACGCAATACCTATTAATCAGCATTCCTACTGTGTGGACATGATTGACTTTTTAAATTTTATTTTATGTATCAATCCACCAGAAAGAAAAAAAAACTTGATGTTTTAGAACCAGCAACCAAAACTAACTTCCCGGGATGACTTAAGTAGCTGGTTGGTTGCTGGTGATTTCATGCAACAGTGGGTTCAAATGCAAACAATACCATACTCCTTGCTTGGCTGAAACACCCACTGAGCCCCCAATGTATTATTATTTCTATTATTTTTCTACAAGACTGGCAGGTGGGGGAGAACAAAAGGAAGGAGAGGGAGAAGGAGAGTGGGCTACGAGCTGACATCACTGAGTGCCACTTTGGCACAGTTAGGGTTGTATGACACCCCTACCCACCCACCCACAAACAACCCAGGCCACCTCTCTGAGTGGGAACATCCCCCTAAACCTGTTTGCTAAGCCCCCACCACGCTTTCCTTCTGAAAAGGTACAAAAGATGTAGATTTCTTATCCATACAAGGCTTTCCGAATGTCTAGTCCTCTCTGATGTTGACCCAACATGGCAGAGCGGGAGCCACATGGAAAGATAAATAGAGCCCACGTCTCCTATTGAAATGCCCACTGTGGCCAGAAGGCCGGCTGGGGTCCCACTGTTAGTGGAGGATGAGCGTGTCACTGTCACCGTGGATTCCAAAGAGTTGGGCTTGTGCCGGGGTCTGCCTCTACAGCAAAAATGATTTCCACTTGTTCACTGCGTAACAGGCTCTCTTGGTTATATGAAGCGGAGGTATACCTTCCCGGCACAATGTATACCACTAATAAAAATAGATAACGTATTTATAAAACCTACAGCAGATTGTCATGGCGATAAATAATTGTATCATGGTGCTGTCATAGCAACGAAGTCTGTGTAACAGAGACAAATCAAGCCTATATAAGATTTTTCTAAATTTAGGTGTTTGAGAAGAGTTATAATAGTCTATAGTCATGGAGAGGTACATTAAAATTTTTTCAGATCTTCATTGGGAAAAATAGTTTTAGTCATTTTAAAAAATCTGAATTGCTTGTTATGAAAGTTCTCCATTTTCTTCAAATTATAAATCTCAATTTCATTTTCTCATATATATTATATTATATTATATATGTTCTTATGGGCTTTAATGAGCAGAAGACTAGAGCTCTCTCTCTCTCTTTCTCTCTCTTTCTCTCTGTCACTCTCACTCTCTCTCCTTCAAACATAATTTACAAGGCTTAACATCATAATTCTTGTACCTTCCCTCCTGGCAGCTAATGACACAAATATTAATGGGATAACAGGTTACATTAGCTAAACCACGCCATACCAAATTAATAGCTAGTTTCCATACTCTCTGCATCATTTTCCCCCCCGAAAGCATTTATTACTGCATGACATCTGCTGTGTCATTAGGGCCTCCAGACTACCAGCGCTAACTGGGATTACTCTCTGACACAGTCAACTCTCCCTCCCGACTTCAGCTCAGTTCTACTGAAATGACGAAGCAGTGACATTGCCCCAAAAGGGGAGAATGTTTTCACAGATATGTAATTATTGCTCCATTAGAGGGGAATCTCCACGTCCAAAATAATTGCACGAGGAAATGTTGCAGTTGAAAAAACAAGACCTCTGTCATGTGTTTCCTTTTCTTTCTCTTGGTTTTAATGAAATAAAAATGTCTCTCTTTCTGTCTCTTTTTTCCTTTCCAGTAAAGATGTCTTCCTTTCTACACCTCATCAGTAAGGGGCTGTTGCACCATAGAAATGGGGTTCAATTCTGAGCTCAGCTACCCATACTCTGTGTGACCTTTCAACACCATCATGCAGTATTATTTAATTTTTTAAACTATTTTAATTTAGAAGAAATAAAAATTAGATCACAATCTATTTATTTATTTTTTTTACAAAGACAGAGAGAGTCAGAGAGAAGCATAGAAAGGGACAGACAGACAGGAACGGAGAGAGATGAGAAGCATCAATCATTAGTTTTTCATTGCGACACCTTAGTTGTTCATTGATTGCTTTCTCATATGTGCCTTGACTGGGGGCCTACAGCAGACTGAGTGACCCTTTGCTCAAGCCAGCATCCTTGGGTCCAAGCTGGTGAGCTTTGCTCAAACCAGATGAGCCTGTGCTCAAGCTGGTGACCTCGGGGTCTTGAATCTGGGTCCTCCGCATCCCAGTCCGACACTCTATTCACTGCGCCACCTCCTGGTCAGGCAGATCACAATTTTTTATTGATTGATTTTTAGAGAGAGAAGAGAGAGAGAGAGAGGAACATTAATTTGTTGTTCCACTTGTTTATGCATTAGTTGACTCTTGTATGTTCCCTGGATTGGAGATCGAACCCACAACCTTGGTGTATCAGGATGATGCTCTAACCAGCTGAGCTACCCGGCCAGGGCTTAGATCACAATTTTTAAAAGATAAAATAATAAAATAAGGTAGTACATGAAAATACTACATCTAATACATAATCAGTGCTCAGAAATATGTTAACTGCTTTGTTTAATTCAAACCAAAGGTTGAATTATATATTCAACTTCTATAGTGAACTAAAATATCCTTACACATTGATAATGTAGGGAAAAAAACGAAGACACGCATCATCATTAATCTGTTCTAAATCAGTGCCTCTAATAATACTAAGTTTTTTCTTTTTCTTTTTTTTTTGGTATTTATCTGAAGCTGGAAACGGGGAGAGACAGTCAGACAGACTCCCACATGCGCCCGACCGGGATCCACCCGGCACGCCCACCAGGGGGCGATGCTCTTCCCACCAGGGGACGATGCTCTGCCCCTCCGGGGTGTCGCTCTTCCGCGACCAGAGCCACTCTAGCGCCTGGGGCAGAGGCCAAGGAGCCATCCCCAGCGCCCGGGCCATCTTTGCTCCAATGGAGCCTCGCCTCGCTGCGGGAGGGGAAGAGAGAGACAGAGAGGAAGGAGAGGGGGAGGGGTGGAGAAGCAGATGGGCGCGTCTCCTGTGTGCCCTGGCCGGGAATCAAACCCGGGTCCCTGGCACGCCAGGCCAACGCTCTACCGCTGAGCCAACCGGCCAGGGCCAGTTTTTTCTTTACTTTGTCCCCTTATAATAATTTTCAGGACGCATTTTCCCAAGATGAACTTTATTCCAAGGTGACTGCCGAAGAGTGAGCAGACTCTGGCCTTAGCAGGGGAGAAGGGAAGATGTCCCATATTTTTCTAATTCTGACAGCCACCCATTTTATCATGTTTCCCTGGAGCTAGTGGGGACCCCTGGAAGAGAGGACACAAATCTTATGCCTCTGTTGCCTCAGTTCTACCCCCAAAACCACCAGGCTGACAATAAGTGTCTGTGGAAGACAACTGTAAGTGAGAGAGATGGCATGTGTCAGAGAGATGACAACTTGGTTTGCGCACAAAAGCAGAAGTGAACATACTCGGATGGGTAAAGTGTGCCATGGCCCCAGGAAGGAAGGTCCTGCCAGTGTGAAGATACTTCCGCACGAGCTCAGCCTTGGCCATCTACGCCAGGAACCCCTGGAGGGGTTCTTTTATAGGCGGGCACAGCCTTGGCTCAGCGTGCCTACAGAGAGAGCACTTGCTCTGGGGTGTGGCAGCTTCTTCTCTTTTGACTTCTTAGAGGGTTCCTTTTTGCCTTTACTCTCTGAGTAAAGGTCTTGCTTTCCTTATTTCCTTTTGTTGCATTCTTAAGAGGACTTCAGTGTCTCCAAAGGACAGCCCCCTTTTCTATGTTACAAGCACGTCATGCCTCTTGAAGTTACACACCTACAGGAAGTTGTCACCCGTGGGAAAATCCTTCAGCACGCCATCAAGATGCACGGACCATCATTTTTCTCCTTGCAAAATCTAATTTCATAAATTTATAACCCCGTGTATTTAGGATATAAATTTCGATATCTACTTCTTAAAGAAGGAAGGGAAAAAATAAAATTAATAGACGTTATTTCTAAGTGATGGTTCTATGATGAATGGTTTTTATTTTTCTTGTTTACATCATATCCCATTCTGACGACTCATCTTTTAATCTGAAACGTGGACGTGCTGTAGGGAAATCGAATTTCTTATTGTGGCCATATTGCCCTGGCTCGAATTCAAATTCAGTCAAAATGATGAGCTTGGGCCAGATGGGATCTGTGACCCCTTCAGCTTTTAGACGCTATGGGTTCAGTTTCTACAAGTATGCCAACTGAGAAGGGGTGGCAGGGATAAAGTCACCTAATTTGTGACCTTATTTTTAAGCATTTTCTAATTGTTTTCCCATCAGCAATGTTCTTTGATGACTGTACTACGACTTCACCCGTTTTACAGAAGGGAAGACTGAGTCACCCCCTGTTTAGCCTTCAGAACCCGATTCTCCTACTGCGTGTCTCTAGGAAATCCTAGAGATTTCTCTTAGAGTTGACGTTGATTTCTAAGTGGCATGTGATTTTTGTGTGTAGGGTAGAGCTGGCAGCAAATTTATTTTTCTAACTATGTTTTGCTTAGGCTGACATAAAAACCGGCTTGCATTTTCTGAGCATCCACCAGCTGGGAAGTGGAGAATATTTTGTGGGGGGGGGGGAGGCGGGGAAGCTGCTTTGAGATTCAAACTTGGCCATGTTTTAAAACAAACAAATAAATGGAGGAAACATTTTCAGCACATGAGCAGTGTAGCAAGAGTTAATATCGTTATTATATAATGAGCAAATCGCTAACAGCAATGCTGAACCCCAGCAGATAAAATGGGCAACACCTTCTATTTCTATATTTTCGATCACTAAGAAAAAAAATGTTGTCGGTGGGAAATACAAACACGTTTGTCTAAACATTGTAGTTTTGCTCAACCCTCTAATAATCAAATTCAGTTTAAGCCAAGTTGGAATGAAGCACTTTCCAAAACAAGCACTTAAAAATATGAAAACGGTATATTTAATGGTGAAGATTGTTTATTTTGAAAAGTCAGTATCTGTCAATATGAATTAAGGGCTAGCAACATATTCTGCAGTTTTAAGGCAATGATGACGTATTTTGAAAATACAAGAGGCCATTATTCATAGTACTATGAGAAAATACTCCTGAGAAAATGTATACTGGGGAAAAAACAAAAACAAAATTGCGTGTATCCTCTGATTTTAACAACCTAAAAATAAATCTAGAAAACCCCTGGAAGTAGAGATGCCTGGGTAACAGATACTGTGGGCTCCCCCCCCCCCCCATTTTTATTTATTTGTATTTTTTATCTTTTTAATTTTTAAATTTATTTATTGACTTTGGAGAGAGAGGGAGGGAGAGAGAGAGAGAAGACATTGATTTGTTTTTCTACTTATTTATGCATTCATTGTGTGTGCCCTGAGCGGGGATTGAACCTGCAACCTTGGCTTATCAGGATGCTGCTCTAACCAACTGAGCTACCCAGCCAGGGCTTTTAAAATTTGTTTTAAAATGTTTTTTTTTTTCCCAAATAGTAATTGTGGGAAACATTTTTTGTCTATTAATTTTTATTATTGCCATCTCTTTGTCTTCTCCATGTTTTAACGTAAAAAACGTCGCCAGGGACCACTGAGTGCGGGTCTGGCACACGACAGATGCGATAAAAAAGCAAACCAGACTCTCCCCTTAGGCTTAAAAAGGTAGAACTGCCGCTGTATCAAACAGTAGGAACCTGCAAGCTTTGTATAGGGAGTGATGCCTTTTTTATGTGTTCTTTTCATCGGAACAACAGAACCCCAGAAATGTCTTTACTTAATTACGATTGAAAGATTTCAATAGAGGGTGATTCCAAGGATGAGCTATTCAAAAGAAATTCACTTTTTACAAGGATCTATGTGATCAAGTCCTGTCTGAGTTCAGTTCTAGAAAAAGAGTTTTACAAGAGTGGATTAATTTATAAGCTCTCTTCTTTAACAAACAAACATGGTAGCCCCTAGCCAGAACAAGAGCTCTCCTGATGTTGCTGTCCCACTGTTGCTTGGCGATATATGGCGAAACTCATCGCCTGTCTAACTCCCATCAGCTCTGCCTTCTGTTTCCTCCAGGTCATCTTGTGTCCTGTGGTCCTACTGCTTTGGTGTTTTCAACTTGAAGTTTCCCCAGAAGTAGGTAGGTACAGAAATGGAAAATAAATGAACAAAAAAAAGGATTTAATTATAAAAACAGAATATACTAATTATTTCTCTTTTTTTACATGAAGATGCAAATGATCTAAATGAGTAGAAAATGACAAAATCAGTGTCCCTCTACCCACTCCCATTCCCCAGTGGTCACCTAGTTTGGAGTAGATCTTTTTATATCTACAAATAGACAAACTCCCCCCCCCCCCCGCATAAAACCAAAGACATCGAAACTTTGTTTGTAACACTGAATTTCAACTACTCTTGGAATTTAAAACATTTTTTTTTAATTTCTTTTTTAAAAAAACAGAGTAAGACCCAGGTAGTATAATTGCTCACGGTTCCATGCACCTGGGACAGAAAAAGTTCAGGTGTATTTTCCAGAAGAGGAATTATGTTCTGTGCAGCAGATGAATGTATATGTCACATGGAGATGAAGACATTAGGCCCCAGCTGGGTGGCACAGTGGATAAAGTGTCATCTCAGTGCCCTGAGGTCGCAGGTTCAAACCCCAGTCACGGCACGTATGAGAAGCAACCAATGAGCGCACAACTAAAGGGCACAACTAAGTGGAACAATATGTTGATGCTTCTCTCTGTCTCTCAAATCAATGGAAAAACTAGGAAGGAAGGAAGGGAGGAAGGGAGGAAGGAAGGAAGGGAAGAAGGGAGGAAGGGAAGAAGGAAGAAGGAGGGAGGGAGGGAGGGAGGGAGGGAAGGAAGGAAGGAAGGAAGGAAGGAAGGAAGGAAGGAAGGAAGGAAGGAAGGAAGGAAGGAAGAAGGAGGGAGGGAGGGAAGGAGGGAAGGAAGGAAGGGAGGGAGGAAGAGAGGAAGGAAAGATAGAAGAAAGGAAAAAAGGAAGGAAGGAATTACCCATAGTCAAATATTTAATAAAACTCTTCTCGAAGAAATCTGAGCTGCTTAGATTTGCAAATTCCAATGAAACCCTTTGGGAAGCCCTCACTTGTGTTTGATCGTTGGCGTGTGTGTTGTGTTCTGACATTGCCTTCTCCTCGGAAAGGCTGCCTCCCGTCCTGATGGTTCAGACAGATGATGAAGCTCAGGGCTGTCCACCCACAGGCTGCTTTGGGTACGTTTTCCCTGACCACTTTGTACCCTAAGGAAGCTCTGATTGACTCTTTGCAAACAGTAGACACAACCTCTAAAACCTCAACCCCCTGAACTTTCTGCTTAAGAAAAAAAGAAATCAACCCTTTTTAAATAAACAAAGTGACAAAATTCTTAGTGATTTTAATTGTCAAAAATATACAAACAACTAGACAGCTAGGAAGTGTATCAGGTTTCACATTATGAAAATTTTTGGACTCATGTTTGAAATCTTCAAGAAAAAAATTTCAATTAATCTCCTATACATAATGAAGAATGTTACCAAAGGTTTGTATAAGTATTATTATATAAAACAATCTGAATTAAAAAAAAAATTCGTTCCAGAAATATTAAGGGGAATTTAAAATCAGAATTATTTTAGATATAGTACTGATAGGCAAAGGATATGCTTGTAATTTGTCCCCAAAATGGATAACTATGTTATTTCAAATTAATGAAAATAGAAAGACTTGAGGTGGGATTATATTATTTAAATGACTATTGATGATTTAAAATTATTTTAACAAAAACGTAGGGAGTTATCCCTGTTTAAACAAGAAATGACTTAATAGTTCATTTCTGCCATATGCAAGCAAGCTGAAAACATCTACCTCACTTACAAAAGAGGTGTTTCATTTATTTAAAAAGCTACAGTCTTCGGATAGTTATTAAACCTAACCATTTAAAATTCTGTTGGAATGCTAGCTGGGCAAATGATACAGGATGCCGAGGAGTGGGGTTAGGCTGGTCTACTGACCGACAGAAACATGCATCCAGAATGAAGAATATTTGTAAAATATGTGAAAAGGCAAAAAAAAAAAATGTTGAAGTACTCGTGTGAATACACAATTCTCATGTGGCACGAAGACAACCTCTTTTTCTCATATTTGATACTTGTTTAGAATAGATTACAATCAGGTACAAAACCACCTGCTGTGACTCGGAAAAACTTCCTTCAAACTGTAAAATCTGAGAGCATGCACATACACACCCCTTTAAAAGCAACGTATTCTTTTCCATGCCAAGTGTTAAACTTTTGTGTGAGGGGAATTTCAAAAATACATTTGATTTCCAAAATTCAGCATATTTTCCTCTTTTTAAATTGATTATAAAGAGAGAGAGAGAGGAAGGGAGAGGAAAGCATTGAATTAAATCTGTTGTTTGGAACTGGAAGCAGCGCGAAGCAGAGTTTGTAAACAAGGTTTTTTTGTAGAAATATATGTCAACACACAGGTTTGCAGCATACATGTGCTAGATGAAGAGATTTATGGAAATATACACCATATAATTCCTTAAAACAATAATTTCTTGGAAAAAAAAGAAAATAATGTGTTTCAGGGTAAATTGTAGAAGATTTTTAAAAAAAAATTTTTTTCCCCATTCATTTGAAGGAGAGAAGGGTCCTGACCTCACTGCCTAATGCTTGGAATGTAAAATGATGCAGACATCTTGCAGAAACAGTTTGGTAGTTTCTCAAAATTTCAAATGCAGAATTAAGGTATGACCCAGCAATTCCACTCTTAAGTGTCTACCCAAGAGAAATGAAAGTCTATGTCCACACAAAAGGTGTGCATGAATGTTCAGAGCGGCATCATTCACGAGAGCCAGAATGTGGGTGGGGACCCAAGTGCTTATCAACTCATGAACGGGTAAATAAAATGTGAATATTATTCATCCACTAAAAAGAAGGTCATAGCGTATATTACAACATGGATATACCTTTAAAACATTGTGTTAAGTGAAAGAAGCCATTCACAAAAGAACACGTGGCGTGTGGTTCCGTTTATTTAAAATGTCTAGAACAAGCAAATCTTTAAAGACAGATAGCAGATTAGTGCTTGGCTAGGGCCAGGGCTGAGGGGAAAGGGAGGGACTGCTAGTGGGCACTAAAAATGTTCTAAAATTTGATTATGGTGACTTGATTGCACAATTTTGTGAATATACCAACACCATTGAATTGTCTACTTTAGTGGGTAAATTTTTCAGTATGCGAGTTATATTTCAATAGATTTAAAATAGGAAATTAATATCATGTTAACACTTAGTAAGGCTGTGCTACACATCTTTGTCATTTTGCTCATAACGCACCGCAGAGTATACCTGTTAGACAGTTTCTACCCCCAATGATAAAAAAAAAAATTGTTTTGACGCTCACTTTTGAAAGACATGACAATGATTAGGAGTTAAACTTTTCCACTTTCTCAATGTAAATACTAGCAAATGCCATCGTACAAAGAGCCGCTTCCATTTTCTTTGGATAATAACAAAGAATCTACTTTTTAAGGTCTTCCCTGCTGAAGAATGCTAAGCATTTTTCTTGAAAAAAATCAATCCTTTTGAAAATTAACGAACTATAGAAATAATCCCTGAAAGTATAGTCTTTCTTTTGAAAATTAAAAGCACCACATAAGTGTTTTATTTTCCCCAAAGCTTTCAAATAAACGCACCCTGACAGTAATTTAACTTTCCCAGGCATCAGCTAAATAGCTTCGATGGGGGTTTACATGTTCTGAGCGCCCCCCCGCCCCCCGGCATTGCATACAGGTGGTGCCTCCTAAGTGTTTTCTAAGAGAGCCCATGCCGATGGTAAATGCCATCTGCCACACAGGAGAGTGGAACTTCCGGTAACTCTATTTCTGCCGGATACACAGAGGAGATATTGAATGATTTTCATGCATTTACTCTAAGTGTGAAAGAGGCCACCGGTCGTCCTGGTCTACCTCCGGATTCCGAGTCCATATAGCACATCTGGAATATTGTCTCACTTTCTTCCTTGACCTCATGGGGTCCACCCAAGTGGGAGGTCCCCTCCCGGCCCCCACCATTTGGAGAACGTACAAACTGCCTCCTGGCACCTGGGTTTCTAGTTTCCCCGACAAATCACCTGCTCATTATTGACCGTGCATGTTTATAGATTCACAAGTTCAATGGCTGAGGTGTACAGTAATTTTTCTAGGGGTGATCAGCTGTCCCTCAAATTTCCTTACAGTTTCATTTTTTGGACTCATATGCCCCTTAATTTTTATGTAAAAAATTAGCCATGACCACAGACAAGGGAGACTGGCAACGCACGCCTTGCTCGGTGCCTCGTGGCAGAGCAAGAGGAAGACACTGTTTTCCACGCATCAATTTATAAATAAAACCACTTACGACCATTTCCCCCAGATCTAAAGGCCACGCCTGCTCCATTCATCCCTTTACTCACTGCTTATCAGATCTGGCTCCCGTCCATTGGGTGCCAAGCCCTGTTCGGACCCGGACCCGGGAGAAGCACACAGCTCAAGGGACAAACATCCCGGCCCTCCTTGAGGTTTTATTCTAGCAAACTGTAGATGGAGAAAATAAAATTCAAGGGGAGAAAAAAAAACTAAAACATCACCCTTCATTTTCAACTGCTAATGGTTTAGACGTATTATTCTTAGGGCTTTTAGAAAATGTTTTCATTTTGATATCTTATCAAAAAGGTGATCTATTTCCCATTCTCCCTACTTCTCCATATATTTGGATATTTTAGTAATAAAAACATTTTAAATGAAGTAATACAGGCACGGGGTCTCGTGTTTCCAGAAACCGTCAGTGATTCTGCGCATGCGCACGCCTATATCCGTGCCTGGTGGGATTCCCACGTGTGGACCCGGAGAAGCTGGGCCCCAACCGCTGCTGATGACTTGGTGTGAGGGGACAGGGGGAGCACTTCCCCCCAGCTGGGGCTGCCTCCGCTCCATGACAAAGTGACTGGTGCCCATGACCTGGCCCACGGCTGAGAAGACCAGATGAGTACCCCCCACACCCTGCCACCGCTGTGCTGTCTGGATGCTGTGCTCCGGTTTTCTCCCTGGTGGTAAGTGCCTGACACCCTCTGCCTGGTGGCGTGGGACAATCTTTCAGAGTCTTATTTGCACTGTGTTTGTCTGGTGGAGCAGAGGTCCTTCCCTGGGTGGCATGTTAAGATCACCTGGGGAGATAAAATATATTGATGCCTTGCTGTCCCACCTGGACCCATTCAATCAGCCTCGCAGAGGCAGGGGCCCAGGCACCCGCGGGTGGTTATAGAGGCCCCCAGGTGGTTCCAACAGGTGGGCCCGCGACACTCGGGAGCCCCTAGGTCCTGGGCAGAGATTTGTGGAATGAGCCAGTGTAGACAGGGATGGCAGTTCTGTTGTGGAATGTGGGCTGTTTCCGCAGTTCCGGTTCAGGGAACATGGTGGTCACAAGGTTTGTGTTTCGGGTCATGGGGGGTTGCAGTGCTTGTGGTTGGCGGTGGGTACTGGGGAGGGGGCAGCTGGGTTACATCGGGGTGTTCGGTTTACTGTACGCTGACGGTTTACCCCAAGTGTTGTACTCTGATAAAACCATTACAAATCACACACACACACACACACACACACACACACACACACACTCATATACATACACTGCTACAAAGTTAACAGTAGTTACCTCTTATATGGTTGGAGAGTTTGAGCATGTTTTTTCCTTTGTACTTTCCTGCATTGCTCAAATATTTTACTGTGAGTACATATCATTTTACAAAAATAATGCATTTTTTAAGGAAGCAAGTCAGTGAAGGAGAAACAGCACAGGAGGAGAGAGGAAGAGGAGAGAGACATGTGGCCATTTACTGGGCTAGCTGGTGTCTTGTATTGATTATAAAGCAAACGGGAATTACTTGGTTTCTTTTCATTTTGAGCCCTGGTCCATCCTCTGCCCATAGAATTGCACGTTTTCTCCACCTCCTTGCCTTCTGAGGCTGCCGCCATGGGGACACCCAGAGGGCTGCACTGCCCGGCAGCCTGACTGATGGATGTGAGGAGGCCTGGCTTTGTAAAATGACAGGGGGACCCCCATGGGGAAGAGCCGAGTGGGCCACACCACTGAACTCACTGCATGGATGTGTTTGATTGCTTCTCACTGCATACCCGTCTCTAGTCAGGGGCCCAGCCCAGGCCCTGGCAGTGGCCTTCAGTCCTCATCTCCAGAGTCCCTCCCACATCCTGGGGCCCTGACCTCATCTCCCGGACTTCCTGGACCGGTGGCTGCCGGGACCTGTCCTGAATGTGGTGGGAGGCGGGCAGTTTGGCCTCCACTCAGCAGGGGCACAGGTGTGCTTACATGCGACATCTGTCCAGACGTTGATCCTGACCATTGGATAGGACCAGGACGTCGAGGCACACGCTCTGCTCTTTGCCGTTGGAGGGAGGTCTCCACTGGGCGTATGCCTGAAATTCCCGAAACTCATCTGGCCAGACTCAGAAATCCAAAGTTCAGTTTCCCTCTAGTACCCATGCTGAAAACGTCTCCTGCTGGACAGGGCGGGACAGATCAGGGGTGATCGACCCCTCAGTGTAACCCAACTCTATAAAAACAACAACCAGAAAGTACGTATCAACCACCCATTGTACAGAAAGTCATTTTGTTTGACTATTATCGGCGATCTTTTGTTATTCACTGGTTGATGGAGAGGGAAAGAAAGAGTGGTAGTTTTGTTATTATCCACCAGCATATTGTATAAACGTAGAAAATATGTTTTTTTTTTTAAGTACAACATCGACCATTGCCCTGTAAACAATGACCAGACCCCCCTTTCCTGGAGAATTATCCACAGCTGTGTCAACAGAGGGTGCACGCTCCCTGCCCACCAGTGGTGTTGCCCAAGGGACATCAAGAAACAGATGCAAAAACCCCTACTGTCCACTCCGAGAGAGGCTGTTTCTCCTGCCTCCTTCAGAGTTTTGGCCCCATCAGGTGGCAGTGGCTTCAGGTCCCGTTTGACCAAGCACACCCTGGGGAGGTCATACCAGGTGGGCAGAATGTACAGCCTGTGGGACGAGACCCCATCTCCCCGCCCAGCAAACCGCGAGCTGAGAACGTGAATTCTGTGCAAAACCTGCTTTGTTTTTATTCAGGAGCTTGGTTCCCACAGCCGAGTTTCTTAACCCCGCTAAGATTGCATGTCTCTTTCCTTCTTTGTGACTGCCGTGGGTATTGCATCAAATGAAGAGCGGATCTGCGTGTAAAGAGAGGGTTGTGTGACCTTGAGCAGGCTTGGGTCTCCAGCCTTTATCTGTGAAGTGGGGATATACGTGGGGGTGATTGATTTCTCTCGGGGTCAATGGGAGGGTTCCGTGAGCTGAGACGAAGGTGCTTTGCGGCTTGTAATGGAGGTGTGAGATTAGCTAGCTGGGCACTAAATGCAGTCACAAGAGTCCTGAGTAGCGGCAGGCTGTGGGAGACTTGACTCAGATGAAGAGGAGGAGGCATTGTGACTGGGGCCGAGACTGGGGCAGGTGGCCACAAGCCAAGGGATGCAGTCACCAGAAGCTGGAAGAGGTGAGGGACACATTCTCTCTTAGAATGCAACTCTATGGATGTCTTGATTGTGACCCAGAGGTACTGGTTTTAGACTGTTAACCTCCAACACTACAAGAAAATACATTTCTGTCATTTTAATCCACCAAGTTTGGGGGAGTTTGTTACTGTGGCCCAAGGGAACTAACACAAGGTGTTCATTTAAGACAAAATCCCAAGTTTTCTGAAGGTTTGCAGGCCTGTCTGACTTGTTCCCTGTTTAATGCCTAGCCTAGGAATAATACTGAACTTTGGCACGTGATCAGTAGATATTTGTGGAATAAAATGTTGGACGTTCATGCATTTCCAAGGGGAGGACAATCATTTGTCCTTCCAAAATGTATTTACCAAAAGGACTCTTTTTAAAAAAAAACAAAAAACAAATCATCGTTCAGTACAAGGGCTGTCCAATTTGGGGAAGACTGATTTATTTTTTGCTGAATCTTTGGAAAGATACAGAGGGGGGTGTTTCAGTGGTACATTGTACACTCTTGGCTCCCCGACTAGTTAGTGTTTCACCTGTGGGACGCCAGGCACTTGACCAAGTGTCCTGTGTTCAGTGGGGGGATGGGAAAGGCTCGTGGCGGCCGCTGCTCAGATCGGAGGACAAAAATTTATGCTCGTTAAAAGCTCTGATTACACACCCGTATTAACAAAAACGTGATGCTCTGAAATGTTTAAACGCTCTCTCTAGATTCTCCATTCCAAAGGAGAGGCAGCCAGAAACGTCACGCCCTCTCAGCGTTAGAGCAAGGACCGTCTTTGTTGCAGGGATACACAGAGTGGTAACAGGTTGGAGCAGCGGCACCCAACTTCCGTTTCCCGTGCAGGCTAACGGGGTGTTGTTGTGTGTGAAGTGCAAATGATTAATCCCACTTCTCCCAAAGGGGGCCAGCTGGGTTTCTGTGGGTGAGCCCGGGGGAAGCCTTGACTCTCCTTGTCCTCCCCAGCGTGCGTGCGTTAGGCGTGTGAACGGAAACATGCGCAGAGGTAGTCCTCAGATGCGTGGGTGCGTGGGGTGGAGGGGCGCCCGTGGGTGCAGCTCGTTCAAAGCGCCAAATACTGTGAAGCGGTGGGAACTGCTGAGCCGTTTGTACGTGTTACTCTGGACTTACACGAGGCACTCCTGGGAAGAATGTTTAGTAACACAGCGGAAAACAGGTGAAAGGTGTGGGCCCACGTCAGGTGCCGGTGGTCGGGTTGAAACCATCTGCAGTCTCTGCTTACGAAAGAGGTTCTTGTTGTTCAGAGTGTTTGCTTTTCCCTCCAGAAAACGTTAACTGTATTGACAACTCAGAAGCTCTCTAAGGTAGGGAGTTATATACCCAGGTGGACAGAGGTCGTTGGGAAGCGGAATTATGTTTAAATGATTAGTAACGAAAGGTCAAACTTCAGAAATTAAAAAACAAAAAAACCCTGAAAGAACTTTTTAACTGAGGTTATAGGATTCACAGAAGGAAATACATTCTCGTGTTTCTCTCCCTTTCCAAAGAGTTAAGAGCATTTAGGATGTTTTGTAATCAAGGTCAGTGACGTGAAGCACCATACTTGTGCATTTCCATCAGGTTTTTATGAGGAAGTTGGATCATTTGGAAAGATTTAACGTTCCCAGTAGCATAGTGAGGTGAGAGTGCGAGTTTCTATAGGGCAACTCCTCTCTATTAAGACCATTGAGGTGCCAACTAAAATACTGCCGATATAGAAACTCTTCCGGAAATATGTAAAGGTTTAAGAGAGAAGGAAAGGAGTCTTCTTAGGAACTATGAAAAAAAAAAAAACACACACACACACAAAAAAGTGAAATCTTTAAAAGTAAGTAAAAACCTTATTCATTCACACCATTAATAGCAAGGACCCATGAAAGCTCCTGTCCTTTCTCCTAGAAGAAAACAAGAGTCACAATCAGAATACAGGTCCTTCCTTCTCAGACACAGAAGAGGAGGAAAGAACACCCACTGTGTCTGTGGGGGGGGGGGGTTCAAAAACAGAAATGTAGCGATTGCTTGAAACAGAACAATCTAGAAAGAACGGGAAGCAGGGAAGGAAAGACAAAAACACTCCACTCCAGAATATGGAATCATTAAAGGATAAACTAGAAAATCACGTGTAAAAAAAAAAAGATTCAACTCACCATGAATATAATGAAAAAAAATTGTAAGGGATTCGGACTTGAAAGTATGTTTTCTTTCAAACTCAACAGTGAGGGAGCTTGTGGCTAAACATTAAACAGTAGCCATTGCTGGTACTGTTACTCCTAAGGAAACAGTGTAGTGCCCTAGACCAGCCTTTAAAGACTGTCAGCAAATCGGATTTCCAGAACAGATGAAAGAGTGGAGACAGGTCACTGAAACAATGGACTCACTTGATTTCATAGGTGTTTCAAGTATTCCTCCACCTCACTGCAAAAAAAGAATCTCTCAGCTGTGTGGGGCAGTTACATAACGAACACGCTAAAAATAAAGAATTAGTTCAATCGATATATAAATAAATGAACGGAACTCTGGGATAACGGAGCCGTCTCCAGAGGCTGGTCCCTTTGTTCCCAGGAGCCTTTTGAGAGCATCTCAGGTTTTGGGAGGAGATACTGCAGTGGGTGGAAAGGATAGGTTTGTGAGTTCTTAACTCCACGTGCTCCCAGCCAGGGCCCACAGAGTGTGACGAGCACAGAGAGGCAGGCAGCTAGTCCCCAGAAAATTCCCTGGCCAGGCACAGAGCCCGCAACCCCTGTTTTTCGTGTTACATGTGAGATAAACACGGGCGCTGATGGGAGCTGCCTGGTCGATGTGTGTTCTTGTTTAAAATGTAAGGAAGGAAGAAAGAGCAGTGGTTCTCCGCTTTTCGGAAGCACTTCCAATTAGGATGAGAGCCAGTGTCGCAGGGCAGACTGTACCCTTCCCAAAGGCAGGGGAGACTAACTGCCTAGAATGTTCCCAAAAAAAGAAAAAAGGGAAAAGAAAAGCTCCTCAAAGATTATCTACCAGCTTTAGCAGAAAATTCTGCATATACTCTCTGACCATATATATCACCTTCAAACTGCATCAGCGACAACAAAATACAAATTTTTTCAAAAAGTTTTAACTTACTGATTGATTATGAGAGAGAGAGAGAGAGAGAGAGAGAGAATAATCATCTTGTTGTTCCACTTATTTATGCATTTATTGGTTGATTCTTGTATGTGCCCTGACTGGGGATAAAACCTGCAACCTTGCCATATGGGGACGATGCTCTAACCAACTGAGCTATCTAGCCAGGGCCAAAATTTTTTTTAAAAAACTATTTTTCTCACATATACAAACTAGGAAAATAAAAGAAGAAAATGAGGAAGAGGGAGGTGTAAAGTAAAGGGTGCAAAATTCAAAGTGTCAAATTCTTCTCAAGTTACTACTATATATTTATAAAAATACCATTTTTTCTACTTCTTTTTAGAATCAAGCAAAGTTAAAGAAGCTTATGTAGGCTCTTTCACAAGTGAAGAAACAAAACGAAAGACAACAGAAAAAAATAGAGAATAATAAAAATAAAATATGGTCACAACTTCAATATAACAATTGTCGGAATATATAGCAACAAATTAAAATTTTCTATATTAAAAAAGTTTTCAGGTTGTATTTAAGAAAAAAATTCAAGAATATTCTACTTAAAAGAGAAAGACAAGTAGATGTAGAAAGAGTAAAGATAATTGGTTGAGTCAGAAAATATCAAACATATCAAAGCAGAATTTAAGCAAAAAAGGAGAAACAATAAAAATGAGTTTATTATGTAAAATAAAATGTAAAAGAATTAATGAAAACCAAAAAATTTAAATTTATATGAACTGAAACACATTAGAATTGCAAGATGAAATTTAAAGACACAAAATTATAGCAGAAACCCTGTCCCACAATAACAAATAGATGACAAAGGGAACAAAGAAATAAGAATTTGCAAAACCATAATTAATAAGGTTGAATGAACAATTTTAAGGTGAGAAGTTAAAGAAAAACACAAAATATGGAAAAGTTTTACAGAAAAAAATCAACAAGAAATATCAATCAAGGAAAAATACCAGAAATTATACACACCACATTGTATACTATCACTGCAAAAAAGTTAGCATTGTGTTTTTAAAATGTAAAAGATAGCTAAATATCAATGAAACAAAGGATTCTAACTATACTTCATCAGGGAAGAAATTTGAAAGACAATAACAAACCATTTTGCAATATGGAAAACAAGGTAGTACCCATCAAATTCATGGACTTAAAAAAAAAATGTGAGCCGGGAAAACTTACTGCTTTAAATATTAATTATTAAGAAGGAAAGCAAAATTTCAAAAACTAGCACTACAAAAAAGAAGTAAGCAAAAACCACCAGGAAAAAAAAATCATGCAGAAGTAAACAAATGGGACAAAAAACATCCCCTGAAATACTAAGCAGAGATCTCTCCTTTTGAAAAGACCAAAAGTTGAATTAAGTCAAGTAACTTCAATGTAAAAATTTTTTTAGAAACCAGAAAAAACTTAAAAACAATAAAAAGAGACCAAAAATCATCAAGGAATATGTTGCATATTTACAATGGGGATGCATTTGGCCATTCAAGTAAAATAAAATAATTTTACCAAAACTACAAAAATTTAAATGATACAAGGAGAGGCTAAAAAAAAGGTGACGAGACTGACAGTGAAGAAAGAAGTTAAGGTTAGCCAAGGAACTGCTTTCTTTACTAAAATAACATGAATTAACTGGAAATTTTTTCTAAATTTCAACTAAAACTAAATTATAACTCATTAAAAATATAATTAAATATATTTTTAGTTTATTTTCGCAGACAAAACTGACTGTATTCTTAAACCTGGTAGTACTACAAAGGAAATCTCTCTCGGTGAAGCTCTTGTAAATGTGAAAATGTCTACAAATAGAACATGATGCTATTTTTAAAGTATTTTTACCATAAACAAGTAGGGGTTATCATAGTAAATAAAGTTATGAATAAAATGCACAATTTTAATAATTTGGGGAGCAAAATTTATATGGCCTTAATAAAAGATTAAAATATTTGGTAAAGTTTAATGATCTTTTCTGCTAAAATATTTTTAAATAAAAATTAAAAAATAATTTTTTTTTAACATGATGAAGCCTACTCATCTCTCATGAGAAACTTTTGAAACATTCTATTGAAAAACAGGCAAAAAAACAAAGAGTTTTTGTTACAATTTTTAGCATATCTTTGGAGGTCCTTGTTATCCTAATAATGCTCTAAAATGCACCAAAGAATCAATAGATTATAAAAATTTAGAAATCATTATTTTAAGTTGAACCAGAAGAAACTAAGAATTTCAACTAACAGTATTAGAAATAAAAAGAGAGCTAATGCAAGTGTCCAGACAAAGGCTAAATTCGTGAAATTCGAGTGCTTTGTTGGCAAAAACCAGCAAGTGACTGGAGCTTGGCTTGAGGCTGTCTCATTTACAATACTTGCAAAAATATATAATATTCCAGAATCACCCTAACTCAAGATGTGCAAAAACTTGTAAATGCTAAACTTTAAAAAGAGATATAAGGGAAGACAACTACATTGGTGACAGAACATAAAAAAGAATCTCATGTTCATTTTTAGATCTGATTTACTTTCAACTAAACCTGTAAAAATACTTACAAAAATCTGACAAAAATAACTATGTATGAAGGGTAAATAACAATTTTTAAAGACTTTCCCCCCCCTTATGATGAAATACCAAAAAACAAAGAAAATAAAATGCAGCCTTGTGGAAAAAAATTAGAAAACATAGATTAGTGAAAATAATAAAATAAAAATAATTATGGTTTGGTTTAAAAACAAAACAAACACAATACAGAATATAGGAGTAGATAGACTATTAAATGTAAATATTAACAAAGCAAATGGAGAAGGAATAATTATTGAATGAAGGCTTGGGGGATAATTAGAAATCAAAATGAAGAAAAAATTATATTAGACCCAGACCTCAAATCCATAATAAACAGTGAGTGGATTAAATGGTAAAATAATAAAAATAACAGTAATGATAGGAAAATGAGAAAACAGAATGGAATTATTTATGAAAATAATTTTGGTTATTCAAGCAATAAAAAAATTAGATAAACTTTGATTTCTATACATCATAAAGGATAACAAATATTTAAGATAAATGATAAGTTAGTGCTTATTATCTAAAGTAGAGGATAAACTTATATAAATTCATTAGAACAGCACCAAACAGCAATGTTGATAAAACAAATGTTAAAAGAAAAGGAGTAGTTTACACAAGGAGAGCACGGATAGGAAGCCAACATCTGATGAACTAACCACCTTTTCTAAATTGTAAAGAATTCTTTAAATTTAATTGAACCAATGTGTCATCATTCCACACCCATTAAATTAAATTAAAATAAAGCAGATGACAGAACTCATTGCTAGCTGGGCTTTAGGGAAAGAGAGAACTCGTGTTTGTTGATGGCAATAAAAATTGGTTCATTTCTTCTGAAAAGTAACCTGACAGTGCGTGTTCCAAGCAAACAAAAGATGTTCCACTCAGAAAAATTTGCCTCTCAAAATTTATCCTAATAAAAATTATTAAAAAAAGTTATATACAAAGATACTTACATTGTTTAAATGTTCAAATAGCAAAAACAGTTTAGTTCTGTAGGAAAGGGAAATTGGAAATGTAGAAATGAACTATCATGGTGGTTAGTCCCAGCTGGGTGGGTATCCCACCAAACCATATAGGATTTAAATTTTTTTATTTTTTATTTTATTGATTTGAGAGAGAGAGACAGACAGAGAAAAAGAAACATCTATCTGTTGTTCCACTTATTTATGCATTCATTGGTTGATTCCTGTATGTGCCCTGACTGGGGATCAAGCCCTCAGCCTTTGTATATTGGGACAATGTTTAACCAAATGAGCTACCTGGCCAAGGCTAGGATTTTGTTTGATCAAATAATTATTCTACTAAAGAAAGTTTGAAATCTATTCCTTTCCAGGAAAAAAAAAATTAAGGTGATTGCAGCTACATTGTAAAATGTGTAAAAAACAATTAAAAGTGAGAAGAGCAGAATATAAAAATGTATTAAAATGTGTAAAACTATAAAGGGATATGAAATCCATTAACCTGTGGATAAATATTTTTAAATAGGTTTAAAATAATACAAATAGTTGAGTGATTTAATCAAATAATGTGAATAGTGTTTTAAAATTATTTTATGAATAAATAAACTTAAAATTTTAGGTTGAAACATAGGAAAAAAGGGGTGTGTCCTTGAACTCAAGTGTAGGGAGCATGGGCTTTTTTGTATGCATTTCTCAAATAACACATGAGCAAGACCACCTACTGAAGTCAGAAGTACATTTACCCCATTTGAGGGGACACAGTGAAAGAAAATTATTTCAGATCCTGATCTTTGCTACTTCTATTATTATTCATGTCCTAGGGACCTTTTTCCTTTGAGCAAAAATACTCAAAAAGAAGAATTGTGGGTTAATCAAGCAATCTGAAGCCAAATCTCTTTTGACTTGTTGGTATTCCTGTCAGTGCCTGTGTTGTTATTTCTGTTATCAATTAATGTGATGTTTGGTGAAATATCCTTATGATATTGTTTTTAAAAAGTAGAACAAGCCCTGGCCAGTTGGTTCAGTAGTAGAGCATCATCCCAGTGTGTGGATATCCCAGGTTCAATTCCCGGTCAGGGCACACAGGAGAGGGGCCCATCTGCTTCTCACCCCACCCCCTTCTCTTTATTTCTCTCTTTTTCATTCTTCCCCTCCTGCAGCCATACCTCAATTGGTTCAATGCCCCGGGGTGCTGAGGATGGCTCTGTGGATCCTCCACTCAGGCACTAAAAATAGCTGGGTTGTGAGCATGGCCCCAGATGGGCAGAGCATCACCTCCAGACTGGGGTTGCTGGGTGGATCCCAGTCGGGGCACATGTGGGAGTGTGTTTCTCTATCTCCACTCCTCTCACTTGGAAAAGAATAGGGGAAAAAAGTAAAACAAACATATTTCAATAAAAAACACCATCATCCTTCCACTCTCTTATTGATGTGTGTGTCCATGTGCACACGTTTCATTCCAGGAGCACTTGGGAAAAGAGTAGGGGTCTTTTGGCCCACAATCCTGGCTTGCGCAAAGAGTTTTTGAAGACAAAAACCATGGGAGTTTTGTCTCCATATGACCCAGCCAACCCAGTGGTGCACCTGTATAAACCTCTATTGAAGAAAATAACCAGCCCTGGCTGGGTAGCTCTGTTGGTTAGAGCATTGTCCTGATACACCAAGGTTGCAGGTTCTATTCCCAGTCAAGGCACCCACAGGAATCAGCCAATGAACTCATAAATAAGTGGGACAAAAAGTCCGTGTTTCTCTCTCTCCCTCTGTTTCTCTCTCTAAAGTCAATAATAAAGTAATAAAAAAGGAAAATAACCAAACCAAAATACTAAGATAATTAGAAAGCAATGGAATGAATTAGAATGATAGGCTAGACAGCAGTAAAGAAAAAAATAAAATAAAAAAAAATTAATGAAATGTATGCATTTAAGAAAATTTATCCAAAGTATTTGTTATGAAATATCCCCTAAGCCATTTATTATTATGATAGCACTCACACTTTTCATTCTTAGAGCATCTACAACATGGCCACATGTCACCTCTGCGCAAATTTTTAATCCTTTGGTTTGAGAAAATGAAAACAAAGTCTTTTCTCATATTTTTTTCAGAAAGTCATTTGAATGAAAGCCTTCTTTGTATTTACTATATTTCCCCATGTATAAGATGTACCATTTTCTGAAAAATTTGGGTTCTAAAAACTGGGTGCGTCTTATACAGTGGTTGTGGCATTTCAAATGCCATAGATGGAACCGAGGACGAGGCAATATACGAAGACAGTGATTTGTCATCAGACACAGAAGAGGACAAGCTAATGGATGGGAGTTTTGACAGTGATGAGGAGTTGTATGAATTTTATGATGAATAAAACTTGAGTTCAGCCTGACCTGTGGGGGTGCAGTGGATAAAGCGTCGACCTGGAAGTGCTGAGGTCGCCGGTTCGAAACCCTGGGCTTGCCTGGTCAAGGCACATATGGGAATTGATGCTTCCAGCTCCTCCTCCCTTCTCCCTCTCTGTTTCTCTCTCCCTCTCTCTCTCTCTCTCTCTCCTCTCTAAAAATGAATAAATAAATTTAAAAAAGTAAAAAACAAACAAACAAAAAAAAAACTTGAGTTCAATAAGTTTAGGTAATACATTTTTGTTTTTCAAATTTCAGGTCCCAAAATTAAGTTGCGTCTTATACATGGGAGCGTCTTATACATGGGGAAATATAGTATTTCTTTCTGAACTGTGCACCTTGAGATGACATTGTCACATCAGTGAAGTCACAGATCTGACAGGGGATGGCCGTCTTTTCTGAAGAGTGCCCTGGCTGTCTTGGAGAATGCTCAAGACATGGGTGTGTGTGTGTGTGTGTGTGTGTGTGTGTGTGTGAGAGAGAGAGAGAGAGAGAGAGAGAGAGAATGGCTAACCATTCTAATTTACAGGTCTCTATTGATTTTTTCTATCCCTTTGTCAATCTATAAAAGTGATCTTTTTTTTTTTTAACTATACCAATTCTCAGCAATGATCTAGAAAAGTTATCTTTTTTCTTTCCTACACCTATACTCTCACTAACATCCTATTACTCTGTTACTATTGCATTTCTATGGAATTTACTCTTAGGGATTCCAAGGAGACTTTTATAAACTGTAACACTCAGTATTGAAGAGGATGCAATAAAACCTTCCCCTAGCTATTTGCTTGCTGAAAATGGAAATCACCGAACGTCCTGTGAGGCCATGAATACACATACATTAGGAGATTTTTTTTTTAAGTTAATCTTTTTTCGACCCAGAAGTTTGGCTTTGAGTAATGTATCCTAAATGTCCACAAAAGGTGTGTACAAGGACATCTGCAACAAGATGATTTCAAATTGAAAAAATATGGAAAGCATTTTACTTATCCAACACTAGTCGATGGATTTGAATGCTCACTGGTAAGACTGGCATCTACCGATCATTACAACTCATGGTGAAAAAACCTGGCTGATCCTGGGTGCCTATCTGCACACACACATGAGCAGGAAAAAGGAGATGCAAAGCTCATGAGTCACATTGTATTACCACGTGGTGACGTAACAAACAGGTGGCTTTAATTTTATTTTACCTTATAGACTTTCTACACTTTTTAAAAAAATAAGCACTGTGGCTTTATTGGGGAAGGGGCTGAGGAAACCTTTTAGGGACTTTTGTTTACTATGGAAAAATATATATCAAATAAATTTTGCCATTTTAACCATTTTTCAGTATACAATTCAGTGACATTCATTGCATCCACAGTATTGTGCAAGGATCACCAGGGTCTGTTTCCAAAATTGCATCATCTTCCCCCAAATAGAAACTCAGTAGCCATGGGTCAATAACTCCCCATACCCCTCTCCTCCCAGATCAATTTTCTCTCTATGAATTTTCATATTCTAGGTATTTCATATAAGTGGAATGATACAATGTTTTTTCCCCTTTTGTATCTGTTTTATTTCTTGTAGCAGGATACTTTCATGGTTCATTCATGTTGTAGCAGGTATCAGAATCTCCTTCCTTTTAATGGCTAAATCATATTCCATTGTAAGGATGGACCACAATTTGTTTATCCACTCACTCATCTGTTGATTGACACTTGGGTGGCTTCCACCTTTTGGCTGTTGTGAAGAAGGCTGCTGTGAATACTAGTGTGCAAGTATCTGTTCAAGTCTCTGCTTCCAAGTCTTTTGGACATATACCTGGGAGTAGAGTTACTGGGTCATATGGTAGTTCCACAATTGATTTTTGAGGAACCTGCAGCTTTTTTGAAAATTAATTTATTGTGGTTACATAGATTCTAATGTCACCATGTTCCCCAGTACATTCCTTCTGTCTCCCTCCCTGTAACGCCCTCCTCCCTTCCCTCCAGGATTTGCTTTTCTGCTCTTGTCCCATCCTATCACCCTATCATCCCCTTTCCCTCTGTCTGCTTTCCTTCTGGTCCCTTTGACCCCGCCTCTGTCTCTATTTCGCTCCTCAATTCCTATTGTTCGTTAGATTCCTCATTTGAGTGAGGTCATATGATATTTTTCTTTCTCTGCCTGGCTTTATTTCATTTAACATAATAGTTTCCAGTTCCATCCATGTTGTCGCAAAATATAATATTTCCTGCTGCTTTTTTGATCAGAAAACTGTAACATGTTGTAAATCTCAAGAATATAGTGTCAAGCCCCGGCTAGTTGGGTCAGTGGTAGAGCATTGGCCTGGCGTGTGGAAGTCCCAGGTTCAATTTCCGGCCAGGGCACACAGGAGAAGCAACCATCTGCTTCTCCAGCCCTTCTCCTCCTTCTCTCTCTCTGTTTCGCTCTCTCTTCTCCTCCCACAGTCATGACTTGATTCAAGCCTGTTGACTCAGGGCACTAAGGATGGCTCCGTGGAGCCTCTGCCTCAGGCACTAAAAATATCTTGGTTACAAGCATGGCCCCAGATGGGCAGAGCATCAACCTGAGACAGGGTTGCCTGGTGGATCCTGGTGAGGGCACACACGTGGGGGTCTGTCTCTCTATTTCCCCTCCTCTCACTTAGAAAAAAGAAAAAAGAAGAAGAAAAAGGAATATAGTGTCGAAAGGGACAGTTGATATTTATGGGTTGCAAATCGAATGCTTCAAAATGTCCTGTGTCTGACACATGCCCACAAGCTGCTGGAAACCTAGGCCAACTTTTAGAAAATGTCAGTGCAACTTTGATTTATCCAAATATCCGCAAGAGCTCCGGGTATGCCAAGTATTTTAAGGCTAGAAGCAAAGAAATTTGGTGATCAGTAACTCTTTCTGGAACGTTTCAAAGTGCAAACTCATCCCCAAGAAAAGCAATCTCATTTGCTTTATTGGAATCTTTGGCCAACACTCCGATCTTTCCCTCCCATTTCCACGCGCTGAAACCTCAGTTCCAGGAAAACTCCAAGTATTTTTGTTGTTGTTGTTGTTAGGAGTTAGGTACCTCATTAAAAATAAAAATAATAATAATCAGTGTCACTTTTTAGATTTATTCTGAAATCTAGTTCCATTTAGTTTGAAGGAAATTTTTCTTAGGCACTTTGTCAGAAAAGCATGATTGCTTGCTTGTGACTTGAATATTTTAACAATGAGGATCATGGAATGTAATAAAGTGGACTGTTTTCTCATGGGCTTCAGACATCGGCAAAATCTCCAATTCCAATGTGCCGTTTAAGCTTCTTGGATTTTTTTTCTGCAAAAACATTAAATAAAAAATACTTCTCTTATTAACCTGGCAAAAGAAGGTCTGGCCAACAAGTTTCGAGACCAGGACTATCTCTTTCTGTTGCTTTGAAAACTCTTGCATACACAGAGGGTAGGAACATCAGAGATTTTTATAGACATCTACATTTCAAACTTTTCTAATAGTTGTACAAGTTAATTGTGTAATCTAAAACCACAGGTACCTAGGATATATATATTTTGGGTGGAAAAAACAAGCCTGTTTTTTTTTTTTTATAGCTGACTAGGAATATAAAAATAGACTCAGGCGGAGAGTAAGGACTTTGAGAGGGGTACATACAAGTAGAAATTTCATAGGCAGATGATTCATATTTAGAATGCATAAAAAGAATTCCTGTAAGTCAATAAGAGAAAGACAAAACGATTCAGTTTAAAAATCGGCAAAGCGTTGAACTGCTGATAATTCCCAGAAGAGGAAGTCAGAATGGCCGACAGGCACATAAAAATATGCTTAGCTCCACTAGCAGTTGGGGAAAATGCAAACAGTTTAGCAGGCGTTTTATACCAGTGACATTGGTAAAAGGAAGCTCTAAGGACCTCACAGCACAGAAGCAGACGGACTCAGGACTGTCCTCTCCCGGCAGGAGTGTAAATCTGGGAAGCCCTGGCAGAGTCATGTGGAAAAGTCTAGAAGAGTTGAAAATGTACCTCCCTTGAATATTCTCTAGAGAGACCCTTACGCAAGTGCTGAAGGAGATAGGTGCAAATTCCTCCACGAAAAATAGCAAGTCCGATGGGGAAAACACTCCAACACAGTGGGATTTTGTCATATACGAGTTAACAAAAACAAAAGTATCCAAAAAAAAAAAAAAATCGTCACACAAATGTGGGGCAGTTAGTGCATTGCTGTCATTCATCCCTAGAATCCTGGATTCCTGTCCTCTGCGCTCCTTCCTCCCGGAACAGTGGGGCTCGAGGGCCTGTAGTGTAAACTACTTTCACGAAAATTACAAGTACAGGGGTGGGCCTTGGCTGGACAGCTCGGTGGGTCAGAGCATCGTCCCGAAGCGTAGAGGTTGCCGGTTTGATCCCTGGTCGGGGCACATAGAGGAGCAAAGTGATATTCTTGTCTCTCTGTCTCTCAAATCAATTAAAAAAACAAAGCGGTGGGCCAAAGTAGGTTTCCTGTGCCACTGTGACATTCTTTTGAGTTAATGAAACTATTGTAATAATGATAAATCTGCATGTCTTTTTTTTCCCTACAGACAACTGTAAACCTACTTTTGTCAACCCCTGTATGGTCCATTGCTTGCTTTATTTTTATTGATTTCTTTTAATGTGTTGATTTTTAGAGAGAGAGGAAAGGAGAGAGAGAGAGAGAGAAACATCAATTTGTTGTTTGACTTATTTATGCATTCATTGGTTGATTCTTATATGTGCCCTGGTCGGGGATTGAACTTGCAACCTTGACATATCTGGATGGTGCTCTGACCAGCTAACCTACCTGGCCAGGGCATTATTCTATTGTTTTAATACACGGGGGGGGGGGGGGGGAACACTTCCAATTTTTTTGTTTTGTTTTGTTTTGTTCATCTGTACTCCCAGCATCACCAGGTCATATGATAGTGGAAAGCGTGACTGTCCTCCAAGCAACCAAACCTGTCACTATTTGCTCTGAAGGAGGACATTTCTGTGGATTTTTCCACTCAGGTCTATGCTCATTGCTTAGACTGGCACCTCAAAACAGTAACATGTTGGGAAAAATCCACCTATGAGCCAACACGCCTTTCATGTTCTACCAACATCCTTCCCCTGTTTACCAATGGTGGGTTAGGCAATGTGCACAAGAAGCAACCTGAATTGTAATGAGGATGTTTATTACATCATGGCTGGTTAGACCGAGGAGTTGGGTAGGGGCTCTAAATGGCTCTCATTTGGGACTGTCAGAAGGAGGTGGTGTTCAGAGGCTGGGCATCCTAGAATGACAGTGTCCCTCCTGCTCCTGTGTGCCAAGTGCTTCACCAATTCCAGCCCATGTCATCTTCTCCAGAGCCTATAGGAACATCATAAAATTCACCGGGGGACTCTTGTCAAAAATGCAGATTCCTAGGCTTTGCCTCCTTGGAGTTTGTCTGGTAAAGAAAGTTCTTGGTGGCAGTCTGGAAAGTTCCATTTTACATGAGCCTCAGGGGACTTTGGTGTGGGCCATACAGGAAACACACTTGGAAAGACTGCCTTGCAGGTGAAATTTTATTATTGCCCTTTGGCAGATGGAGCCGGTGTCACTTACCGGAAATCATGCAGCTGGTGACTGGGAAGGAGAGGGTTTCAATCCAGACCCTTCTGACTCAAAACACGTGCATTTTTCCCGATGCCCAAGACATCTCTCTGTGAACCTGTTTCTTTTTTTTTTTTTTTTTTTTTTTTTTTTTTGTATTTTTCTGAAGCTGGAAACGGGGAGAGACAGTCAGACAGACTCCCGCATGCGCCCAAACGGGATCCACCTGGCATGCCCACCAGGGGGCGATGCTCTGCCCATTTGGGGCGTCGCTCTGTTGCGACCAGAGCCACTCTAGCGCCTAGGGCAGAGGCCAAGGAGCCATCCCCAGCGCCCGGGCCATGTTTTGCTCCAAATAGAGCCTCGGCTGTGGGAGAGGAAGAGAGAGACAGAGAGGAAGGAGAGGGGGAGGGGTGGAGAAGCAGATGGGTGCCTCTCCTGTGTGCCCTGGCTGGGAATCAAACCCGGGACTTCCGCACGCCAGACTTTCGCTCTACCACTGAGCCAACCGGCCAGGGCTGAACCTGTTTCTAAAACTTCACTTCCTTACTCTCTGCAGTGCCACTCCTTTAAACTGATTTTATTAAAAATCAAAGTTATGCCTGACCAGGCGGTGGTGCAGTAGATGAAGCGTCGGACTAGGATGCTGAGGACCCAGGTTCGAGACCCTGAGGTCGCCAGCTTGAGCACGGGCTCATCTGGTTTGAGCAAAGCTCATCAGCTTGGACCCAAGGTCGCTGGTTACTCAGTCTGTTGAAGGCCCACCACGGTCAAGGCACATATGAGAAAGCAATCAATGAACAGCTAAGGTGTCAAAACGAAAAACTGATGATTGATACTTCTCATCTCTTTCCGTTCCTGTCTGTCCTTCTCTCTGACTCTCTCTCTGTCCCTGTAAAAAAAAAAAAATCAAAGTTATGCTTATTTTAAAAAATTGTTTATTGTTTCTTTAAATATAAAACCAGTGTCATTGCTCCTTTCTAGAAATGGAAGGTAACTATAAAAGTGACTAGCAGTTGTAACAGATCCTGCCCCCCCCCCCGCCCAAAAGTCACGTGCTTTGCTGATCCTGAAAACAACAGGGTTCCAGCAGCACAGCCTCCAGTCCGAGCCCATG